>NC_141921.1:34256582-34569249 GCF_057802395.1 Ceratotherium simum simum
CTCCTCTCCAGCAGCCAGGGCCTGGCACCCACTCACTGCTCAGGGAGTAGCTGCCCAACAGATGACATATTTTTCCATGGCACCAGCCAGTTGCTGGGAATCTCATATTACCTTGTGGCCCCAACGCTGGTTTTCACCAACAGCCATCTGGCAGGAGCATTTTTCACTAACTAGATGAAATTATTCTTTTGTGGAACTTGGAGTCAAAATAATCACAAAGGGAAAATTAGACACATGAGACATTTTAGAAATACTTCCCTCTAGCTCCTTTCCTTTGTCCTCCTCCTTCCCCATCACTCACAGTATTAAAAGTGTTTAGGGATCTTTAGAATTGAGGTCTGGATTGACTCAAGAGATGACAATGACAGGCACTGGGGGTAACTGGGTGGTGCCAACTGAGTAGAAAAAGCACAGGAATCTGCAGTAGCAATAGATATAGGGAATTACTGTACTCCCAAATCCCCACAGAGCCCTGGAAACACTGGAGTTGGTCTACTCTTTGATATCCAGGCAGTGTGACCTCACGGCAAGAACATGGGGCTAGAGCCAGCAGAAATGGAGATGAACTCCAGCTTCCCTCTTACTCCAGCTTCTCCTCTCACTGGGTTTGTCTGGGGCATCTGTAGACTCACTTCCATGGGAAAGAGCTGTACCACAGGGTTGCTGGGAGCCAGTGTTGGGCAATTGTGAAATGTACCAGTCCTGGTTTCAGACCCTGGCGGTTGAGCCCTGGCTCTGTCACTTACTCTTTAAACTTCACTTATGCTTTGGAGGTTTGACCCCATACCTAAATCCTCTACCTTGTGTTTTTTACTGGAAAGGGTAAGGCTGGGTATTAGCCATACAACGTACTATGTGGCTGCTAAAAAAAATTTTTTTTTTTTTTGAGGAAGATGGGTCCTGAGCTAACATCGGTTGCCAATCTTCCTCTTTTTGTTTTTCTCCCCAAAGCCCCAGTACATAGTTGTATATCCTAGTTGTAGGTCCTTCTAGTTCTTCTATGTGGGACGCCTCCTCAGCATGGCTTGACGGGCAGTGAGTAGGTCTGCACCCAGGATCCCAACTGGTGAACCCTGGGCCACTGAAGGTGAAATGCGAGAACTTAACCACTGTGCCACCAGGCCAGCCCCCCCCAAATTTTTTTTAATAAAGAAATTTCTGTATGTTGACAGCAAAAGACCTCTAAGACCTCGTGGGCAAGAAAAAAATACGCTAAACATGCATAATATATATTTTGTGTAAATAAAAAAGGTATATATGTGCACGTGTGTGTATGTATCTGCTTACATATGTATAATTCATATTTTCTGGAAAGATATATAAGAAAGTGTTAATGGGAAGAGAGCCTTTAAATTTTCCTTTTATACCATTTTATACTGTTGGACTTTTCTATCCACATGCAAATATATCTTTTACGTTAAAAAATGTCAACAGGAGTTACCTAGAAAGTGAGATTATGGACCATTTTTGGGTTTTTTCCTACTTTTTCTGTATCAAATGAATCTAAGAAATGTTATTCTAAATCGCAAGATAAAGATGAAAAAAAGCAAAAAAAGAAACATATCGCACACAGGAGATTTTCAAGAGAGGCTTGTTAAATTAACATTTCCAGACATGATGGAAAAAGCCCAAAATTACAGAGACAGAAATCCAAGGCTCAGATTCCAGCTCCACTACTTATTGGCCACGTTGCTTAACTGCTGGGGCTCAGTTTTCTCATCATAAGCATGTTTATTTACATGAAAACCGAAACTCACATGACCGTTAGGATTAAATGAATCCTGAATGCATCTAGTCCAGATCCCGGCACACAGTAAACCAACCATCCCAAAAAAACGTTCTAAAGGTTGGAGATGCAGTATTAATCTTCATACCAAAGAGCTTCTTAAGATTTGCCAGAATAGGCAGCATTACCCAAACACACAAAGGGAATATAAAGCCCAATTTATGCCACTCTTCCCACAGCTTTCTCAAGTCAACGTTAAGCTTTAGAGACCAGGGATCTGAGGGTAATCTGTGGCATGTCTGTAATGAACTCTCCTACTAAATCAGTGGTTCTCAACCACGGGTCAAATTTGCCCCCAGGGGACATTTGGCAACGTCTGGAGACATTTTTGGTTGTCACATCTAGCGGGGTGCTACAAGCATCTAGTGAGTAGCGGCCAGGGATGCTGCTAAACATCCTACGATGCATAAGACAAGCCCCTACAAAAAAGAATTATCTGGCCCAAAAGGGTCAAGATTGAGAATATCTGTGCTAAATTCACTCCATTCAGGGAACCTCAGCTGTCTTGCCACAAAATCTGTAAGGTGAAAATTTTGGGTTCACCTGGAAACTTGGGTCCTTTACTTGCAAGCTAAATTCTACATCATCGAAGCAGCTGAGAAACTGGTGCAGGCCAGGAAATTCCTTACCACCACGAGTTCTTGATCCCTGCAGACTAAAGGAAATACCTTCAGAATGTTCTGAACAAACCAAAGTACTGGAGATACTATGACCCTCTCGGGGTTACTAACTCCTTTGCCAATGTTAAATTTTACTCTTAGAATTAAGAACAGAAAAGCTGAACCTCATAATAAAAGGCATGGTTCACTCCTCTGTATGTTCCCTATTCTTCAAACACTACACGCCTTTGCATTCTCATGCTTTTGGCCAAGGTGTGACTTGTATCCAGTGATTTACTATGCCTAGAGTTCCATTAAAATGTCACTTCCTTAACTTGGCTATTTCCTCTCTTCTTTGCTTTTAACATGTATTTTTTTTAATAGGAAATGTGTTTTCTTAGTGCTATCTCAAAACTAGATACCAAAAGACGACTAGTTTTACTCTAACGTTGCTAACAATATATTTGATCGCTTCTTCCTCTCTCCTCAAAAACCACACATTTCCTTAGAACTGGGTTTTATGCTTGTATCCCAGCACCTAGAACAGTCCTGAAGGCACAGAAAGTACTAAACACACCAGCAGAATAAACATGAGTTCCAGCCTGGAGCTAACCAGCCCCTATCCCAAAAGATTAGTTTCCGAATTGGCACCAAGTTTGTTACAGGAGCAGATCTACAAATCCAAGATCCAGGCCACAGAGGCAGGAAGGCTCCTCGACACTGGGTCATGTTGGGGAAGCAGCTGCTATTTACTCTCTGCCTGTCACAACCACAGCTCTGGCTCTGTCTCAGCTGTTAGCCAAAGTACAGGTCTCTGCACATAGAAAGCCAGGATGATCTGTTTCAGGAAGAGCAGAACAGAACTGTCAGTCGGTTTAGAGTGAATTCTCCTGCAGGAGGACAAGCTATAGAACAGAGGAGACAGAAATGGAGAAAGAGCACATCGAACAGCTCTCCACAAGAGTTACTTACCTCTGATGACCCTGTTTTACTCCTTTCTCAGTTTTGTCCAATTTAAATTCTGACTTTGAAAACAAAGGCCAGGCCTGTTCCTATTTGCCAGCTCAGCGAATGCCACAGTCATAGCTCTTATCTCTGGCTCACATCTACTCCTGATAATGATCTCACCTTTCTCAAATGCTGACTACTAAGAGCTAAACTGTAAATCACCACAGGACATTTTTATTAAGGACCAAACTTTAATATTTCAAGGACATCCCAAAGGAGTTACTGGTGGGGTTACAGAAGCTTCCATTCATGCCACCACAGCAAGAATCAAGATTTCTGAAAGTTAAAGCAATTACTTCTTTGGATACATAAAAACAATATATTAAAGCATGTCACAAAGTGCAAAAAAGGAGGCATTCAGCAGAGCAAAAACAAGCAGCACTCTGATTATCCTAACAAGAGGGCAGAGAAACTCCTTCTGGAGTTCACAGTCCCAGGAAACAGCCTCAGCCAAAAAGAGGTCCAGACATGGGTTTTGATTGATTCTTGTTACAACCAGTCAAAGGCAAGCTCAAAGAAAACCGAGGTTCAGATTTCCTGTGATTGCAGTTGGATCTTGCAACAAACAGAACCTTTGGTTACTTGTCACATGTAGGTTGACAAAGAAGTGAGCAGCCAAGATTTAGCCAGTGATTCTGACCCCAGGCTGACATCGCTGGGCCCGAGCTCTGAGCTCCTCAGGCAAGACAGCCTGGAACTGCTCCTGCACCAGCATTTCTACAATCTGCTCCTTTGTGTGAATATCAGGTCTCAGCCACTGTCCAGCAAGCTCCTGGAGATGTCTGAGGACATCTCTGGGCCCAGCTGCATCCTCATAGGGGAACTTCCTGAACCTCTGCCTGGAGACTGCAGGGTTGGGAGCATTCCTTCGTGGCATGGTCTCCAGGTCTTCGACAGACTCTTCATTGAGGCTCTCTGGTGAAAGCCCAGAAGGCTCTTGTGAAACCTGGACCTGGGGAGGCCCTATTAGGACGACTTCTGGCTCCTCAGCCATTATCTCATTTGGTTGTGACCTTATTTGATCATTCTGGACTTCTCTATTTCTTTGTGTGTCTGGGTACCCTTCAGTCTCCATTCTGGAACTCTGGAAATGTTGTACCTGGATGTCTCAGACTCCTAGGCACAAAGAGAAAAGTCAGGGTCAGCAAATACAGACCACAAAGGCTATGGAAACCACCTTGATCTCATGGATCTAATCCAGACCCAGATTCCATCAGCTTTCCAATCTTAACAGGGTTTCTTAAGAAAGCTACTAAAAATTCTATTTTTGTTTCTTCTTGCTGGATCAATTGACACTGTTGAAAAAATGTGTCACTGGTTCACCAAAATGAAAAATGTAGATTCTCAAAGCAGGAAGAATAAAGAACGCTGGCCTTGCTAGCTGGAGAATCTTTCATCCATTTTTTAGCTCCATTACAAAGTATTTTAAATTATGTTAAAAGAAAAAAAAACATATATGCACACGATTTGTAGGGAGGAAATCCTTAAAATCATGGGTGTTTGCTTCCTCCAACCTTTTTTTTTTTTTGAGGAAGACTGGCCCTGTGCTAACATCTGTTGCCAATCTGCCTCTTTTTTTTTTTCCTCCCCAAAGCCCCAGTACATAGTTGTGTATCACAGTTGTAGAGTCGTGGTTCTTCTATATGGGACACCGTATGGCTTGATCAGCGGTGAGTAGGTCCGTGCCCAGGATCTGAACTGGCCAACCTCGGGCTGCCGCAGCAGAAGGCACGAACTTAACCGCTACACCACCGGGCTGGCCCCTCCTCCAACCATTTTTATGGAGCATTTGCTATGTCCAAAAGCAAATTATCAAGAAGTGCTAAAATAGAGGAGAAAGTTCCGTTCATTTACGTCACTCTGCTGTCTTGCCCACCTCCCCCCATCTCTTTCGGATGAGGAAAGAAGAGCAGGTGTTACAAAGTACTTTAGGAGCTACCATCAGGGTGGGGCCTAAGGCCGAAGAAAAGAAAAGAAAAAGAAAAAAGCTGTTAAGATCAAGATCCAAAGGTCCTTCAACCGGTGAATCAGTGTACGGGAAATTGAACTTGTCAGAATCCTAGTAGCAGAGACTTCCAACTCTTTGGATGCACGACAGCTCCAGGATTAGCAAACCAGCTGTAGGGGGAGGAAGGGGAGGCAAATCAAATATCTGCAAAATGCCAGAAAAAAAGGCTTAGCTTCATCTGGGTTAGGGCTCCAGTCCAAAAGAGGGGTTATTTACAGGAAAACCACATCCTATGTTAATTTATTAAAAAAAAAAAAAAGACTTCAGAGGACAATACAGAAATGACTAAATTAATTTTCACGTCAGGCTATGTCCAATCAAAGAGTATAACCCTTATGATGTAGTCACTTTTCGAGAATCACCTCTTTTTTCATTAATACCCCCTTCCCCAAGAACAAATCCTTCCCTAGTCTACAGTGGCAGAAGTGTTGAGATTTAAAATCCCTCCTACCTCAGAGATTCTCTCAAATCTGTTTCCTGGGCAACAACTGACAGACGCCAACAAGCACCAACACTGACGACCTGCCCTGCATTAACTAGTTCTCGGCTCCTAATCACCTTTTCTCTAAACATCCCCTGACCCATTTCCTAGGAGCCTTGAATTGATTCTAGACCCTGCAGCTGGGATACTTTTGGAGTACACCAATTCTCATATTATCTGAATTTTAGCTCAATCAACAGGGTGTGCTCATCCCCCAAAATAAGTTATTACTAAGCTAGGATGATGAGAAGGACAAAGGCAGAATATCCCAGTAACTTAGGGATGCCTTGGATAAAAAGGACATATTTAATCAAGGAAAGGTTAGATGAAACACTGTGGGAAAGCAAAACTTTGGGAACAACCCAAGTGACCATTAACAGGGAAATGATTAAATAAAGTACTGTCAGCCATCCAGTGCAATACTGTGCAGCCCTGTAAAGACTGAAGTAGGCCTCTGAGTGCTGATATGTAAGGACATCCACAACACATCACCACGTCACCAAGGTGCAGATCAATATGTGTAGTATGATCACATGAGAGGAAATTCAAAATACATACACAGAAGCATATATGACCTGATATATCCACAAACAATACCTGGAAGGTTATTAAAGAAATGAATTGCATTTATTTCTGAGGGGCAGGAACAGCAGAAGAGGGAAACATTTTTCATGTCTTTCTGCATTGTTTCTTTTTTAACTACAACTATGTATTACTTTCATAACAACTCAAGAGGGAGAAAACTTTTCAGGCTTTCCCCTCCTGCCCAAAAGCTTTCTGAGTGAAAACCCCTAATCGACTTAGGAAAACACCCTTTTATTAATTCTTTTAGTTTCCAGCACCAGATTTCTTTACAACCCCGCCTTCTAGGAACAGTTTCAATTGTCAGTAGGCCAGTTCTCAAGGTTGACTCTGAAAGATGGACCAGCTCCACGATTTACCCAGCTTATAAACTTGTCCGTTTTAGAAGACCACCCGCCAGACACAAGGCTTACTCTCACCACGTAATCACTCCAGTTTACTGCGCACTTATTTCTTATCTGCCACTGCGCTGAGCGTTTTACAAACACTCCCCTCTACACGATCCCCTTAGCCGCTCGGGTTCAGTTCCTGATACGACTCTCTACCGCCCCGGTTGTCTCCATCAACAACAGCAGCAGCCGCTACCACTGGTTGAATTTTACCGGCCAGACACTCCGCAGAAGCCTTCCCTCATCCAATCTTCCCGATAACCCAGTAGGACAGTTACTGTCATTTGCATTCACAGATAAGCAAACGGGGGCTCGGGAAGAGGGGACCTGCCAAGGTCACAAGGCTGGGAAGTGGTGGGACCACTCACCCGAGTAAAAAAAATCCCCGGCGTCTAGGCGGGGACCTCCCACCACAAGGGCGCGGCTCGGAGGGCCCAGGTCGGGCGGAAAATGCCCTTCTGGGGCTCTAGGGCTGGGACCGTCTCCTCCCCCTCCTGAGCTGATGCGGGGCCCAAGGCCACATCAACCCCAGCAGCCCGCAGACCCCAAGGGCAGGGCCTCGCCGCTCCTAGAGCCGCCCGCTCCCAAGAGTCCGCGCGCGGGGGAGGGCGGGGCGGAGGGGCGGGAGCGGAGCGTTCACCTGCGCAGGTGCCCCCTCCAAGGGCGGGGGCGGGGCGGTGACAGCTCACGACGACACTCGAAAGCCCACCACAGGCTCCCGGCGCAGAGCCCCGCAGCCCCCCGCCGGAACCGGAAGTGCGCCCCGCCCGGAAGTTGGAAGTGGGGCGGGAACGAAGTTAGAGGGGCCGGGGCGGGGCTCCGCGCGCTCTTGAATTTGGTGAGTGGTGCTCGCCTGGGCTGCCCCGTTGCTCCGGCCTTCCTACCGTGGGGAGCTTCGGGGAAGTTCTTTGTCTTGCTGAGCCGCGGTTTGCCCAGCTGCAGACTGGAAAGAAGATGAAGCGGGAACTGAGACACTCTCGGAGCCCGCCCGCAGCTGAGTCAGCGCCCCACCGCGAGGTTACACCCTGGAGCCTTGGCACCACCCAGAGGAAAGAACCCAAAATAGAGGGCGGGTGGCTGCTGTTGGGAGACAGTGGTCCTGGATGGCGCCCCGTCTTATCACTCCCCATGAGCAGTGGGCACAGTCTCACAGGGCAGGTAGCCCTGCCTCGGTGTACCCAGACAGAAGTGGGCATGTGCCCGTGGGGGGTTGACATTCTGTCCAGGGGGAGACCCCGTGTGTATAGGAGGCTCAGTCTTAGCCCTGTGTGCCTCTTCCCCAAGACTTTGCAATTGCTGATGGTTGAGAACTGAAGTTTTGACGTCATGCTGAGCTGGTTTGAGTCTGGGCACATAGGTTAAATAGCACCTCCTGTAAGAGGAAGTGCAGAGATACTAACCAAGGCACCTCCCACCTGGCTCTTAACCCTGAAGGGGAAGGGACTTGGCCTTTAGGGAGAGGCACTCGGTTGGGTCATCCCACTTTCCTTCCAACTGGCCTATCCAAATAGGATGGGAAAGAGAATTAAGAGGGGCACCCCAAGGCCCCTTTGCTGGCGTATCATCCCAGACCCAGTGTCTCTGGGAAAGGGATGATGTGCCCTTTGCACTGCCAGTGCTGGTCAGTAAACTCCTAGATGACCAGGTACTCCAGCTGGTGGTTGGAGACCCAGGGCTCCTTGCTATGGCCCTACCCTTACTTCCCTTAGGGACCGTGGGCCCTGCCCCCACTCATTCCTACAACCCTTTGCACCTTTCACCGCCTCTCAGCCTTAGTTTGCCCATCTGTAAAATGAGAGAGTTGGGCTAGGTTAAGGACTTCCACTTGTACTCCCACTCCCAACTCTTAGGTTCCTTGGGGATGCTTCAGAAAACTGCAGGGTGGGGGGACAGTAGGTTGGGTCCCACAGCAGCTCCAATTTTATAGGCTTATAAATTTATTTAAAAAGTATATATGTTGTGGCTCTGCACAAGATTGTTGTGTCGTTCAGGATAAAACGTAAACCTTGTACTTTGCCCCACCTCCCTCATCTTTCCCCACCCTCCTGTTCACTCACTCTGCTCCAGGCACATTGAGCTTGTTAGTTTGCAAACCTGACTGGCTCCCCTTCACCTCTTTGGTGATCTCTGCTTGTAATGCTTTCTTGATCTATTTGTCCAGATTCCAGCTCAAATGGAGTCTCTCCAGGGCAGACTTCGCTGCCCACCCTTCTTTTTATTTGATGAGAAAGATTGATTCTGAGCTAACATCCGTCGCCAATCTTCCTCTTTTTGCTGAGGAAGATTGGTCCTGAGCTAACAACTGTGCCCATCTTCCTCTATTTTGTATGTGGGACACCTCCACAGCATGGCTTGATGAGCAGTATGTACATCCACGCCCAGGATCCGAACCCGCAAACCCTGAGCCACTGAAGTGGAGCGCGCAACTTACCCACTGTGCCACCGGTCCCACCCGCTGCTCCCCTCTGCTAAAGGCACCCATCCGGTCCCTTTGTATCCTGTTACTCTGTTTTTGTTATTACCTGTTTATTTTCTATCTCGTCCACTTGAAGCAGGGTCCGCATGACTGTCCTGTCACCATGTCTCCACCTAAAACTGAACATAGGCTGGGTAAACATTTGTTGAATGAATCAATGAGTGAATGAATGAACAAAGGCTTGAATTTTATAGTAAAACCAATCTGATATAGATCACCAGGGACACAGGTGTAGTTTAACAAACTTAGGTTCATTAACTTGATGCAACAAGCACCCAGAGGAACCATGGGGTGCCTTACTAAATAAAGGAAGAAACAGGATTATCATAGAATTTGGGGGAAGAGTGGAATTTGGGTGAAAATGAGATGAAGCAGTGTTGATAGGCTCAAAGCAAACCTGGCTGTATGGAAAGGGGTTAACATCTGGCTTAGGCTGAGAAGTGGACTCAGTCCTGTTCTCTTGGCCATCACAAAGTTAAGATATAGACTGTTGTGCCAAAAACCCCTTGTCTGAAGCTCTGCACCTGAGTTGGTAAACCAGGCTGCTTCTCTGTGTCAAATGGGGCTCCGACCCACTAGATAAGGGGATGTTCCATTCTTAGTAACATGATTTCGACAGCAGAGTTTCTCAGCACTATGTCTTTGGTGTTAATTGACAAAGAAGGTTTGATGGGTTCACCTTTGACAGGAATCCCTCGATGCCTCGATCATCTGAGTGTGAGGACCACCGAGAGCTCCCATCTTCCCATCCCACTGTGACCCTGGCTCCCTGCACCCCACATCACTCTGCGCCTCCATTAGAACAGAGTCAAGTCTCCCTCCCCGCTTGGGTGTACCTGTCAGCTTCCCAGCCAGACTGTGGGCTCATCGAGGACTTGGGTCAAGTTTGGGTCATTTTCCTCTGCCTGTGCCTGGCACAGAATAACAGTAGGTGCTCTGTCCATGTTCATTGAATCTGACTGTTGATAGGTTTTCTAAACACAAAGAAGTGGAAGGAAACATCAAAATGATAGCAGCAGCTGTATAAGAGAGGTAGGAATGTGGGTGATTTTTAATAATCTTTCCTAAAGTGCAAGTTTCTAAAATATAGCCAATATTAATGTTTTGAAAAAGGAAAAGAGAATAGAATTATTGACTCTTTTAAGATTTAAAAAATGAATTATCAACACTTTAATGATTTTAAAATGAGAACTAAATTGTTGACATCGTGTTATTAAATAGAGAGCATTGCAACACTGAGCCCTTATCATTTTTAAAAAAGAATAGAAGTGTTGACATTGTGCCTTTTCAGAAAATAGATTGTTCCTAATTTAGAAAACAAAAACAAAGAATTGTTGGTATTGATATTCTCAAATCATTACTCAAAAAAAATAGTTTTTGACTATATGGTTTTTAAAGGATTTGAATTGTTGGAGATTAAAAAAAGGAAATTGAACTATTGATCAAATTGTCGGCACTTTTAGGCAAGATTTCCAAACTCTTGCCCATGCAGGAGAAGGTGTCAGCCTCCCCCCAAGGCTGGGTGGAATTTTACATGTTTGACTGCCTTTATCCTAAAACTATTTTTGAAAATTGTCCAAGGGCTTTTCCCTGACCCATTGGGAAGAATTAGATACTCACCTTTTGCAACCTTGCTGTGCCTTGGGAACACCTGACAGATACATGTGTCACCCAGCACTGACTCAGTACAAATGATTAACCCATGCATGTTCCAGAATTTCTCCCATCCTCCCCAGCACCCCTGTTATGCAGAGGTCTCTGCTCTCCTTGACTCAGTTCCTTCCTTGCCCTCACTCTGGCCTTGCCAGACTAGTTCTTGGGCTTTTGTAGGAGCCAGAGTGGGGTGAGGTCTGGAGGAGAGTTTTGTGGGAGAGGGCTGAGATTCCAGGAGTGGTTTTAGGAGAAAAATGTGGGGCAGTTGTAGTGTGTGGAGACAGTGGATGGGAAAAGGGAAAAAAGGGAATTTTAAGAAGTATTGTTGATACCATCACTTTGGAGAGCAGTTTGGCAATTGGTAAAGTTGAAAATGAGCACACGCTCCCACTCAGCACTTCCATTTCTCGGAATACACCCTAGAGAAACTCACACGTGCACCTGGAGGTATGTCCAAGGACGTTCATTGAGGCACTATTTATAATCACAAAAAAATTGGCCCTGCTGTAACTGTCCATCAGCAGGGGGAAAAGGATAAATAACTAGTGTTGTCATGCAATGGGATACTCTGAAAACTAGCAGCAATGAACTAGAGAGGCATCAATGAGCATGGAGAGAACTCAAAAACATCATGTTGGGTGAAGGAAGCAAATTGCAAAATAACTCGTATAGCGTGAAGCCATGCATGTATTTTTAAAAACAAAAAAATGCAGTATAGCGTTTATGGATGTTTATATATGTGATAAAAATATAACAGCATGAAGTAGAAGGATAAACACCAAACTCATTTTATCAGTCAGGATAGGTTAGGGCCGCTGTAATGAACACCCCAAATCTTAGTGGCTTGTAACAACAGAGTCTATTTCTTGCTTGTGCTGCACATCCATGAGGGCTCAGCAGAAGCTCTGCTCCATGTCTCCTCACTCTGGGACTGGGCTGATCTGTAGCTACCAGTTGCCATGGCAAAGGGAAAGAGAGCTCGGCAGATGGTCCTGTCTCTCAAATCTTCACCTTGGCCAGACCAAGCCACGTGGCCAAACTCTACCTCAAGGGGGCAGGCAAGAGCTATCCTACTATGTGCCCCAAAGGAAAAGCAGTAATATTGGGGGACAACCCCACACCCATGATGATGATGACCTCTGGGAAGAGTACAAAGGGGCCTCCACCTTAGCTATAGTTATTATTTTAGAAAATATGAAGCAAAAAATGTGAAATTTGTTCATTCTGGAGGGAGGCGACAAGATGTTCCCTGTATTATTCTCCATGTTGTATCTTTCAAACTTTTCAAAACTAGACGTATAATTTTTAAAGGAAGGGAGCAATGGAACAACATTAATATTAAAAATTGTGTATATATGTGTCCTTGCTAGGACCGTGTTTCCTTTTGCTGTAGTCAGAAGACACGAGTAAAGGAATTCGGTTGTTTTATGTTGCTTTTGGCTGCGTGGTGGCGGTCTTTTGGACCTCAGCAACAGCTCACTGGGCTCTGAGCTCGTTTTCAGCATTGTATGAGCATGTGTGTGTGTGTCTGCCCCCCTCTCTCCCCCACCCCCGGCCTGCAGCACAGGGTCCCCCTGAAGTTGTCCTACTTATGTCTGTACTCAAGCCCTGAGTTTGCCACAAAGATGGTGCCAAGTAAATGTTTGATGAATACTCTAATATGCTCATTTCGATCTAAATAGTGAGCCATTTCAGGGCAGGAACCACATTGTCTCACCCCTCTGAGCCCTCCTCTGGAACGAGGAATGAATGCTTGTTGAATGAATGAATGACCACAGCCTTCCTTCCTCAACCCATCAACAGAAGCCGAAAACACATGCCCTTCCCACTCCACCATGAGCCTCCCAAGGGGCTGGCAAAGGCACTTTTTCTGCAGCTTCTACCATGTTTTTATGCCTACATTGATAAGCCAATGATTGTATGTGGCTATATACTAGGGTGACCAACTTCCCAGGACTCTCCCGGTTTTAGCACTGAAAGTCCCGTGTCCTGGGAACCCCCTCAGTCCCAGGCAAAGTGGCATGGTTGGTCACCCTATAGCATCTTTCTTCTCAATGGGCCTCATTTTTTCCTCATTTTCATCTGCGAGGGTTGGATGTGGTCTTGTCTCTACATAGCAGATCTAAGATTTTAGATGCAGGCCAGAGGGGAAGAGGTGAGTCAAAGAAGAAAGAAAGACTGGAGTCAGGATGTTCTGAGCAATCTTTATTTTTTACAGAGAGTGTGGATCAGCACTGCCATCCAGGCCTTGGTTCTAGTGGCTTGAAATGGTCTGGAAAAAAACCCAGAATAGTCTAGTTAGGAGCACATATTCTGAAGCCGTGTGGAACAGGATTCAACTCCCAGGGTCAGTTAGCGATGTGACCCTGGGAGAGTGACTTGATCTCTCTGAGCTTAAGTTTCCTCATCTGTGTAATGGGGGTAATCACAGTACTTACCTCATGGGGGTTTTTGATTAAACTGTTAACAAGTTAGTTAACAAGTTAACAGACTGCCTGGCACCTGTTAAAGTAGTCTATAAATAGCGGATATTACTGTTTTCATGAACATTATTAATCCTCCCTGACCATTCATTCCCAGATGAGGTTTGCACTCTCACTGGGGCCTGAGTGTCCCCTATCACAGCTCTCACCACATTTCATATTATTGTTCACTTAATCATCTGTCCCCCACGAAGCAGCCCTTTGACACATCTCTCTATCCTCCATGACAAGAAAAGACCTGGACCAGAGGAGGCACGTCATAAACACTTGTTGAAATAAGGAAGTTCAGCAGGAGTTCAAAGCTCCACCCAGAAGGAATGTCCCCAAGGGCCCCTCCACTGCTGACCTTCCAGGATCCTCTCAGCCCCTGCTCAGGATCAGCTGTTCTCACCCCTCCCCCCAGCACCTCTCGGAGGAGCCAGCGCCGGAGCCCTCCCGGCTCGCCTTCCGCTCACCTCCTCGATCCAGCCGATGAAGGCGGAGACACGCGTGAAGACTGTGGGCTTCCGGAGAGTGTTGCAGCCGCGGGAAGACACGAAGCTGGTCACACCATGGACCTGCCAGGAGCCATCTGCTGCAGGGCAATTGAGGGGTCCTCCAGAGTCACCCTAGAATGGTCAGAGAGCAATGGGGGCCTGATCCATGTCTGAGCTTTAAGGAGTTGGTTCTGACTTTGGCGATTTCCAGAAACTCCTATATTACTTGACCTCCCTGAGCCTCAGTTTGCTCATTTCTGATTGGGGAATAATATCTGTCCTACAGGATCCTGTGAGAATTAAATGAAAGAATAGATATATGATCTTAGCACAATGCCTAGTAGAGAAAGCAATCAATAAATGGTAGTTCCCGTTATTAGTGCCATAGTTAATTATGAATATTACGGTTCATACTTATAATAAAACGATAGTATTGTTTGATTATAACTTCAGGACTACAGAGTTGAAGGTGACTTTAGAGGTCATACTGTCAATATCCCTTGCTCTGCTGATGGGGAAGCCTGAGGACCAGGGAGGGACAGTGACTTGCCCCAGGGCAAGTCAGTGTGAGCTGGGACTAGAATCCAGGTGTCCTGACTCCCAGGCCAAGGTCTTGTGTCTGGACTATGCTGATTTCCTCCAAGTCCTGGCTGGCCTGGAGGCTGAAGGGGACAAGCAGGCAAGATGCCTCCTCTACCTTCCAGGCAGATGGCAGAGATACCCAGGGCCCCTGCCCAGCTGAGTGGCTATAGCCTGGGACTGCCTCGGGCAGGAGAGAGCTGACTCACGTTGCACCCAGCGCGGGTGTCCCCGCCGGCACACACCATGGTGGTCTTCACGCTGCTGCCCCACCAGTCCGACTGGGAGCAGTGCTCATAGTCCACCACAGGCAGCAGGGCCTCCTGCAGCTTGGTCGGGAGTGGCCCTCCAGCTGCAGGGATAGAGAGCACTGTGTGTGGGGTCGTGGGGGTGCAGGACTTGGGCTGGGGTCTGGAAGTCAGGGCTGGGAGCCTCAGAGTGGGGTGGGGGGTTTGAGGCAGGCAGCTCTTCTAGTCTGATGGGGACTCTCCTCCCACCAAATTATATGGTCCTGTCTGCTTTGTCCACTATAATATCCCCAGCACCTGGCACATAGAAGACACTAAAAAATGTTCAGTTGAACACATTCATGTTTGGGAGGATGAGGGGAGAAGGCTGCCACTGGAGGAGGAATGGGAGAAACATGAAAGGACCAGTCCTGGTGTTTGCCCTCAACCTCTGGCCCCCAGGCCCTATCTTCCTGCCACTGTCCCTGTGGCTGGCTGGAGGGGTGGGCACATACTATAGAGACGGCCCCAGCCGCTGATGTAGCAGGGCGCCTCATTGGGCAGGATGTCGCCGGCAGGAGGGAGAGAGGCCAGCTGGACCTCATCTCCTAGCTGGGCGCTGCTCGAGAGCTTGATGAGGGCGATGTCATTGCTGGGGAGGAAGGAAGAGTCACAGAGAGCCTGGTCCTCCAGCCAGACCAAGCCCCACCTCCCAACCTTTGCTCCAGATATTCCCGAAGGGTATGCCCTTGCCGCTCCTTTTCCCTCCAAATCCCATTCATTCCTATGGCTGAGCAACTTTAGGAAGCCCCCCAGCCCCTTGAGCCTCTGCTGACCCTTGGCCTTCATAATTGTCCTCAGCTTCTACGCCAGTGGTTCTCACACTTCAGCTGCATCGGAATCACTGGAGGGCTTGTTAAAACACAGGTTGCTGCGTCCCAGCCCCAGAGTTTCTGATGCAGTGGGTCTGTGTGGGACCTGAGGAGTCACATTTCTAACAAGTTCCCAGGCGATGCTGATGCCGCTGGCCTGGGGACCACGCTTTGAGAAGCGCTGCTCTTGGTCTTCATCTGCTTGCTTGTCACTCAAGTCATTTCACCTGGGTTCGCTTATTCTCTTCACTTACCCCAGGACCCCCCGTGAAGATGGATCAAGTTCGTGACCATCAGGCCCCTCACTCCTGCCCTGCACTTTCAGGCGTTCTGTACCCTTCTTTGACCCTTTCACCAGAAAAATGCTGAGCCACACAGACACACAATTTTGCACCTGCTTGAGGGGCTCAAGAAGCCCTGCTTTCGTGTTCTCGCCCAGTGATTGCCTCCTTGACCTTCACAACCACGAAGGAAGCCCAGAAGGTCACCCTCGACAAGTGGTCAAACAGAGACCCAGAGAAGGGCGGTGACTCGCCCAGGCCACACAGCAGCTGAGTGCTGGAGCCTGACCCTCAGGCCACTGCTCTTCTTTTGTCATGGTGCCAGGAACCAGGAAGCTCGGGATGAATGTCAAATGGAGGAACCCTTGGATTTGGGAGACGGGGTGCCAGAGGAGTCCTGGGTTCTGAAGCCAACTAGCCAAGTGGCCTTGGGGGAGTTCCTGCCCCTCCCTGGGCCTGCTGCCCCTCTGTCGGGAGAGAGGTTTGCTACAGATGGTTCTTAAAGGCTCTGCTGACTTCGACCCTCAGTGTGTGGGACCTGGACCCAGCCCTACTGTCCCCGAGAGTATCCTCAGAATCAGCTTTGGGTCACAGAGGGATGAGTAGAGAAACCCTGGGTCCCGGGCCTGAGAGTTCACTCACCCACAGGCCACACAGCTGGAGTTCCAGAGTGGGTGCACGAAGAGGTCTCCAGCGTTGATGGGGATCACCTGTTCGGGGCCCTCCTCCACAGCCCGGTCATACTCGCCCAACACCACCTGGTAGGTCCGGGAGCTCCTGCCGGTGGAAGTGAGGTCAGTTCAGGCCTGATTGGCTTCCCTCCCTCCCCTCTCAGAGTCACCCACCACCCTGGCCTGCCTGGGTCTTACGCAAGGACGGGGACAAGTGAGAGAACTCACGAGATGCAGTGGCCCGCAGTTACGACCCAGTCAGCGGTGATAAGGCTGCCACCACAGGTGTGGTAGAAGGCTCCATTACTCTTATACTGCAGGGATACCTAGTGGCCAGAGAGGGAGCAGCCTGAGTTGTCTGGGCTCCACAATGAGGGGTGCTACCCATGGCTGTATAGGTCGTGCACTGTACAACTCTAGAGGGCAGCATTCATGTAGAAAAGAATCTTACGCTCTAGAAATGTGCAGTGCCCAACCTGCACAACTGCTCGTGGTGGCCCATCACTTTTCCACTAGGATCACATTTTGACTCTCCAAAGCTGTCCAACCCCCAACCCTATGACCTCCCTGGGGACCTCAACATTCTCTGCCCTCTAGGATATCTCCAAACCTTCTGTCTCTTGAGAGCCCAGAGGCCCTCTGTTCTATCAGGCCCCCGGTTCTTCTTCTTCTTCTTCTTTTTTTTTTTTGTGAGGAAGATTGGCCCTGAGCTAACATCTGCCAATCCTCCTCTTTTTTTTTTTTTCCCCACTGAGGAAGACTGGCCATGGGCTAACCTCCATGCCCATCTTCCTCTACTTTATATGGGACGCCGCCACAGCATGGCTTGCCAGGTGGTGCGTCAGTGCGTGCCCAGCGAACCCTGGGCCGCTGCAGCGGAGTGCGCACACTTAACTGCTTGCGCCACTGGGCCGGCCCCAGGCCTCGGGTTCTCCTGAACCTCAGTTCTCTCAGGGCCTCTTGAGCACTCTGAGGCACAACCCTCCCTGCGTCCTTTCCACTCATTTCCTCTTTTCTCATTTCCTACATTCTGATTTTCAAAAGCTCCCTCTAAACCAGGAGTTGGCAAACTACAGCCCATGGGCCAAATCTGGCCTGTGGTCTATTGTTGTCCATAAGATTATTGGAAGACATGAGATTATAGTCACACTCATTTGTGGATCACCTGTGGCTGCTTTCACACTGCAGTGGCAGAGTTAAGTCATTGCAGTCGAGGCCATATAGCCATTTCCTCTCTGGTCCTTGACAGAACAAGTTAGCTGACCCCTGCTGTAGACTAGTGCCATCGATAGAACTTCCTATGATGGTGGAAATATTCTCTATGTTGGCTGTCCAATATGGTAGCCACTAGCCACATGCGGCTACTGAGCATTTGAAATGTGGCTAGCATTGAGCAACTGAATTTTTAACATTAATTTTAATTAATTTAAATTTAAACAGCCACGTATGGCTAGTGTTATGGGCTGGTATGTTAGTGCAGGGAGTCTAGCCCTCTGTGCCTCCCTCCACTGACCTCTGTAAAGCCCCTCATCCCTTTATTGCTCTCAGACCTTATAGCCCTGTTGTATAATTTGGGGAGTCTAGATACGAGTCCCCCCCTTGGGGCCGTCCGGTGGTGTAGTGGTTAAGTGCACACGCTCCACCGCAGTGGCCCGGGGTTCACAAGTTCGGATCCCGGGCGCACACCCACACACTGCTTGTCAGGCCATGCTGTGGCGGCATCCCATATAAAGTAGAGGAAGATGGACACGGATGTTAGCCCAGGGCCAGTCTTCCTCAGCAAAAAGAGGAGGATTGGCATCGGATGTTAGCTCAGAGCTGATCTTCCTCACACACACAAACAAAACTAGAAATGAGTCCCCCCAAATCTCTCTCCCTAAACACAGTGCCTAAAATTCTACTCTTAGCGCACCAACCCCTCGAGCTAAGCATTGTCCTCGCCCCGGATTCCACTTCTAACTTGCAAACAGTCCAGTGAGGGTAACAGATTGAATGGGCAAAACTTCCACAGGAAGTAGATTGTCAAAGGGTTTCCCGGCCTTTGGAAGCTGAAGTGGATACTGGAAGCAAAGCAAATGGGTCAAGACTGGATGCCTTGCAATCAGAACATGCGATGCAGAGCCCATGGTGGGAAATAGTGCAGCTGATATTGCTCTTACCTGCCAGGGCCAGCTGTAGGGGACCGCGTCCTGGCCATTGACAACGCGGGAGGAGATTTGGGTGGAAGGATAGCCACAGCCTGAGGCAGGAGGGGAGAGCAGACGTGCCAGTCAGCCAGTGGGTCCCCAAAAGGAAAAAAGTCTGTGGTACAGTCCTAGCTGTGACCCCCTGCAAGCCCCTTTCCCTCTCTGGACCTCAGTAGCCGCATATGAACAGTGATCATTTGGACCAGAGCAGGGGTTTCCAGAGTCCCAGGAGTCCAGGGATGGAGACGAACGTGTGGCCTCCTTCCATGGCAGGATCAAAGGGGTTGATGCACTTAGAACAGTGCCTGGTCCCCACTGAGCCCTCAAGGAGTGATAGCTCCTGTCATAAAGAGTGGAAGCTTTGGAATAAGACTGACTGGGTTCAAAATGCAGTTCTGCCCCTCATTCTAGGAGGGGCTACTTTACTTCTCTGAGGGTCAGTTTCCCCATCTGTAAAATGGGTACAATAATAATACTTACCTCATGGGGCTGTTGTGAGGATTATATGAGATAATATAAGAAAAAATTCTTAGCACTCTGCCTCGCATATAGTAAGCACTTAAAAAACGTTATCTGTTACAATTACTGTCAGTCAAGGGAGGCTGCTTGGTAGAGGTGGCCTTGAGCTGGAATGTAATATGGCAGAGAGATCAGGAAAAGACTAGATCACAGGATATGGAGTGGGGTAGGTGGAGCGTGAGAAGAGAGTTGGAGGGTTAAGCAGAGGAACAGAAATTCTGTCCCAAGCAGTCTAACCACAGTGCCCAAGTTCTTCATCATCAGACCGCCCCCCCCATCTAGGACTCCCACCACAGCCCTTTGGGTTCCCCAGTCTTTCCCCTGCGCTGGTCTATCCACAGCTTCCCCTCCATTCTCCTGCTCCAGCACCAAGGAGAAAGCCTCCACAATCCTGCCCCAGGGATAAGCTGAGTCCCTTGCTCTGGACCCAGGTGTTGGGTGCACGAGACCCAGGGTGGGTGGCAGATTTCAAGGGCTCCTGGCCCAGTGCAGCACAGGCTGGGGTCTTACCAGGGGCCACAAATAGGAGGAAACTCAGCAGCCGGAGCATCATGAGTTTTGAGATAGGAAAGGGACCGTAGCCTGGGACTCTAATATAGGACAGAAGGCAGGTGGTAGGGGCCGGACTGGGCCCCATTTCCGGAACAGGTGGTGGAACACCCGGTCTCCCATGGTCCAAGGCCAAGGTCCCTACCCACTGCAGATGGGGGAGTGACCCAGAGTTTCCTCCAACATGTGGCTGCACAGGTGGCATTGAATGGCCAGCTGATACAGAGGAGAGGGATGGAGAGGTTGCATCAGAACAAGCCAGCCCCTTCCAGGAAAGAACACGGCTCTGGAACTGGTCAGACCTGGGTTCAAATCCTGGCTCTGCCACCTCTAGGCTCTGTGACCTTGGGCACATGGCTTAACTTCTCTGAGCCACAGATTTCTCATTTCTAACATGGGATTAATATTGAGTGCTTTCTCTATACCAGGCTGTCCATGAATAAGATAGGATCCCGGCTCTCCTGGAGCTTGAATCTAGTAGGGGAGACAATGACTATCAACAAAAATAAATAAAGGCTATTTCTGATTGTGGTGGTAGGTGCTATGGAGAGAAGGAAATGTGGGTGACTGGGGTGGGAATGGGAGTAACTCATTTAGATGGGGGCCAGGGTGGGGGCATTTGGGCTGACAAGGTAGTGTTTGATTGAGTCCTAAAGGATATGTGAAAGCCAGCCCTGGGAAGCCCCGCAGGTGGGGTGTTCAGGTGGAGAGGACGGCAGGGGCAAAGGTCTGGAGGCTGGAATGGGCTTGGCTTGTCCGAGGAGAGGGAGGTCAGCATGGCCGGAGCATAATGGTCAAAGTGGAGAGCGGTGGGGGCTGACGGCAAAGAAAAGGCGTCTCCTAAGGCTGAATTCTCGAGTGATCCAGCAGTTCCACTCCTAGGTATAGACCCTCGAGAAAATTTTGCACCTGTGCCCCAGGAGGCACAAGAAGGTCCCCGCAGCCCTGTCCTCCATCCTCAATAGCAAAACCCTAGAAACAGCTCAAATGTCCATCAAGGCGAGTGGATGAATATGTGTAGTACAGTCACAGGATGGAATATTAATCAGCAGTCAAAAAGAATGAATCACAGTGACATGCCACAATGTAGATCATTCCCAGGAATATAAATTAAGAAAAATGTCCCAGAAGATTAAATGCAGTTTAATACTCTTTTTATAGAATTAAAACAACTGAAATTTTAAAATATACTTTTCAATGAATACAAATAGGTGAATAAAACTGTATAAAAGGGCAAGTAAAGGCAGGATGGACATAGGATTCTGGTTGATGGTTGGCTCAAGTCTGGGGTTGGGGCGAGGAGGATAGCGTAAATGTTGCTCAAGGTTCTAGCTTTGTTTTGGTAGTTTTTGGTTTTCGCTTTGGCTTTCTTGAAGGTTAATTGACATACAGTAAAATTCACCAGTTTTAATCATAAAATCAACAAGTTTTGACAAACATATACAGTCATGTAACCACTGCTACAATCATGATATAGAACATTGTCATTACCCAAAAAATTTCCCTCCCACCTGGTCACATTCTATCCCACCTCCACATCTGGCCCCTGGCAACCAGTGATCTGCTGTCTGTCACTGTAGTCTTGCCTTTTCTAGAATCTTTACATACAAGTGGAAGCCTACGGTATGCATCTTTTGTTTCTGAGCAACTTTCACTTAGCATAACACTTTTGAGATTCATCTGCGTTATCATGTTAAATGTGGTTTTGAAGGTGCTAACCACATTACTTAAAATAACTATATGTGTAACTAAACGAAAGTGGTCCATGAGCGGACTAATGACCTGAAACAATGATAAGAGTATGTAGTGGACTGAGGATTATGATTAATCCAGTTCTGTTACCTGAAATCCAAATTGAGAGAGAGAGAATAAGGGAAAGAGAGTAGTGAGGGGCAGACCCTGTAGGGTCTCTTTGCAGGTCAAGGTAATAATGAGCTGGATCGTTTTTGTGTGCGAGGAAGACTGGCCCTGAGCTAACATCCATGCCCATCTTCCTCCACTTTACGTGGGACACCACCACAGGATGACCGGACAAGCGGTGCATCAGTGTGTGCCGGGGATCCGAACCCGGGCCTCCAGCAGCGGAGCGTGCGCACTTAACCGCAACTTCAAGGGGCTGGCCCCAGGAGCTGGCTCTTTATTCCAAGCATAAGGAGAAAGCCGTGGTGGGGGGGGAGGTAATTAAGTAGGGAAAGGGCCTGGGATCTCACTTATACTTTCAAAAAATCTCGGGGCTGGCCTGGTGGCGTAGCAAAGTTCCCACGCTCCGCTTTGGTGGCCCGGGTTCGGCGGTTCAGATCCTGGGCACGGACATACACCCCACTCGTTGGGCCATGCTGAGGCAGCCTCCCATACCGAGGAGCTACAACTCTACAATTATGATACACAACTATGTACTGGGGCTTTGGGAAGAAAAAAGAGGAAGATTGGCAACAGATGTTAGCACAGGGCCAATCCTCCTCAAAAAAAAAAAAAAAAAAAACAGGGCCGGCCCCGTGGCTTAGCGGTTAAGTGTGCGCGCTCCATTATTGGCGGCCCGGGTTCAGATCCCGGGCGCGCACCGACGCACCGCTTCTCCGGCCATGCTGAGGCCGCGTCCCACATACAGCAACTAGAAGGATGTGCAACTGTGACATACTACTATCTACTGGGGCTTTGGTGAAAAAAAAAAAAAAGGAGGAGGACTGGCAATAGATGTTACCTCAGAGCCGGTCTTCCTCAGCAAAAAGTGGAGGATTAGCATGGATGTTAGCTCAGGGCTGATCTTCCTCACCAAAAAAAAAAAAAAGACAACAAATAAAAACAAAGTCCATGATCTAAAAAATCTCTTCGTGGATGCTGCGTGAAGGATTGTGGGCTGAGAGTGAGGGGGACTAGCTGAAGCTATTTTGGGGGTGGGGCAAAGCTATTGTTACTGACTCAGTGTAGAGCCCTCCTTTGGGGCTCCTACGTTTTGGAAGCACGGGAGGAGGGCAGTGCTTAGCTGCTTTCAGTGGTTCCCTAACGGTGGCATCGGCTGGGTAGGTTTTCTATCAGGAGTGTACCCCCTCCCACCACACCCACAGTCATGTCTGCTCCTCCAATGGCCTGGGCTGTGGAAAGTGTGTGGACACAACAGAAGCAGCTGTGAAAATCCTTCGAACTGTGGTAAAAATAGCCGTGCCCTCCCTTACATCCTGTTCCCTATGGGCCTGGATATGTTTATTTGCTCAGCTTTGAAGCTCAGAGCCATTTCCCAGACCCTGAGCTGAGGGAGAAAGAGGCAGGGGCCGAGGAGGTGGCTGGGGAGCGGAGGGGCCGGTCAGATAGCCCCCGATTCCACTGTGGCATGTCTGAAACAGATAGAGTCTAAAAGATGCTCTAGTCCATCTCTTCTATCTGACAGATGGGGACATTAAGACCCGGAGAACAGCAAGGCCTGGCTCAAGGACCCCTGGTTGTCACTGCCTGTCCTGGCAGCCGGTACCCAGTGTGTGGGGCAGGCCCACCCTCCCTCCCCAGCTTCACATGATAAGCCTCCCCAGCCCTTATCCAGCGCCCTTGAGGAGGTCCGAGCCTCTCTGTGGGCTCTGCGGACAGACACGCGGTCACCCTGGCCTCTGCTGGGTCCCAAGGGAGATAGACCCTCAGGGGTGACTCTCTCATCACAATCCCCATCAGGTCATCTTACCCTCAGGGCCTCCTGGACACACTGTCAGCTGTGCTGCTGATTCACCCTCTGGAGGATTTCTGGAGCAAAATCCCTAAAGATGAACCTCCTCTCGACCCCCAGGAAGAGGGAGCTGGCCGGAGAAGCTGGAGGGGCCAGATCTGTGGGCGGCCTCAGCCTAAAGCACAGCAAACCATGTCCTGACCCGGAGGTGGAGGTCTGGGCGGCAGGAGAGTATTGGGAACTGAGAGGTAGGTCTGGGTGGGTGGGGCTGGGGAGCCTTTTTCTTGGAGGGGGTCCATTATTTCTAGTTCCCACCTGATGGGACCCTCCATGAGGGCAAAATTTTCTCTTATTCATCTGTGAATTCCTAGTGCCTAGAAGGGACCTGGCACATAGTAGGTACACAACAATACACACATTACATTAGAGAGGCAACGAATGAGTGAAGGAAGCTAAAGGACTCTTCCAATTGTTGGAAGTTCTCCCTGCCCTGAAAACGCAGCTGACCCTGACCTTCACACAGGGCACGTCTGGAGGCCGTCCCCTCCGCGTGTCCTGGAGAAGCCCAGCAGCAGCGTTTGGGTGGTGCTTCTGAAGAGCAGCGTTCTAGAGGGTGTTAATAGATGTTCGGTGACAAAGGACCCCACGAGAGTGGAGCCCCACAAGGCGGGGGGTTTTGTCTGCTTTGCTCACAGCTGTGGGCTCAGCTCTCAGAACAGAACCCAGTGGGCACTCAATAAAGAATCAGGGCCGGCCCCGTGGCTTAGTGGTTAAGTGAGCGCGCTCCACTGCTGGCGACCCGGGTTCGGATCCCGGGCTCGCACCGACGCGCTGCTTCTCCGGCCATGCTGAGGCCGCGTCCCACATACAGCAACTAGAAGGATGTGCAGCTATGACACACAACTATCTACTGGGGCTTTGGGGGGAAAAAATAAATAAATAAAATCTTTAAAAAAAAAAAAAAATAAAGAATCAAAGGTCCAATGGGACTGGGAAATGAGAGATTAAACAAAGTTCGAATGGTTCTTTTCTGCAGGGCTTCTCAGAGCCTTTCAGGTGCCAATGTTCACTGTGGATCACATGCAGTGACCTTAAGTCCAGGACCGTCTGGTGCCTCGTTGCCCTGTGGTTCAGAGGGGACAGTCCAGACTCAGGGATGGAGAGGGAGGCCAGGATGAGGCAATGGCCCCATCTGCCCTGCAATGGCACCAAGAAGCCACTGAGGGGACCCAGGGCTGGGACAGCATGCGGGTGGCTCTTGCCCCAAGGAAGGATTGTTGGGCAATGGCACTGGGGAGGGGTGAGGGAGGGACAGCCTTCTTCCCACAGCCAGTGCCATGCCTTCCTGGGGCTGAGCAAGGGTGGGTGGGAGAACCCCCGGCCACTGTGGGGGTGGTGGTGAAGGAGGGGCTGAAGGCGTGAAGCTCCTCCTCTCCCCCTCCTCTTATTCCACTGCCCTCCTGGCACGTACACATTCAGCGAATATTTGTCGATCACCTACTAGATTCCAGACACTGTCCTGGTCACTAGGGATCCTTCTGCAGAGGTGACAGACACAGCCCTCCTGAGCTCACAGCCAGCAGGGGGAGTGTCGCGGCCGGAATTCGGTGTCAGTCGTCTGCTGGGTTCCCTCCATCTGCTCTCCACCAGCTCTACCCTGCCCCGCTGGCCCACATGATGGATAGCATCAGTGGGGTCCTCTGTCCTCTGGGCTTGGTTCAGTCTATGGAAGGTGCTAGCAGGAGACTGGAGGACAGGAAGAGAGAGCGGGTGGGGGCCCTATTCCCTAGCCCCCTCGCTGCCCGGCCTCGGGTTTGCAGTGGCTGCCTTCCACCACCGGCTCCTATCGGGGGGCCTTGTCCTTTTCCCACAGCTCCTATCTCTGGGCTGCCTCCTCCCTCTGCCCCTTCAGGCCTAGGGGTGGTATCGGCTCCCCTTTGTTGATAGCCTTGAGACATTTCACCATCCCTTGCTGGTTTCTCCAATCCTGTCTGCACTTTCTTTGAATGTTCCTCAACAACAGTGGATAAAATAAGATAGAAACTTACTCCCCTCTAACTTCTAAGTCCAAGCTGGCATTGCAGCCTTGCCATGTGAAGTCATCTGCTCTTTCTGTCTCGTGGCCCCTCCACCCCTGGGGCGTGCCCTCATCTGCAAGGCACGTGTCATGGGTTCAGTTGTGCCCCCCCCAAATTCCTATGTTGAAGTCCTAACCCCCAGGACCTCAGAATGCAACCTTATTTGGACATGGGGTTGTTGCAGATGTAATTAGTTAAGATGAGGTCATTAGGGTGGGCCCTACTCCAATATGACTGGTGTCCTTATGAAAAGGGGAAATTTTGACACAGAGAGACATGGGTACAGGGAATACAGCCATCTGCAAGCCAAGGAGAGGGGCCTGGAAAGGATCCTTCCTCAGAGCCCTCAGAAGGAACCAACCCTGCTGACACCTTGATTTCAGACTTCTAGCCTCCAGAACTGTGAGAGGATGCATTTCTGTTGTTTAAGCTACCCAGATGGTGGCCCTAGGAAACTAATATGGCATCGAATAGCTCCTACACCACACCCACATTCTGGACAGAGAAAGGGGTGGGGGGAAGCATGTGCTCTGTCTTTACCCACACAACCTGGAGTCTGCATACATCTCCCCTGACTACGGTAGGAAATCAGCAAGTGGCCTCCCTCCCTTGGCTGCCTGGGAGCCTGGAAATGCCCTGTGCGTGAGGAACATGCCTCTTACCCGGGAAGAGAGGGAAGATGGACATTGCAGGCAGCTACAGGTCTCTGGCACCTAATGCCACAAATGTTTTCAGATGCAAAGGAAATCCTGTCTAAGGTAAACAATTAGGAAACTTATCATCTCACAGGACTCGACTTCAGATCCAGAGGCAGGGGGAGCACAGGGGAGTACACCGGGGTTCAGGAGCTCTTCCCTGCTGTTCCCATGGCTCTGCCCTGCACAGGCTGCTGCCGGCTTCCCCCTCAGGCCTCCTTACTGCCTGTGAGAGTCAGAGTCAAACCGGAAAACAGAGATCTCTATTTGAAATGGATGGGATTTAATCCAGGGAACTGGTTACCCAGGTGAGGAAGAGCTGAGAGACAACAGGGAAGGTGGAGGAACCCAGAAATCAGCCACAGCTCCCTCCCAGGATGGAGGGATAGAGGGAGGAGATGAGCTGGGGTCACCCAGCAGAAGCTGGGCCCAGCCCAGGCCTGTCCGGTGGGAGCCATGGAGGAGATGTAGGGAGATATACCCTGGTTTCTCTCTTCCTCCTCCCTCCAGTCTCCCACCAGTGCCTCTCGTTGGCTGAACCCAGCTGGAAACCATCTGTCACTGGCTTCTGGGAAATCCAGCCTGCAGGAGTCAGTCTCCCCGTCCCCCTGCCCAACCACGATGCAGTGAGGAGCAAACCTGAGGCTGGAGTTTCGGTGGGAGGGGAAGGGGGAGGTGGGCCTGGAGACCTCTGCAGGGCAGGCTCCTCAGAGCAGCAGGGGCCTTTGAAGGGTTTTCAACAAAAGAACAACATGATCTGACGTATGTTTTCTGACCATTGAATGGAAAATAATTTAAAGAGGAGCAAGAATACCACGAGGGAGACTAGCTGGGATTCTACAGAGGTTGTCCAGGTAAGCAGGGTGGGGACATTGGAGAAGCAGGTGGGCTGAGGACAAGGGAGGTGCTAAAGAAAGACGAAGCCTGGCACTGACAGGGGAACGAGGGAGGTCATGCCCAGATGTGCCAGGCAGACCCAGTTCTGGGTCCCAGATGCACAGCCACTGCATGGGGCCCCGCTGAGTGTGTATGTGTGTGCGTGTGCACACAGCAGCTGTGTATGCACACCATATGCACTGAGTGGGTGCCTGCTGTGTGCTAGCCCCCGTGTAGTAGCCATGTGAGTGTATATTCTAGAAGGCTTTCAGCCACAAGAAACAGATGACTCCATTAAAAGAGACTTCAATGTAAGGGTCTTCTCACCTAACCAGAAGGTGGAGGGTGGGACAGTTACCGGTTGGTTAACTCATCGGCACAGTGATGCCAGCATGGACCCAGCTCTTGCCGTCTTTGTGCTCTGCCAGCCTCAGTGCGCTGGCCTCTCCTCCTGGGCTGCCTCCTTCATTGTCCCAGGAGCAGACCTGGAGATGAGGGTTTGAGTGCAGGTCGTTTACTTGGGAGGTGGTCCCAAGAAGCACATGCAGGCAGCAGGGAAGGGAGACAGGGAAGGGAAAGAAGCCAAGACAGGGTGCGCTAATGGACGACTGGGGCCCAACCCCCCTAGGGAACGCTGGGAGCCAACGCCTCGGAGTTGTCCCATCTACGTGTGAGGAGGCTGCATGCACGTCTCCCCATGCACATTCCCTGAGAACACGCAGTGTGCTCACTAGGTGTTAGGATCATTCACATGCCCATCTCCAGCATGCCCGGGGCATGGTGTGTGAGCACATGCTCAGAATTTGCACCTTGGCTCCCCCATGTACACGCCACACACACACCAGAGCACACACATACAGGATTCACACACACACTGCAGAGCACACACCTCCTCCCCCCAAAACAAACAAACATCTCTGTCTTAGTCTGCTGGAGATGCTGTAACAAAATGCCATAGACTCAGTGGCTCAAATAACAAACATTTATTTCTCACCGTTCTGGAGGCTGGGAAGTCCAAGGTCAAGGTGCCGGCAGAGCCGGTGTCCTGGTTTGCAGATGGCCCCCTTCTCATTGTATCCTCACATGGCGGAGAGCAGAGAGCAAGGATGCACGTTCTCCTGTCTCTTCTTAGAACAGCACCAATCCCACTCATGAGGGCTCCGCCCTGATAGCGTCACGACCTCTCAAAGGCCCACCTTCCAGTTTCCTCACATTGGGGGTTAGGATTTCAACATATAAATTTTGAGAGCCGCAAATATTTAATCCATAACAATCTTTCACTGCTTCCTACTCTGGCCTTTGACTTGGGCCTGGCAGAGGCTAGGACATTAAACATTTCTGACAAGAATCTCACCCTTAGGAACCCCACCTAAGGTGGAACAGCTGGCAGAGGTTACAGTGCAGGAGGAGTGAAGCCAGGGAACCCGAGCAGCCCCTTCCGGAGTCTCACTGGGACACTCAAACCCGGAATGTAATTTCTCAAATTACCAGCAGGGGGTGTCAGAGAGCCACGACCGTCTCTTCTGGTGTTTGTTTCTGTTTTTTTTCTGGTAGGTTCCCTGGTTTGTGTAAGGGTGTGTCTCTGGGTGTTTTGAGGGAGAGAACAGGCCTCAGGGGTTCCTCATGGGAGTTTAGCTGAGTGTGATGGATGCTAATTAACCACTAATTCTGGGGACTGCCTCTCCCAGGCTCCAATGCCCTCTTACAGTGTTGGTGCTCAGTTCATGTTAGACGAGTAGATGATAAATGGATGGGTGGGTGGATGGATGGATGGATGGATGATGATTAAGGGAATAAAGAGAGAGAAAATGACACAAGAGAAAAAAAGTAAAAAGAGAAGAATTGGGAAGAAGGATGGAGAGCAGACAGATCAGGGTGGAATCAGGGGAAAGAGAGAGAAATGCAAGGAAGGCACATGGTGGGGAGGAGTCGAGGGTGGTGAGTGAAGGGGTGCAGTGCTGAATCTGCCAGCCTCAGTGCCCTGGCCGGAAGTGTCTCTTCTGGATGCTCCTCACTGCTGCCACTACAATGCTCCCCATCTTTCCAGGGGAGTTGGGATTGACACCTTCCTCAGGAAGGCCTCCCTGAGCCCACAGTTGGGATCAGTCTTTCTTGCTTTTACACTCCCACAGCTCTGGGGAATGCAACTGAGGCCCCTCTGGTCTGGCTAAAATATGGGCAGTGGAGTCAGACAGACCCAGGTTTGGTTTGAATTCCAGCTCAACCACTGTTGTATGACCTTGGCCAAGAGACCTAACCTCGCTGTACCTCGGTTTCCTCAGCTGGGGTAATACCAGTGTCTCCCTCACAGGGTTTTTTTGTGAGAATTTGAGCAGGTAAAACACTTGGTACAGGGCCTGGCCCACAGAAAGCATTGAACAGAAAGTGGCAGTTATTTCTCTTGCATTCCAGAGAGTTCCAGCCTCAAATGGTCTGTCCCGTTGTCCAGTTGTTTTCCTTGATTTGGGTTCAGGAAATATTGCCATCAAAATGAATAGTGAACACCACTGGTCAATGCATATAAGCTCCCTGAAAACACTCACCTTTGCTTAATTCATTTTTTGACATGTACAAGAATATTTATTTCAGGGCCCGGCCCGGTGGCGCAAGCGGTTAAGTGCGCACGCTCCACTGCGGCGGCCCGGGGTTCACCGGGTCAGATCCCGGGTGCACACCGCCGCACCGCTTGTCAAGCCATGCTGTGGCGGCGTCCCATATAAAGTGGAGGAAGATGGGCATGGATGTTAGCCCAGGGCCAGCCTTCCTCGGCAAAAAGAGGAGGACTGGCAGATGTTAGCTCAGGGCTGATCTTCCTCAAAAAAAAAAAAAAAAAGAATATTTATTTTAGTGTTGCTTGAAATAATAAAATGTCACTGGAAACAACCTAAATGTATATAGACAGGACAGTGGATGAATTGTGGTGTATTTGTAGAATGCAATACTAGATAGTGAAAATGATTGAATTAGAGCTACATATATCAACATGGATAGATCTCAAAAGCATTTCCTTGGGTAATGAAGCAAATTATACGGAATACATATACACATACATTATACATTCAGTATAATACCATAATATATAATATTTCAAAGCATGAAAACCAATGATATGCCGTATAGCGTTGTGTACGCATAGGATAAACATGGGAGCACAGATCATCAGAGATCAGGATGGTGGCACCCTCCAACGAGGGAGGGAGTGGGGTTGGCAAGGGCTTCAGGTGGCTTCAACTGTATCTATAAGCTTAACTTATTTTTGAGTTCCTTGAATATGGTATGAGACCTTCTCTGTTTTGATCTCCACAACAATACTGAGCAAGAAATGTGATGAAGAAACTGAGGCTCAGGGAGGCAAGATAAAGTGCCCATGCTTACCCAGCCTCTGAGAGACAGAGGTAGGAATTGAACTCAGGTTTCCTGACCCCAGCCACCCTCCCTGCACAAGCAGGCTGCTTGCTGTTTACTGAACTGCTGGCAGTTCTCTTAGGGACAAAGAGGGTGTCGAGGAGCCAGGGCAGAGCAGCTGAGCTCTGCCATGCTGGGCGAGGAGGCAGGCTCTGGCCCACCAGGTTCAGGGCTCAGCCTAGGCCTGGTAGGGGCTTGGGCCCAAGCCAAGCCCATAGGAGGTTTCCTGCCTTCCGGTCTGTTTTCTGGCGCTCTCCTGTCTTGGACAGGGTCTCTGTAGCAGGAAGTGGAGGCCTCTAAACTGGCTCTTCCGTTCCTGCAGCCTCCCTCACCTCCCACCCCAGCACAGGCATCCCAGGAGTACAGGCACAAGGATGGACACAGAGTGAGCTCCAGTCCTGAGGAGACCCCAGGCTTCCTGACTGGGGACCTCAACCATAGACTCCAAACCCTTAAGGGGCAGAAGTGTTCCATGACTCAGCCTGGCAGTCATCCATTCTCTCCTTCCTTCCTTCATTCAAAGACCCCACTAAGTACCAGGGCCTGAGCTGCACACTGGGGAGACAGGAATGTGGGGACAGCTCCTGCCCTCCAGGGACTCAGCGTCTGCTCAGGAGATCAGACGTGTAACTAGATAATCACCTAATAGAAATTCAATACATGTTTGGATTGAAGTAAATGAAGACTATCTAATAAAACATCAGCAGTGGCAGGGCTGCTAGAGACTGGCCTGTGTGGCCCAGAGGAGGCTGTGACTTGCTCAAGTCCCCGAGTGGTCCAAGGGCACAGTGGAAACTAGGACCAGAACTCCAGACTCAGTCCGGGGCTCTTTCTTCTGTGTCCCACCTTTGCATTTTTTTTTTAAGTTGATGATTGTGAAGTATTTCAAGCATACAGAAAAATCTAAAGAGCAGTCCCATGCCCCTTGGAAACCCACCCCCAAGCTTTGTCATGTCTTTCCAGTGGTCGCTGGCACCTCCCTTCCCAGCCTGAACCAGATGCTCTCCTTGCTTCCTAGGACATGTTTCTTTCATGGGCTCCATGTAAGAGTTTCTTTCAAAAGAGGCTGAGGTGTTTCCTGACACCAACCAGTTCCCCAATTCTCCACCTTGTACTGGGTATCCAACAATTCTATTCATTTCTGGCACTATCTATCTGGTACTAGCGCCAGATCCCACCGGTTGAAGGGCTCAGTCCCACAAGACTGCCCCCACTTCAGACACCAAGTCCTGGGGGCCACCCCCCATACTTCTGACCTACCACCTATAAATTGGGGGTTCCCACAACCCCCTCCTCAGCTTTGATAATTTGTTAGAACGGCTCGCATAACTCAGGCAAACACTTTACTCATGTTTACCAGTTTGTTATAAAGGATTCAAATGAATGTTGAGATGAAGAAATACATAGGGGCGAGGCCCGGAAGTGTCCTGCACGCCAATGTAAAGACTCACGGATGCCCTTCATGAGAACGACAGGCCTGGAGTGGGCTTTAGAGACCATTTGGTCCACCCTCTCCGTTTCCAGGTGAGTAAACTGAGGCCCAGGTCTTTCAGCAAATTAATAACACCACTGGGCCTAAAACCCAATTTCCTCATCTGTCAAGTACAAGCAGCCAGATTTATTGAGAATTTGCAACATGCTGAGGGATCAACCTTGTGGGGCAGGTATTCATATTACCCCTCCCTTACAGACAAGGAATTTGAGGATCAGATAAGGGAAGCAACTTGCCCAAGGTCGGACAGCTGATAGAGCTGGTGTGAAGCAGATCCTCTCCGGGAAGACAAAGGCTTTACCTCACAATGTTGTTGACAGGATCCAGTCATCTCAAGCATATTTACAGGAAGGAAGAAGTTGCCAGCAGCTGCTTCCACAGCTTAGTGGGGGCAGCAGGAGGAAACACCTTCATATGGAAGGTGACCTCCCCCCACCCCACCCCAGGTGAGAGTCGAGGGAGCAACTTTTTGGGATACAAGGAGGAACCGGAAATGTGGACTCTGGCATCGGCAGCCTGAGGGTGGGAGGCCTGTGGGGCAGGGAGCCCCAGAATGGGGGCAGGGGGAAGAGGTGAGATGGGGAAGGGCCTCCTGTGAGCTTCATGATGGGACGCCTGGGCCTGAGGAGAGAGGAGGCCAAGAGACATGAAGAACTGAGTGGTCGCCACTTATTCTGTGTCGGGCTGTTTTCTGTCCTGTGTTGTCACCCCTCTGTCACCCTGTGCTTTAAGTAAAGTCTGTCACACACAACTGCTATATGTCTCTGGTGGTTTGGGTCATGGATGAGGAGGGAGTGGTGGTCACAGTGGTGGGGGTGGGGGGTGCAACATTACTGAGAAAAGATGATGGTGACATAATGTGGGGCTAAGAATTGGTCCGGAAGCAGGGACTCAGTGAGGGGCGACAAGAGGCCGTAACAGCCCCCAGGGCTTCCTCAGAAACAGCAAGGGAGGCTCTGAACTTCCCACCGCACATGGAATGGAGGTTTGAGCTATTTGATTTGATTATTAAAGAAAAGGTACCCCAGAAGGCTGGAAGCTTTGGGGTGCACCTATGATACATGGAAAATCCTTAGCACAGCATCTCCACTCGGTAAATGCTTAATAAAGAGCAACTGCAATGATGGCCCTAGAGGTGGCAGGTGTGGTGGTGACAGGGCAGAACTGAGCCAGGTTGCTTAGGTTTGTGTCTTGGCCGTGTTCCTTTAGGTGAGTTATTTCACCTCTGCCCTTCAGTTTCTTCTCTGAAAAATGGATTAACATCCACCTCAGAAGGTTGTGATGAGGAACAGATGAGTTAATGCGTAGAGAGCTCATTGCACAGGGTGGTGGTCAGGCTTCTCCAGAGATACAGAGCCAACAGGAAACACATATGTGTGTGTTATCCCATGTTTGGGCTTCTATAACAAAAATGCCATAGACTCGGTGGCTTAAATAACAAACATTTGTTTCTTACAGTTCTGGAGGCTGGGAAGTCCAAGATCAAGGTGTTAGCAGATTTGATATCTGGTGAGAACCTGCCTCCTGGTTCACAGAAGGCCATCTTCTCACTGTGTCCTCACACAGCTGAAGAGGCAAGAATGCTCTCTGGGGTCTCTTTTATAAGGGCACTTATCCCATTCACGAGGGCTCCACCCTAATGACCTACTCACCTCCCAAAGGCCTTGCCTCCTAATACCATCACATTGGGGGTTAGGTTTCAATATAGGAATTTGGGGAGCATATAAACATTGTCTCTCTCTCTCTCTCTCTCTCTCTCTCTCTCTCTCTCTATATATATATATATATATATATATATATAAAGAGACTTGTTATTAGGTAAGGGCTCACATGATTATGGAGGCTGAGAAGTCACCCAATCTGCTAACTGCAAGCTGGAGACCCAGGAAAGCTGGTGGTGTAGTTTGAAGGCCTCAGAGCCAGAGAGCCGATGGTGTAGATTCCAGCCCGGTCTGAAGGTCTGAGAACCAGGAGCACCAAGGGCAAAAGATTGATATTTCAGCTCAATAGTCAGGCAGAGAGTGAATTCAACATTCCTCTGCTTTTTTGTTCTATTCAGGCCCTTAACAGATTAGACAATGCCCACCCACACTGGGGAGGGCTGTCTGCTTGGTCCACCAGCTCAAATGCTAATCTTCAGCCACGCCCTCACAGACACACCCAGAAATGATGTTTAACCAGATACCTGGGCATCCTGTGGCCCAGTCAACTTGATGCAGAAAATTACATACAGCAACATACACAGCAGCTGGGATGCAGTCAGCATTCAATACATACAGGCCATTATTATTACGGTTTTATGGGTGAGGAAACAGAGGTTCAAAAAGGTTAAGTCATTGGCCAGTCCCATGGCTTTCGTGGCGTACTGGTGAACCGGGTCTCAGAAAAGAAAAAACAAAAAAAAAAAGCCTGATTTATCGCATTTGCCAATTCCCATGGTGTAAACTTTCCCACTGTGGCTGATTTCAAGCTACCAATGGTTTAACGACCAGTTCACCCAACTCCAGAATATTTGTGGGTTTTTTTGTGTGTGGGTGAGGAAGATCAGCCTTGAGCTAACATCCATGCCAATCCTCCTCTTTTTGCTGAGGAAGACTGGCCCTGAGCTAACATCCGTGCCCATCTTTCTCCACTTTATATGGGACGCCGCCACAGCATGGCCTGACAAGTGAAGCATCGGTGTGCGCCCGGATCCGAACCCAGGCCGCCAGCAGAGGAGCGCACACACTTAACCACTACACCACGGGGCCGGCCCCGCAACTCCAGAATATTTAAGAACCGGCTCTTGTGAGCTAGTACGAGCTGGCTCCGGCACACAGCTACGGCTCCACTGTGCCTGCAACACGGGGGCATTTCACAAACGTTAGCTGTTATTGCAGGTCCACCAAGTCAACAGTGTTTGCGGGGCACCCTCCTTCCCCCCATTTTACGGAACAGGAGATTGAGGTTTGCGGAAGTTCAACTACTAACCCAAGGTCATGGCACAAGCCAGTTACTTGCGGTCCTACTTCCCAGGCCTTCTCTCAGCAAGGATGTACAGAAGCCTGCCTATGACCATCACCCCACCCCCCTTGGCGGGAATTTCCCGGGCCCTGACCCGTCCCAGGTTGGCTGCTTTACCTCAAAAGTGACTGGGCAGGAGGGAAGTTCTTGCTGGCTGGGTCTCCTGCCAAGCCCCGCCCCGCCCAGTGCTCCTGAGCTCAGACCTGTCCTGGCATGTCCCCGCCACATGTGGGCTTGGGGAAGTGCTGTTTTGGCACCTGGCAAGCAGAAGGCCTAATCCTTGAACGTGTTAGGGGATGAGCGTGTGTGACTCATTGTGCTTGGGAGGGGGGAAGGCTAGAGGGAGCCAGGGGAGGGCCAGAACCCAGCCCAGGAGAGATTTTCAGCCCTGCAGGCAGGCTGGCCCCAGGCCAGGTAAGGGCTCAGGTGAGTCACACTGCCAATAGTCGCCTGAGGCTGGGCACATATGTCCTCCAGGCAGGGTGGGACAGCTGAAAGCGTCATGGCTCTTGGCTCTCGCTGTGCCCTGGACTGACATGCTGTCTCACACTTGTGGCTGCTGAGCTGGGCTTACTCCTTATCTCCCAGGCTTCCAAGAGCCATGTGGCCGAAAGGACAAGGGGACACTCCTCCTGCCATCTAGGCCCTGGGGGAAGGGAGAAGCTGCCGAGTGGCAGGTGATGGGTTAATGAGCAGCATACGTGCTAATGGGGCAGGGTCTTAAGGTCTCTATCCGGAGAAGGGGACTGTTCCCTCCATTCTAGGGGAGCCCAGGGGAATGAGATGCCCTTGAACTCCTCAAGCCTGCGGTGGGGAAAGGGCTCCTGATGGTTTTGGTGGGGCACAGGAGGGGACAAGGATGTGGATAGGACTGCAGGGAAGGGGGCTAAGGGGAGAGAGGAGAGAGGGGGAGGGGCAAGGATGGAAAGCCCACTATTTGCAGCTGGTTTGGCAATGGAGCTAAGGCGCCAAGGTTGGAGGTGGCCCAGGTGGGGCAAGGGTGGGGACCACTGTGGCTGGAGACTGTGCAGGGCAGGCACCTCACCCACCCAGGACCTTCTGAGACCCTGACATCTATCTCTGCAGTGCTAGGAAGGGAGAGGTAGCTGGGCCTGGCTGGGTGGTGGAGGATGGGGGCTTATTGAGTGACGGGGCTACGGCTACCCTCCAGCCCGTCTCCAGCCTGGACCCCTCCCAATGCTGCTCAGTTCACAGGGTAACTTACTGTGTCCTCACTGAGAGGGGTGGCCCACCCTCTTCCTCACTCGGTGCTGAAGCCTGAAGGCTCTGGAGCCAGAACACGGGTTCTAATTCTGGCCGCGAGATGAGCTTGGGTAAGTCTCTTGCCCTCTCTGAGCCTCAATTACCTCAGCTGGAAAGCAAAATACCTACATCTTAGGGGTGCTGTGAGGATTAAATGAGAGGGAGGATGTGAAGGGCCTGGTGCCAAGGATGTCAGGTTCTCCAGCACATAGTAGGTGCTCCCCCATGTCAGTTTCTTGGGAATGGGTTTGGGCAAGAGGTGGGGCAGGCAGCTTCCCCATGCCCTCCCCCTCATGTGTCCCCAGGCTTGGAGTCAGCTGGACCCCAGCCGCTGGGCTTAATTCCAGTCTGGGCCTTGAGAGCACAGGATCTAAGGACAGAACCACCCCTCCTCTCAGTGAGGAAGGGGCTTTTAGTCTCCTTGACCCCAATCCAGGCTCCCAGCCCTTCTGGCTTTGAAGGTCTCTGTGGCCCCCAGAGGGCCTAGAGATCCCCGGGAGTTGGGGAGGCCGGAGGGGGATGTTCCTGATCTTACGGGGCACAGCCTGGCTTTCTGGGGAGATGCAGGAATAGCACATTCCTCCTGAAATAATTGTCCCGGAGCTATTTCCAGAGGATCTTAGTGCCCAGGCCAGAAATGGCCAGTGATCTAGATGCCTGGATACCTTCAGGACAAACGGCACAGAGGCCCAGCCCTCTCGCTGGCCGTCTGCCTTCCTGCCCTGTCCCCGGCCCAGAGCAGAACCAGACCTGGCTGAGGCCCCAGAAGAGAACTGTTAACACTGCTTCCTTGGTCCACTGAGCCCCCACACTCTTCCTCCAGCTCGGGGGGCCCCTTGATCCCTCCTCTTGGCTCCTTGTTTCAGTGACTATCGCTACCCCACCCCAGGGCAAAAGGCCCTTGGCTTTTAGTGACTGTGGGCTGGGGAGGCCCACGCAGAGCTTTCTGTTAAAGTGCTTTGTAACCCTGGATCTGATCACTAGGAAACATCAGATAAATCCAAACTGAAGAACATTCTCCAAAACAACTTGCCTGCACTCTTCAAAAATGTTAATATCATAAAAGACAGAGAAAGACTGAGAAACTTCCAGGTTAAAGGATACAAAAAGACCTGAAAACTGAAGACAATGCCTGATCCTGGATTGGATGGTAGATTGGAGAAAAAGTTGCCACAAAGAACATCAGAAGGACAATCAGCAAAACTTGAATTTGGCCTGTATACTAGATAATAGTGCTGTATCAACCTTACATAGCCTGTATTTGGTAATTGTAGTGTGGATATGTAAGAAAATGTCCTTGTTCTTCCAGTACGTAGGAGATACAGGCTGAAGTATTGAGGGGTAAAAGATGCTGTCGTCTGCAACTTACTCTCAAAATAATGTGTGTGTGTGTGTGTGTGCAGTGATAAATGTGGTAAAATGTTAGTAATTAGTGGATTTGGATGAAGAGTATATGGGGACTTCACTATCTTGTAAGTTTCAGTAAGTTTGAAAAATTTTCAAAATAAAAATAAAACTGTATTTTCAATATTTGAGGGAAGGAAATGATGGATGGAGGCTTTTCCTGGCAAATACCATGAGACCTCAAAGGGGGATTTTGTTCATTCATTCAACCAATATATACTGGATGCCGCCTATGGACCAGGTCCAAGCGAGGGGCACGGGGGTTCTGAAAGGAGCGCTGAGATTTGCTCCCTGAACAATCCGTAGCTCCAGCCAGAGCCCCTGCATAGTAGGTGCTCAACACCGGGTCATTGGCTGCACGAGGAAGAGGTGAGAGGGGAGAAAAGAAGGTGCTGTTATGCCCAAGAATGGGTCCCTCAGAGGGACAGCACTTTAGAGGGACTTGATACATGATTGCTGACCCAATGAGAAAAGACAAGAAATTGATGCTGACTACAGCCAAAGGGAGTTATATTAGACCCGGCATAGAACTTCCTGGCTCTCAGCATAATTAAACACTAGAAAAACAACAGGGAACACTGGGAAACGTCCACCCCAGCCTCGTTTTAAAAATAGGGCCCATCTGTCCTGAAGGGCTTAAAGTGGCACTGGCCCTGGGGCAGGGGCTTGACCAGGGTGACCCCTGGAGGCCCCTCCCAGCTCTAGGATTCCATGATTCTATGACATGGCCAGCAGTCTGGAGTAGCGGCATGAGGGTATCCCTGGTGGAGACCAAGAGGAGGGCTAAGTCACCTACCTCCCAAAGACAGAGTGAGAGTGGGAGAGGGCCCTTGTGGCAGATGGGGCCCTGAGAGGGTCAGCCCTCAGTCACCGCCTGTATTTCTGGAGGAGGAGATGGGGTGGGGTTGGACCAGACAGGGAAGAGACAAGGGTCTGGACATTCCACGGGATTCAGACCCAAAGGACAACGGCAGCTGAGGGGCTGTGGGTTAGGAGAGGGGCAGGCAGCTGTTTTCTGGGAGGCACACGCTCGAATTCTGCTCTATTCTCACTAGGCAGAGGTGGAAAATGAGTATCAAGCTGGCAGTAGTGGGGGAGAGAAATCAGAGCCTTCTTTCTGGTGTGGGGGGAGTATTGGGGAATTGAGGGACAATGGAATGGGGGGGACTACACTGTGCTTGGCTGGGCCCAGGCAGTCCAGGGACAGGAGGTGGGGTTAAAGGGACTGGGCATCTCTTTGGCCTGATCAGGCCTTAGTCCCTGTGAAGTACTCACTTTTGGACCAGGAGATGTAGGAATCCCAATGCCCCTTCCTCTTGTGGGGTGGATGAGGAGACCCCCTACTGTGAGAGATGCTCAAGACCAAATATCCCAGAAAGTTCTGATCTCACAAGCCCAGCCCCATTGGTACACTTGTCGTACCACCTGCTCCCCCTCATGTGGGGTTCCTAAAGTCAGGATCAACTTAGTTACAGGGTTAGCAACACCCCTCTCCATCTGGTTCTCCCCATCAGTGCCTGCATCCAGGCAGGCGGAGCAGATGTGCTGAGAATTCTTGCTTAGCGACTGTGAGGGGGGCCAAAGTCACCCCGACAACATAGCATTGTCTTTTGGGTGTCGTCAGACACACCCAAGATAGTACCTCGGCTCCACCACTTACAAACTGTTGATCTGAGGCAAGTTACATCATCTCTCTGAGCCTGTTTCCCCATCTGTCAACTAGGAATAGGATAACAACTACCTCCTTGATTTGGAGTGAGAATTACATTTAAGAAAACCAAAGGGCCAGGCATAGAGAGAGTGCATATAGCATAGTATCAGGTCGCTTCTAAGACACATTTTTTTAGTATCAGGGTGCATTGTGTGATTGATGATTGGCTATTTGATATTACCTCCAAAGAAGGTCTGTCTCGGTGCCTGGAATTACACCATTAGAGATTCAGTCCTTGCGTTTGTGGTCTTTTGGAGTCCCTGCTTAAAAGGCGAATGGGAATTTCAGAATGTGAACTAGAGCTAAGGGAAAAAGGAGACTGCCGCGCTTTTTCTAGGTGGTCCTCTGGCCTCAGTTGTCCTCAGGGTATTGCCTTCCTCCCCATCTCTTGCCCTTTGTGCTTTCTGAAGAATAGGGTGTCACTTTTCCAGTTTGAAGATCCCTGGGCCTAGAAGGAGGATAGGGAGAGGGAGAAGGGCGGTGTTGGCCCTCTGGAGGCAGAGGGAACACTTGGAGAGAAAACCTGGAGGGAGGTGTCAGGGAGCCAAGGAGAGCTGACCCAACTCTGTCCTCGCTGACCCAGGCAACCAGCCTCCAGGTGAGCTCACGACAGTTCAGTGCCACGAAGCTTAATCCACTCAGCCGGGATCATGTCTGGACGCCAGGTGAGCAGTTCCAACACTTACAGCTGCTTGAACCATCCCAACAACGTGTCCTTTCCTGCCCGGAATCCAGGCTGGTCCCACTGCCCCAGTGTGACCGGGGCTAATGGCCTCAAGCGCCCTCGCACCCCGAATGGCTCTGAAGCCAGCAGCTGCAGCAACCCCTCGGAGCAATCTGACAGCCCCGGCTTCCCCAGACTTCCAGTGAGGAGAATCTGCATGGGCCGGCCCTACAACTCCAAGTGTGTAGAGACGAGCCACCTGGTGAACTGCCGCAAGGTGGCCAGAAAGCCCGCTTGCCGTGGCAGTCCCTACTGTCTGCCCTGTACAGATCATCCCGCGGGCCCCTCTGGCCCCACCTTCCTGGACCATCTCATCAAAGGCATCAACTACCTCGACAGATCCACCAATGCCTTCTGCACTAACTGCCCCAAGTCATCACTGAGCCTGCCGAGGCTTGCAGCCAACTACCTGCAACACGCCGCCAACTCCATCCACCTGGACCCCCCAGACCACTCCTTCCCCCACAGTTACTCCCACTCCAGCGCCAGTGTGGCCACCTCTGACAAGGCCTGCCCCAGCACCCGCCTGGTGCCGTCTGCCAGGGATGTCCATGCTTTGCAGTGTGTGGATGACTCTGCCAACTCTGCGAGTTGCACACGCCGGCTTCCTAGCCGGAAACTCACGCCCATGCTGCCGCAGAGGCCCGGGATAAAGTTGCCGGAGCTCCCTTTGTTGGGCAATGGGATCTTTTCCTTAGGTCATCTGCCCAAGTTCTGGGAAGCAATCCGCTCGGGCTGGAGTGCCCCTGAGCCCATCTCTAAACCCTGTAGCTGGTGGTGACATCGACACCAACTGTGAAAGGGGCACATGTCCATCAGGCTACAGTTGTGGAAAATAAATTGTCTGTGGCAAGATGCTCCTTCCAAGGCTCCATTGAGGGGAAACGGCCATTTAGATTGGGGATCATAAATCTGAGGACCTATGGGGCCGGGCAGTAAAAGTTAATGGGTGAATTGGGCTGAGAGGTAGTAGGAGTGGTGGATACTGTGGCTGAGTGGAGAGGGAATACCTGGTCTAAACCCAGCTTTCAAATGGATTGTTGCCTTTTCAAGAGAAGCCAGGAATCTGATTTTTATATGTTAATAAATTAAAAAATGTCATGGTGCTCTGTGGGCTGAACAAAAATATTTGCAGGCCAAATGTGAAACCCCCAGGTCTCAGTTTGGAATCTCTGATTTATATCTTGAATGGATCACTGGGAAGGTTCCTAGCCCCCTTAGCCTCGGTTTCCCCATGTGAAGAAATAGATTGGGGGCCCACCCAATGGCGTAGCGGTTAAGTGCACGCGCTCCGCTGCTGGCGGCCCAGGTTTGGATCCCAGGCACGCACCGACGCACCACTTATCAGCCCATGCTGTGGCGGCGTCCCATATAAAGTGGAGAAAGATGGGCACAGATGTTAGCCCAGGGCCAGTCTTCCTCAGCAAAAAGAGGAAGATTGGCATGCATCAGCTCAGGGCTGATCTTCCTCACAAAAAGAAAAAAAAGAAAACAAAGAAGCGTGAGGATGGTTAAAAAAAAAAAAAGAAATAGACTGGCTGTTCATTCCCAATCTCTATCTGTACTCTTTTTTTTTCAGGATTGTTGTTGATTTTAGCACAGCTGCATGTGATCAGAAAGGTAGAAGTAATAATGATGATGATGATGATGATAGCAAACCCTCGTAGAGCAGGTACTGTGTGGCCAGCACTGGGCTAAGTGCTTTATATCTATTAATTCTTTTAAAGATGTGGTTTTAATGACCAGGACCTAGGGTGGATGTAGAGAAACTTTATGATGGCTAGAGGGAGACATGTCAGAACAGGCAACCAGGGATAGCTGCAGGTGGAGGGACGGCCCTTCCTGGGAAATCTCTAAAGAGGGTGGTTCTGTCCAGGCCAAGTGAGGGCTGGAAGGCTCAGAATGAGGTGGTCTCGAATTTCTTGCTGAGAATGTCCGGGAAAACGTTCCCTGGGCCACCGAGGGATCCCAAACTTGAGAGACTCAACTGATTTGGGTGCTGAGAAATCAGAACCCATGGGGCCCCCAGCTATATCCACCGTCCTGCTGCCTGAGGGACTCTGGAGACTAGGATTCCAGACTAGTCCTGCCACTAGCCTGCCCTGAGACCTTGGGGACACCACCTCCCCTCTCCAGGGCTCTGTTTTCCCTTCTGAACATGAGTGGGGTAGCTTTGATGATCTCGAAGAGCCCCCAGACTCTGATATTTCTGAGTCTCTCCTCCTAGTCCCAAGCCAGGCCTGGTGCTTCCCCAGCTGAGAACTGAGAGTGTGCCCCCTACCAAGAACTCAGGCCTCCTGAGTCCTGAGCCATCTTCTCAGGCTGCCCAACAGCCATGTCAGGCTTCAGGGCTTATTTCTTCGTGGCTCCGAACTTTGGTCCCAGTCCCTTCTTGCTGCAGCTCTCCTATCTCCTTGGGAATATGAGGGCCAATAGAAGCTCAGAGTGTGGAATGGGGCTGACCTTGAAATAATGCAGAACCTGGAGGTCTACAAGGTTCCATGGATCTTGGAGGAGGTGGCCTTCAGTGGCCTAGCCCTATGGCCAAGCAGAGAAGGTGGCAAGCCTGAAGATCCCTACCATGACATTGCCACGGTGGTCCTGGGGTAGGAGGAAGGACAGGGGCACTGAACCGCTAGCCCATTGAATTCACCCCCACTTCTATTCCATCTCTGGAGGACAAGGGAGATCCCCCTGGGTCCAAAGCTCAGCAGCACACTCCTTTCTGTCTTTTGCATCCCTTCCCTCCCCAGGGAGAAGACTTTGTTTGGCCTTTGTCTGATGGGTCCTCAGACCCCCAGTGACCCATTCCCCTGGTAAACATTCAAAGGAATATAGCTTGTTAGAATCCATTTTCACCCAGCTCAAAAGATAATTCAAGAGTGTCCTGACTCCTGAACTCTCTCTCTGGCCACTCAAAGCCATCCTATTCCTGCTCTGGGTCCATATTTGCATAGGAATCATCCCTGACTCTCCTGGAGATGCCAACCTCCAAAACGGTCCAATTTCCCCTCATCAGAGTGTGAGACCCCTGCCTAGGACACTGCTCTTAAGGCCTCTGGTATCTAGCCCAGTTCTGGCTCACAGTAGGGGCTCAATTATTATATTGATGTTGATTCCAGGGCCTTGTGCCCAATAATTTCTCAGTAACGGTAACCACTATTAACTTAAGAATAATTACAGTGTCTTCCATGCAATAGATGTTCAATAATTATTAATATTAATGACAGCCAATATTTGTTAAGCTCTTAACTATAAGCCAGGCATGGTGTTAAGTGCTTCATATGTATTAACTCATGTAATCCTTGCATCTGACCTTTAAGGTACTATTGTTCCCATTGTACAGATGAGGAAACTGCAGCACAGAGACATCAGGTATAAATAATTATGATCAAGATGGTTACAGTGCATAGTATACAGCAGCTCTTCAAAAAATGGTTGGCATTGTCATTATAGAGTACTATATGCAGAGTAGGTGCTCAATAATAATAATTATCTTCATGATTACAATATCTTACAAGTAGTAGACGCTCCACAAATGCTCACAGTGGGTGCTCAATGAATGGTAGATGTCATTACAGAACCCAGTACACACTAGGTGCTCAAATGAAGTTTGACTGTTGGTTAGGGGTTGGATTGTACCCTAAAGGGACAGGATCTCTGTGCTTGGCCCAAGTGCTACTCAGGGTAGATACTTACCACTCATGAATCCCTCCCACCAGTCGCTCAGCCCAAGTCCTCTTAGTTAGAGGATGCCCTCTGCTCCGTGAGGCCATGCAGAGGCCACAGGAAGTCCTCCATGTCCACTGTTCAAGCTGTGCATGTGCAGGGTCCGTGTAAACAGGAAGCAGCATGCTGGCTGCAGAACAATACCACGGCCTGCCGTGCTGTCCATCTTGTGTGCAGAAGTGGCCTAGGCATCCCTGCAGCCGGGGGGCAACCGGGGAAAGTCCTTCACGCCTGCAGAAGTACGTCATCATTTATTGAGCCCCCACACGGTGTGCCAGGCTTGCTGCCAAGGCCTGAAACGCAGCTCTCAGGCCTCTGCTCCCTGCCAGGCTAAGTTTTAGTACCATATTTTGCAGAGGGGGAAACTGAGGCTCAGAGAGTTGGTAAGTAGCAGAGCTGAGATCCCAGCCCAGGGCTCTGACCTTCAGCCAATGCCCTTTTCTTCCAAAGTGCAGCTTCTTTCTTAGTATTTATCACATGGATTCCAAGAGAAAGAGGGGTAAACCTTGGCCGCCAAAATATGCAGTAAATTAGACAAAACAAAGATGATGTTTAATTCCAGAGGTTTGGGCTGCCTTTTAACACCAGTGTTCTGAACAGGGCAGTGTTAACCTGGAATATGCTCTTTCCAGAAATAGCAAACAAAGGGAGAAATTTCCTCAAAGGTCACCTGGGGTCTCAATTGCCCACCCCACTGGTCCCTGCCTCATTTAGGAACATTGGGTATAGGTACATGATATTAGAATGATTTTTGTATATTTAAAAAAATCTGATATGGCCCTTTTCAAACAGACAATCTGATATCACTATTCTATGATTCTAGAAAATAAATGCAGCTTTCTGTATGACCAAGGTAGGTGTTCGTGAGACACACTCATCCTATTCCCCACCCTCCCTCCACCCCTCACCTTTCTTTATCTCTGAACCTAACCCTCTAAGCCTTAGCCCACCCCACCCCTCGCTCTATCCCAAAGGCCCACTTTATCTCTTACTGTCTTTTCTGTCATATGGCTGGTCCTGCTTGCTCTACACAGGAAGCATAATACTAGCAGTGGGGCACACTCCCCACAATGGCATCCACAATGCCCTCTTTTAAGTTGAAATCTCAGGGAGGACAAAGAGCTCAGACATGCTGTGCCCGAGTTGGTACCACCATTTTTGGCAGACTCTTTTAACAGCCTCCTGGGCCCCTCCCAACAGGGCAGGAATTTCTCGTGAACAATTGAACAAAGCCGGGAACTCGGAGGGAGAAGGCACAGGACATTCCAAAAGGATTTCTCTCAAGCTCCAAAAGACAACATGTGGGAATACTGCAGAAGGCTCAGAGCCTAGCAAAGAAAAGCATGAAAGGACGGAAAATCTGCCCAGGAGGAAGGGCAGTGCGGGCTGGAGGAAGGAACAAGGGGCTGGGGGTCAGGCGGCCCCAGGAGGAAGTTCTACCTCTGCCACTCAGGACCCTGCAGAGCCCACTCCACCTCTCTGGCCTCAGATGTGTGATCCTTAAAAACTGAGGGAACCACAAAAATAAACACACGAATGCACACTATCCATTCATAGCAAGGCTTTATTGACAACAAAGATCTGGAAATAGGCCAAATACACAACAGTAGGACAGAGTTAATGAACGATGGTGTGTTGCTGAGACACGATACGAAATAATTCTTAGAAATATTATGTGCAAAGTCAATATGAGTGCTCTCAAAGTAGCTGGCCCACAAATCGCTAGCGGTTACCATCTACAATAAAGAGCTTGCACCGGAATCTAAATCTATGTGCTGTTTCCAAAACAGATCAAGCATTGCAAGAGAAAAAAGTGTCTGCTGAGCTAAACAGAGCACTTAGTGACACAGTAGATTTATACTCTGAGCAAGCTTCTTATCTCGTCTCAGACTGGTAATAAATAGTTTGGGGATTCGAACTGGTCCACAGAGCCATTTTTAGGTGACCCTGGTCTTTACTGACACATGGAACTGTGTTTATGAAAAAAATGTTAAGCGAGAAAAGCAAGACATGAAATCATACGCATACACTGATCACACGAGGTAAAATGCACGTGGGTACAGTGACACAGGAAGGGAAATGAGCATTTATGGTGATCCAATTACAGGCCCCCCACGGAAGTCTTCTATAGCTGAAGCAGGGGTGTGTGGGCAGGAATGTGAGGGGGTGTATGGAGACCAGAAGAATTCCAGCCTGGCTGGAGAAGAGTGGTGGGGGTGGGGGGCCACAAGTGACAAATTCAAATGATAGACACCATTTATGGTCAACTCAGGAGCCAGGCTCTGGGGCTGTATTTGCAAAGCGTGTTACGAGAAACAGCAGTGCTGTGAGATGTTAAAAGGTTTTCCACAAAAACCAGTGGATTCCATTCTCAAATATGTGGAGGAATGCTGCATTAAACAGAGATGGACAGGCAAATTTACTGGAGGCCTGCTCAGAAACTTCCCTGTGTTTGTGTCCCTTGAAATGGCCAAAGTGCGGGAAAGAGTGCAGAGTTCCCAAACTTCCTGACCAGGGAACCCTTTTTCCAAGGAGCATCTCACAGGGTAGGTGATCCATGAGGCACAGGTGGGAACCCTGCCCTGGTCCTGCGACCCAAGGCGGGAGCTCAGCAAGAAAGTGATCGATAATGATGAGGGGTTGTGGGGAGATATCAGGAGGGGCAGAGGGGCCAAATCCGAGGCCATTTTCAGAAGACTCACACGTCTGCCTGGGCAGAGTGGAGAACCACCCATAGGAGGCAGAATTGGGTACAGTTGAGAATGTGGGTTCTAGGGCTGGCCCCGTGGCTTAGCGGTTAAGTGCGCGTGCTCCGCTGCTGGCGGCCCGGGTTCGGATCCCAGGCGCGCACCGACGCATCGCTTCTCCAGCCATGCTGAGGCCACGTCCCACATACAGCAAATAGAAGGATGTGCAACTATGACATACAACTATCTACTGGGGCTTTGGGGGAAAAAAAAAAGGAGGAGGATTGGCAATAGATGTTAGCTCAGAGCCGGTCTTCCTCAGCAAAAAGAGGAGGATTAGCACGAGTTAGCTCAGGGCTGATCTTCCTCACAAAAAAAAAAAAAAAAGAGAGAGAGAATGTGGGTTCTAGAGTCAGACCGACATGGATGTGAATCCCGGCTCCACCACATATGGACTGTGTGATCCAGGCAAGCCACTTCATCCCCAAGCCTCAGTCCCCTTGTCTGAATAGGGCGGTAACAAAATACAGTCACCTGCCTACTACCTAGGACTGTGGTAGTGATCAAAGAGAGTCGATGTTGATCAAACTGTGAGGGAGTTTACCTCGGCCCCGAGCGCAAACCAGAAGGGGGATATTTATGCTTTATGCCATGCTTGGACCAACTTGTTCTTTCATTCAAGTAAAATTATTCAAGTGCCAACTCCGCCAGGCCCCGGGCTCTTTACAGGGGATATAGTTGGGAACAAGACAGTCATGCTCCCTGCCTTCATTGTACCTCAATAATATTATTATTTTTTTTTTGGTGAGGAAGATCAGCCCTGAGCTAACATCCATGCCAATCCTCCTCATTTTTTTTTTTTTTTTGCTGAGGAAGACTGGCCCTGAGCTAACATCCATGCCAATCTTCCTCCACTTTATGTGGGACGCCGCCACAGCATGGCCTGACAAGCAGTGCGTCGGTGCGCGCTCGGGATCCGAACCCGGGCCGCCAGCAGCAGAGTGCATGCACTTAACTGCTACGCCACAGGGCCGGCCCCTACCTCAATAATATTAAATGATCTTCCAAATTATTACAATTGTCAAAACTGTTAAGAGAGAAAAGCATGGGGGAGGGAGGTTGTGAAAAAGTATAGTGAGGGACGTGGTCTAGCCTGGGAGGTCAGGGGGCTTCTATGGTGACATGATGTTTGAGCTGAATCCTAAAAGAGAATAGGGTGAAGGAGGGTGGGTGTTAGGTGGGAAAAGCACTTGAGGAGAAGGAACAGCATGGGCAAGACCATGTTGTGGAGGGATGTGGCTGGAGAAATGGGCAGGTCTACATCCTCCAGGCCTTACAGGGTCCCCTCCCTCTCCATGAGAACTTTCACCGCCTGCTTAGAACCGTGTCCTCCCTCCTCTTCCTCTTCTTTTCCACATCATCTCCTTGTTCCCTGTCCTCATCCCCACTCCCTTTCATACCAATTTCCTGGTCCACAGTCTCACCCAAGGACATATCCTTACCCCGCCAGCATCTGCTTTCCCACACAGGCACTGGAACCCTTGCTCATAATAGGTGATCACTCTCATTATTGAGTGAATGCAGGGCCACAGCTACCCAACACAGTACCTTTGCTCATATCAGCAAAAGGTACCCACTCTGGGCACATGCAGCATACCCTTGGCTGCATACTCTTGCTCAGTGAACAACCTGCCAACCACCCACTGCAGCCCTGAATGAATGAATGCATGAATAAAGGAATGTGAGATGAGTGAGAAGTTCTGAGGCAAGAAAAGATTTGGAATGGGAGTGGAAGACAGGAAAAGCTGAGTCCTGTCAATTTTGGAGCAGCAGACAGGAGACCCACAAACTCTGGCTACTGGTTTCAGAAGCCCCCCAACTCCTGTTTCTCAGAAGCCAGATAGTTTGGCTGCTCTGCCCTATCCAAACTCTTGTAGTCTCTCTTTATCTAAGGAAGCTTGTGCGAGACTTGAGTTGTTTCTCTCCCAAAGAGTGTGACGAGCACCCTGAGCTATGAGTACGTCCAGTACGATTATAGGCGCCTCCTGGGCTCAGCAAAGCCCAGAAGGCCTTGCCTCTGCTCCTCTTCTAAGCCATATGAGGAGATAGTCAGGCCCTAGACAAAGCAACTTGAGCACACTTACTAAAGATATCAAGGACTGCAAAACAAAACAGAGCCAGCCAAATCCCTTAGCGGGAAGGAGAGGACGCAGAATAAATAGGTGGATGACCAATCCTCAGGGTGGGTGGAGTCACTCTGGAAGACTTTCTAGACAGGCCATATTTTCCTGCCCTCGGCATCAGCCTAGCTCCTTCCAGTCTCCAGTCAGCTTTACCATCGCTTTCCCGGACCTCTTTTAGGAAGCAAGACTTATAACTCCGGTTTTGTCTTGACCAAACATCTACAAAGGGTCGCTTGTTCCCCTTTTCCCTTTGCTCATGAGCAAATCATCCAAGAAGCCAAAGCTCTGGAACTTAAAGGGCCCGAGGTGGGGAACAGACACTGAGGCAGCTCACGGAGCTGACCCTCCACAAACTGGCGAGGCCTTGGAGAAATCCTGCCACCAGGCTGGCCACCTGCCAGCTCTGAAGTCAGTGAAGTGTTGTAGCCTTCCTCATCAGACAGGGAGCTCCTAAGTGCAAGGCTGTGTTCCCCCATCAGGCTGGAGACCGTGGGGTGGGGGCTGCATGTGGCCATGTGACTGGAGCACACACTGGGTGTAGAGGATGCTCCCCCATCAGGCTGGAGACCGTGGGGTGGGGGCTGCATGTGGCCATGTGACTGGAGCACACACTGGGTGTAGAGGATGCTCCCCCATCAGGCTGGAGACCGTGGGGTGGGGGCTGCATCTGGCCATGTGACTGGAGCACACACTGGGTATAGAGGCTGCTCCTCCATCAGGCTGCAGCCCCCTGGGGTCAAAGTCGTGTCTCCCTCTTCAGATTGGGAGCTCACCCAGGAACAAGAGAATAAGAGAAAAGGCTACCACTTATCTAGGGCTTATCATGTGCCTCAAAGTGTTCTTTTTGCAAAATAAATATATTAATTCATCTTAATCCTAATAACAACACAATGAGGGAGGTCTTAGCATTATTTTCCATTTCTGGATGACGAGACTGAGATATCAAGAAGTTGAATAATTTGCTCAAGATTGCACAGCAAGGTGGTGGAGGCAGCATTACCCATCAGACTGAGGGCAGGGACTATATCCTCCCCCTTCCCTCCATCAGATTAGGGGTTCACCCAGGGCCAAGATCAGGCATCCCTCCTCTGTCTACCCCATCTCCCTGTCTGGAGCAGAAACAGACCTTATCCAGTGATGTGCCTGGCATCTGGGTTGGGACCGGGGAGTTGGGCAAACCACTATGGATGTAGTTTCTGCCCCTTCCAGCTCTGAGCTGGTCCCCCAGAAATATGCCCCACAGGGTAGAGAAGAACCCAGTCCTTTGGAGATGGGGCATCTATCTGGGATGTGAGTCAGGATGCCAGTGTTATCTCAATCTCCCAGGTGCCTGGATGAAAGGCCCCAGAGTGCCAGGGAGACTGCAGGCCCCTATCACAGGGAACACGCCTTCCGGAGCCAAGCCCTGTGCCACCCAGCGAGCTGGGCATTTCCTTCTGTCCACAGCTCACCTCACTCCTGGCGGCAAACCCAGCCATGTGTCTCTGGAACCTAGCAACTCATGCAGGAAACAATGGAAACTTCAGTTTTTATTCTCCTCCCTCTATCATTACTCAAAAGGTTTTTCTCTAAGCCACATATGCGCGCACACACACACACACACACACACACCCGTTTTCTCTCCACCCATCGGCCTGGGCTGCCCTGGAAATTTTCAGGCAGAAAGGAGTGGGTGTAGGCAGTGGAGAGGGCTGGTGGCATCCATGAGTCTGTGTCAGACGTGGGTCACTGGGGATGTGATCTACCGCCCAAGCATCTGTGATGGGGGCTCTGGCAGCCTGGGTCTGTGTCTGGGCCTGAGTGTGCATGTTGCTGTGTCTCTGGCACTGGGCCTGTGATTTATGTAAATCAAAGTTGGTCTGTGAGTGATTTATGTGGAAAATGGTGTGTGTCAGGGGCAATTCCGTCCAGTACCGAGTGCCCACTGTCAGGCACTGTGGTTAGTGTGTGTGAAATCATAAAAAATACAGGTGATGTGTGCATGAGAAATTATGTTGGCCTGAGTGTGAACTGTGAGCACCTGTCACGCATTTGTGTGTGAAACGTGTCCTTATGCTCCATCTCTTGGGATTCACATGTGAGTCTGTGTAAAAACGTGAATACAAATGTGAGCGGCTGAGTGTGTGTGTTTGTATGAGTTGTGTCCCCTATGTCACCTGCAGAGGTGAAAGTTTTGAAGAGATAAAGTGAGCCCATGAAGACTGTTTGTATATGAAAGTGGGGTGCGAGACTGTGAAAGTGTGCCTGGTGTTCACGGGCGGCGCATGAGAGTGTTAGTGCGTGAGAGTTGTGAGTGTGGAAGTATTCTTGCAGGCCAGAGCTGGCATGAGTGGGTGTGAGCGTGCTCAGGTGCAACTGTGAAAGGTGCGTGTGTGCGCGCGGGGAGTTCTTTCTGGAGGGGCCCCGAGACTTGCCCGTGTGAGGAGGCACGTAAGTGGAGTGTGAACGGGTGTGACACCGGACTCAAGGGTCTGGGAGGGGGTGGGGCGCGCGGGAGCGGCGTGCGCGCGGAGGGCGGGCGGGGTCTCGCGCGCGGGACCCGGCCCGGTCCCATCGCACGCTCCAGGCCGGGTTTGGCGGGGAGCCGGGCTAGGCTGCGGCCGCGCGGAGGGAGCTGGGGGCCCAGACAAAGGCCCAGTCGCTGCGCGGCCGGCTCGTGCGAGCCGAGCCCGGGGCCGGGGGCGGGGCCTGGCGCCAGGGGCGGGGCTGGAGGGGCGGGGCCTGGCGCCCGGGGGCGGGGCGGGCGGAGGGAGGGGTAGGGGTGGGGGTGGTGGCAGCGGGCCGCGCCGTCCCGAGGACTCGGCCGGCTAGAGCGGGCGGCGGCGGCGGGCGCCGAGGGAGCGAGTGAGCAGAGCGGGCCGGGCCATGGGGCGGCGGGCGGCGGGCGCGCTGCTGCTGGCGCTGCTGCTGCACGGGCGGCTGCTCGCGGTGAGTGTGAGGGGCAGAGGGCCGGGGGGCGCCCCGGGCCCCGCTCGCCGCGCCCGCCAACTTGGCGGGGGTGCCGAGGCTGCGCGGCTGGGACTCTGGCCCGGGACGGCGGCGCCCGCCAGGGACCCCGGGCTGCCACAGGCCGGCGCCACCCTCCGCCGTGGGGCTGTCCCAAGGGGCGCCCGGGGACCCTGCGTGTGGCCAGGGGCGGGGCTGGCCCGCGTAGGAGCCCTTGGGTCACCCAGCCACGTTGCCGAGTCTCCAAGTCGCACTAGGCATGGCCCGGCCTGCCATTCCTGGGGACCAGGCAGAGAAACTTCCAGCAGAGTGGGAACTTGGCAGGGCGAGGGCACCCCTTTCTGTGCCAACTTGGAGAAGGGGCATTCAGTGGTGATGGGGGCCCCATCAAGCCTCACTGGAACTTTACCATGCTGTCTGTCCCCTTGGGGAATTTGTAGCCAAGCAGGCACAAGCAAAGAACCGTTCTGGACACACTGAGGCTTGTGTGGAACACCCACAGGCCCTGGAGTCCTACAGCCCAGGACTTGAATCAATCCCTGCTCTTCACTGAGTAGCTGTGTGACCTCGGATAAGCTAGTTTACGGCTCTGAGGCCAGCCCACATGCCTAGAGGGAACTGGAAATGCATGGCTTCAGAGTGCATAGCTGAAAGGTGATTGGCAGGACTGGATGGAATGTGCATGCAAGTGCCTGGTGCGGGGCCTGTTATGTGGTGGACACTCAGTGGATCTGTTTCCCTAGTTTCTTCTTCCCCAGGTGTATCAAAGTGTGAGGGAGGCCTGCCCCTATGCCCTGCCCTCTGCTCTGAGCTTGGATGGGCTCAGGCAGAGGAAAAGAGAATACCTAGCCAGGAGAGCCTCTGGAGACCTGAGTGAACTGAGAAGAGAAGGGCGGGGCCGGGTCAGTAGGCAGGGAGCTGCTGGCAGATGTGGGTGCGGGCACACCTGGGGAGCTGGGCCTGCCGTGGTGAACCACAGAGCCGCCCCCACCCTCTTTGAGGTGATCCTAGGCAGTCCCTGTCTCTGTCCCCTAAGTTCTCAGAACCAAAAGAGGGACTTTTCTGAGCTGGCCAGTGTTTACCCAGTGACTGACTCCCTGTCCTCGCCTTGCCGGCTGTCTTTCACCTCTGCCCTCCTGAGTCACTCGTTAACCCCCACCCCAACCTGACCCTTCACCTCTCACCCCACCCACTCACACCTCTTCTACCCTGCTGCCTAGCCTCCTTAATCCTCTGTCTCAGCCCCTTGCCCCAGCATGTCCAGCAGGGCCAATCTGTTGCTCCCCAGTCTTGATCTGAACTTGCAGGTCCAGACACTGATCTTTACTTTTCCAGAAAGTAGGCACCAACCTAGCATGTGGCATATCTTCCTTTCCTGACCCTCCCACCGCTCCACCTCCTGATGAGGGGCTCCTGGATGCTTGGGCTCTACAGTGGCAGGAGTGGGGAGGCGGGCGGAGCTGTTTGCTGTGTGCGGTAGGAATCTCCACAGAAATTGCCGGATTGCGGCCAGTCGTCTCATTCAGTTGTTCATTCATCACACCTTCATTGAGCAGCGTTCCAGGACAGTCCCTGGGAGCTCAGGGGTTTGTGCATTGGGCAGATATTTGCCAAGCACCTACTGTGCACGGTGCACCTGACACAGTGCAAGGGGCTGGGGTTTATGGCTGAGCAAGAACAGGCCCTGTCTGCTTTCCCAGAACTCAGATGGGTAAACGGGCGTCTCCAATCCTGTGGGTTTGTAGAGCCTCCTCGGCCACCACACCGAGGTCTTCACTGTCCTACCCCAGGCAGTTGGTGGAGGGCTGGAAAGAGTTCGGCCTCTGGAGTCTCACAGACCCGGGTTTGAATCCCAGCTCTGCCCTTTTCTAGCTGTGTGATCTGGGGCAAGTTCCTCTCTCTGAGCCTCAGTTTCCGCATCTGTAAAATGGGGGTAAGAAGTTTGTTGTGAGTTTTAAATGACATCAGCTTCTTCGCCCAGTGTCCCAGCAAGCCTTGGGCCCCTCCTTGCCTGCTGCCCTTTATCTCTTCTGCCCTTCAGTTTATGTGCACAAGCCAATAATGAGTGGGTGAGGGTAGGACACAAGAGGAGGGTCAGATGGTCCTTAGGGAGCTCAAGACCTCACTGGGGGCAGGAGACAGAGGAAACGGTGGTCTGTGATTAAGTGTGGGAGTAATTTCAGCTCAGAGGAGGTGGGGAGGCTTGTGAGGGGTGGGGGCCCGGCCTGGGTGACTCAGGGTCTGCCTTGGCCTGCTGACTCCTTTTCTTCCTGCTGGGGCCTTAGCCCTTCCTTTCTTGGGGCCAGCCCTGCCAGGAGACAGGAGTCTTGAGGGGGCCTGGTAATTAGGATGTTTGCCAGGGCTGAGGAGGGAAGTCACTGAGATACCTGTTTCCTGCCTTGGCTGGGTTTCCTCGCTGGGGAGGCTGCGGGTGGGTGGGGAGATGGAGGAGCCTCCCCTTCCCTCAGGGGCAGCGTTACCTCAGCTCTCCCCTTGACATAACTGGCAGCAGTGCCCCCGCCCCCACTGCCCGCCCTGCTTCAGACCTGCTGCTGGGGGTGGGTTGTGAGCGTGCCCTGGGGATTTCCGGAGAGAGGGCTGCAGGCCCATCCACAGAGGGAGGTGGAGGCTGGAAGGGGCAGAGATGGACCCCCCCCCACCATGAGCTCCCTGTGTCTGGGGAGTTGTGGCCCCCACCTGGCTTGGCCCAGGCCTGTTCTTGGGCTGAGCACAGGCAAGTTGGGATCTGTGGGTCTGAGGCCCGGCCTGGGAGACGGGTGGAAGGAAGGTGGCAGAAGGAGCCTAGGTTCAGGGCTTGGAGTGGTGGAGAGAGAGGTCTTGGGGTGCTAGGCCGGATGATGAGAACGTAATAGGGGTAGCTCACATTTATCGAGTGCCCACTGCCTGCCAGGCACGGAGTTTCTCTGTGAATCCCCACATGCTGTCCCCCTGCTCAGAACCTCCTGCCCTCCCCATGAGCTCACAGTCAGACCCTAGCCCCTGACTTCACAGAGCCCACAAGGCCCTCCGAGACCTGGCCTCCTGCTCCCTCTCGCCTCTCTCCTCCCACCAGCCCTCCCCTCACTCACTCCCTCCAGCGACACCTGTCTGTTTCTGGAACATGCCAAACACCCTCCCACCTTAGGGCCTTTGCATCTACTGTTCCTTCTGCCTGGAACACCTGTCTCCCAAATATCCACGTGACCCTCTGCCTCACCTCCTTCAGGTCCCTGACGACTCTGCCCAACATTTGCTTTATTTTATTTTTTTCTTGTCAGTCTCTGCCATGTATTTGTTTCCTTGTTTATCTCTCCCTCCCCCCCAGTTTAAGGTCCGTGAGAGCAGGACCCTATGTGTTTTGTTCACTGCTGTTGTACCTTTGCACCCACAGGTAGTAAGTGCTCACTAAGTACATCTGTTGTGTGCATTAAGCTATAGCTGCTAGTATGGTCCCCATTCTCTAAGCAGAGGAAGTTGAGGCACAAAGAGGTTACTGACTTGCCCTGTGACTCGCACGCACACCTGCTCGGTGGTACCAGGAGCCAGGCTGTGAAGCTGGATGAAGCTCTCCTTACCGCTCTCCCTAATATGTCCCACTTGCTTTGATGTTCATGAAACTGTTGTCACTGGTGTTGATAAAAGTTAGAACTCAGGTCCTCGGCGGTGCAGGGGCCACCTCAGGCAAGAAATAGTGGGATCTGGCTCCAGGGACAGAGGCACTCAGGATGGGTGTGCCTCAGTATCCACTGGGCCTCCTGGGGACGCCTGCCCTGGCGGGAGCCTAGAAAGACTAAACTCTAGGGTGGTCGTTTGTGGGATTACCGGTGCATTTGTAGGTTTTTCAATTAATTAATTTCCTCGTTAAATATTCCCTGAGACCCTATAGACAGTTGAATTAATCCAGGTGTTTTAGGCCCTGAGTGGGCCAGGCTGGCCCTGCCCTGTGTGGGAAGCAAGGGGGAAGAACGACGGCCCAGCTGCCCTACGTGGAGCCCTTGCTTGGTTCCCCTGACTGTTCCCTGGGGGCTCAAGGTTTAGAGTGAGTCTGCAGAGGCTGCAGGGCTGCCTGGCCTTGGGACGAGAGTCTCTGGAGAGAGGGCAGGAGGGGCCGCCCAGGATGTGGAAAGATCGGGAGTGATGATTCAGAGGCCACTTGGAGGCCAGACACGTGGGTTCTGGACCCTCAGACCACTTGGGGCGTGTGGGAAGGACTCCCAGCCCTGGCCTGTTGCCCCCATCCCCAGCTCAGTCCCAGCTGTGAGGGGTCAGGCTGGAGGAGGAGCGGGTGAGCGTGACCCTGTCCCCCAGCGCTTCCTGAGGATCTGCTGAGTCCTCTGCACCCTCCTCCCAGGGTCCACCCGGGCCTTTACCCCATCTCCCTCCTACCAGGGAGGGGAGGTTGGACTGAGGGTCCTGGCCCTGTTGGAATGTTGCCCCAACCCGGCCCTTGGCCTCTTTGGCCCTTCTGCCCCCTCCTGCTCCCAGGGCCTGGCTGGGGCCTGCTGGCCGCCCCAGCGCCCAGAGCTGGCTGACTGAAACCCAGAAGAATGTGTGGAACTCGCTTCGTGGGGAGCCACCAGCCTCACTGCCCAGCCTGGTGGCGTCGGGTCCGTGTCAATAGAGGCCTTGAGAGGGGAGTGGCTCGTGGCTGCTGGGGGTGGCTGGGCCAGGGACACCGTCATGAAGGCCCTGGGAACAGGCGGCTCTTTGACGCCTGGGAATGTGGGGCCTTCAGGTCTCAGCCACCCCCAGAACCCACCCTGCCCTCCTTTCCCTGATGCCCCTCTGTGCCAGGACTTCAGGGACCTGAGAGCATCCCCGGGGCATCCCTGAGATGTCCTTGGGACAGCTCCCAGCTACCTCCCAGAGCCCTTCCCCTTAGGCGCAGGGAGGGCACCCTGTTTCTCTGTTGCTCTGGATTGTCGGGGGGCATCTGGAGCGCAAAGGCTTGCAGTGTGTGCTGAATGAATGAATGGACAAATGATATATGTGATTAAATAGCCTGTCAACTAAAGTCCCCTACAGGTGTGTGTTGGACTCAAAATTCATTTAACAAGTATTTATTGAGCATCTTGCATTATAACTAGTGCGGGAAGACAGACAATAAATATATGTCAGGTGAGAATAAGTGCTCGGAAGAAAAAATAAGGCAGGGAAGGGGGTGGTGATGAGATGGGGTGGGGTGGTCAGGAAAGGCCTCTGGTAGATAACATTTGAACAGAAGGCATGTGAAGGAAGTGAGGGTGTAAGCCCTGCAGATTTCTAGGGCCCTCCAGGCAGGCAGAACAGCTAGTGCAAAGGCCCGGAGGTGTGCTCAGCATGTTTGTGGAAAGCAAGGAGGTCTGAGTGAGGGGGAGCATGGTAGATGCGGCCAGAGGTGCCAAGGGGAGATGGGCAGAGCCTTGGCCATGGGAAGGACTTTGGATTTGCTTCTGAGTGAGATGAGAGATCACTCTGGTAGCTGTGTGCAGAAGAGGACGTGGAGGGCCAAGGACGAAAGCAAGGAGGCCATGACCTAGGCCAGAAACGATGGGAGCTTGTACCAGGCCGGTGGAGATGGGAAGACGTGGTTGAATCCTGAGTGTATTTTGAAGGTCGGGCTGACGGGATTTGCTGATGGATCTGGGGTGGGGTGGGGCAGAAAGAGAGGAGTCAGGCATGTCTCCACAGTCTTTGGCGTGAGCATCCGGAAGGACGGAGCTCCCACTAGCTGAGATGGGAAAACTCCAGGAGGGTCAGGCTTGGGAGGAAGATGGAGAATGGCAGGTGATGGACGGGACGATGGATGGAGGATGAAGAGGCCCTGGGGTTGGGGCAGTGTTGGCCTGACTCACAGCCAGGGCAGTCAGCCTCCTCTCTGCCCCCACCTTCATCGAGGGGGTCTTGCTGAGTGTACGTTTATGGAGCTGCAGATGCTGATCCCTTAGGAGCCCACAGCCTGAGCTCATGGCTTATGTGTTTCTGTGTGTACTTGGAATTTACTGTCTTCCCCTTCTAGAATGGAAGCTCCATGAGGGTGGGGACTCAGTTTTCTTCATTGTAGTTTGCCTGGTGCTCAGGCTCCTTGCTGAGGACTGAGAAGGAGCTGCTTCTGCCCCTGGACTCAGGAGAGTTGTCCTTCCCAGTCACTGTTCACTGCTGAGACTGAAGCATGTGGGACGAGCTGGGGTGCCCATGTGCCATCTTCCACTTGTCCTCATTGGACTTGGAGCCACTTTCTCTGGGAACTATGGTCAAGGCTCAGCTTGGCCCCCGTTGGCTGTGTGACCTCGGGCAAGTTCTTTCATCTCTCTGAGCCTCAGGTCAGAAATAGGAATCATGACGCCTATTTCTCAGGTGGATGTGAGACCAGGTGGATGCACCTTGCTTGGTGTCTGGACTGTGATAGGTGTTTGACAGTGGGTGGCTGCTCTGTTAGTCTTGTTCCTGCTGAGGGCAAGGCCAGTGTGGTACTTGACACGCCTTTTCCTGATCACAGCTACTGCCATCTATTGACCCAGACCCTGCTCTGGGCTTATTGAATGAATGGCCGAGTAAGGGGATCATCTCTGCTCCCTCTGCTTCTCTTTCACAGTCTGAGAGCCCCGGATGTAATGGCATCTGATCTGTCACTACCCCCCTTCCCCCACTGATGCCGCAGCTGCAGGACAGAGTCCACCCTTCCACCCTGATTGCTCCTTCCTGGAGGGGGGGAAGGAGGGGGCACACCCCAGGGTGTGGCCTGGGAAAGGCTGGAGCCTGTGGACGCACTGTCCCCTTCCCAGATGTGTGCACTTGGTGGGCTCTGAGCAACAAGAGGACTGGCCAAGTGGTTCCCATGGGTGCAGAAAGGATGTTCATGCATCTTAAGGGGAGCGGCGGAGGGGGCTTCCTGGGACCCCATCCCAGCCCCATCCTTCTTCAGGCCCACACTACAGGAGGCAGGACCTTGCCCAGGGAGCCCTGGGAAGATTTGTAGCAGGTCCTCATTTGCCACCCAGCTCTAAATCTGACCCCAGTGGGCTCTCAGAGAAACAGCCAGACTAAAGAGAAAGAGAGACGCCAGTGCATGGTAATCTCTCTCCCTACCCTGTACCTTGGGCTTGGGCTGCTGGGTGGAGACATGCCCCTTCCCCGCTAGGGTGGGTCACATCCAGGTGTTTCATTTTTAACATCCAGGTGTTTCATTTTTTAACATTTGGCGTCTTTCCCCAGCTTTTCCCCAATCCCAGTCCATGGAGAGAGGGAGGACTTCAGAGGCAGCCTCGGGTGACCCCGCAGATGCTTCTCCTGGGGTGAGGCTGGGAATTCCCAGCTGCCTCTGGCCCCTTCCCAGCCCACCTCCAGGTCCCTGCCCCCACCTCCCCGTGCTCGCCCCCCAGGAGCCAGCTCTGGCCCCCACCTCCTGGCCCTGGCCTCCCCTCTTACCCCAGCTGACTCATCCCTCTCCTTGTTTGGTGTTTCCAGTTTTCAAATAGTTGGGAACTGGGATCATGCCTCTTCTTGGATCCCTCGCTGGGCTGGATAAACTGAAATTCTGGCCTCATAAATCCTAGCGCCATGGCCTCTTTCACTTAACAATTCTACTCCCTCTCCTGCCGTTTGCCTTCTTGTCACCCTTGGGCCAGAGGAGGAGAGACCCAGGAGTTTCCTGAGGGCAGACCAGTCTCTTCTCTGCCCTGAGACCTCAAGGATCTTCTCCCCGGGACCTTGGTCACCCAGGTCATCAGCCAGTGCTCAGTGATTAAAATCGCCACCCTCTCTTGAGCCAAGCCCCACACAGAGTTCTCGCTAGGCATTATCCTATATAATCCTTGAAGCAGTCTTTTGAGATTGGCATTATTATCTCCATTTTACAAGGGAAACTGAGGCACAGAGAGGGGACATGGCTGGCCCAAGTCATCCATCTGGTACATGGCACAGCTGGGAGTAGAGCCCAGGTTGTCTGAGTCCAAAGCTGTCATCCCTTCCCCAGTAGCTCCAGTCTGTTGGGCGGAGGGAGAGCATGATCTGGGAGGACTGCATGGTCTGGGCAGGCTGCCTGGAGGAGGTGGACTGTGCTGGCTTTGGCAGAGGGTACAGCAAACTGCTGCAGATTTGCCATGTGGGCTTATCCAGTTCCTCCTTCTCAGATTTGGGTACCTTTTGCCCCTTGGCCTCCATCTCAACTTAGTGATAATATTCACTAGGGAGATGGAGTTGGCCTTCCCTGGGATTGAGACCCTTAGGAACCTGGATCCTTCTCAGTCAGGTCTCAAGCTCCCTGTGGGACCTGTACGTATTGCCCTGTTTGGAGTTAAGTGGATTTTTGCTGAGTGGGGCCTGCTCTGAGCCAGCCCTGTGCCCACCTCAATCCTGCGGGCCTGGGTGAAATACGAGGCCCAGAAGCACGTGGCCCACCTGAGAGAGGGAATCTACATGCAAGTCCCAGACTATGTCATTTGAACATCCCTGTGCAGTGGAGGAGTCAAGAATTCATCCGGGGGCTGGCTCTGTGGCATAGTGGTTAAGTGTGTGTGCTCCGCTACCAGCGGCCCGGGTTCAGATCCTGGGCACGCACTGATGCACCGCTTGTCAGGCCATGCTGTGGCGGCGTCCCATATAAAGTAGAGGAAGATGGGCACAGATGTTAGCCCAGGGCCAGTCTTCTTCAGCAAAAAGAGGAAGATTGGCATGGATGTTAGCTCAGAGCTGATCTTCCTCACACACACACACACACAAAAAGAATTCATCCGTCCATCCGTCCATTCATTGATTCACTCATTCATTGCTGAGGACCTGCTGTGTGCCAGACAGTGTGCTAAGTGTTTTATATGCGTTATCAACTCTCCTATGTGGTTGGGATTATACCTCCATTTCCCAGATGAGAAACAGCTCAGAGGAGAGCAGTGACTTGCCCAAGATCACACAGCCAGGTGCAGAGGAAGGTGGGAGCTGAGTCCAGCTCTGTCAGTCCTCCTGGGAGAGATTAGAGGCCTGGTCCCTCCTCTGCAGAAGCTCTGGGTCTTGTTGAAGACGCAGGACTCGCGAACCATAAGTGCCCAGCACAACTCAAGGTCCAGACAACAGAAGATTGTCGGGGAAGGAAAAGATGCATTTGGCATGAGTTGTCTGGAAAGACTTTCTGGAGGAAGTGGGGCTTAAAGAGCAAGGAGGATTTGGCTGGCAGAAGAGGAAGGCATCCGGGACGGGGGTCCAGAAGTCGTCGCATTGTCCCTAGATTCTCATTGTTGTCAAGCGTGTGAGCAGGAAGGCTCTGGCCTGCTGCTGGAGTCGTTAACACTGGGGAAAGAATGAGAGGAAGTCACCAAGATAGCCAAGGTGACATCCATCTCAGTCCCCTGCCCTGTACCTGGCCAGACCAGGAGGCAAGAGGTCAAGGCCTGGGCCTGCACTTGGTTGCCAGCCAACTACTGACCCTCTTCCCTGGGCCTCACTGTTCCTACCCACAGAATGGGCTCCTTTCTTGCTCTTTGGCCACCTGCCAACTCAGAGGAAAAGGATGTTGAGTTCTTGGAGACAACTGCTAGCTTCCCTTCAGGAGTTGGTGGTATTCCATTCTCTGGGGCCTGGGGTGGTAGCCACCTTTCGAAGCCCACCATCTTACCAATCCCACGTTTTCCTCTTTTTTTTTTCCCCCCAAAACCCCAGTAGATAGTTGTATGTCATAGTTGCACATGCTTCTAGTTGCTGTATGTGGGACGCGGCCTCAGCATGGCCGGACAAGCGGTGCATCAGTGCGTGCCCGGGATCCGAACCCAGGCTGCCAGCAGCGGAGCGCGTGCACTTGACCACTAAGCCACGGGGCGGCCCCCCACGTTTTCCTTCACTGACGCTACCAGCCTACAAGTGCCAGGCCTTGGGCTAGGGAAACAGATGAAGGAGATGGCTCCCTGCTGCCTTAGACATTAAAGCCCAGCCTGTCCTCCCGTGTGGACCCGGGATCACCCCTGCAGTGGTCTGCCCACGCCGGTTCACCTCTGTGCCCCTTGGGCACCTGCCACTGAACTAACATCCAGGCGCCCTGTAAATATCTGTTTAGCCAGTGAGCACTGGACTAGGAGTCACAAGATCCCTGTACTCCTCTTGGCCCTGCTGTGTGATCCAGGGCAAGTCATTTAACTTCTCTGAGCTTAGTTTTCCCCAGATGCAAAATGGGACCATTCATTCATTCATTCAGCAAACATTTATGGAGTGCCGGCTCTATGCCCAGCCCTGTGGTAGATATAAACGCCAAACATGGGTCAAAGGAGCTTCTCATCTGATAGGGGAGACAAGCTGGGTGGTGGACTAGTCAATAAATGGGGAGGGGAGAAAGCAGGCTGCATTCAAAGAAACGTCTTCTTAGAGCTTTAGAGCTAGTTTTTAGTGCCACACGACCTCTGGGAGATATCTGGGATCTTTGTGACTTTGTCTCAGCCCCTATTTGTTATTCTAGTTACTGCCACAGTCTGTTGCCCTGGCGATTAGCTTGTGGGAAGAGGGGACCTGGGGAGACAGCTCCCTCCAGGCTAGGGCAGGGGAGAAGACCCCTGGGGGTAGAGAGGAGAGCAGGCCGATTTTATCGCAAGTTTCAGATGAGCTCATGGATGTGGAAAACAGATGTGGAAAATAGCGAGGGCTATATATACTGAGTCTGGTTATTTTAACTTAGGAGATGTGGAAGCTGCCTGCAGATCTCAGGTTTGGGGTTCTCTGGCACTGAGTGAGTTAAAAGAGAGGAGTCGGCTGAAGCTCCTGCTCTCTGCTTTCCTCCCTTACCCCCACCCCACCCCGCCCTGTTCTGGGGCAGCTGGAGGGAGGCAGTGATCAGCTCAGGCTGGATCTGACCTGAGGAAATGGAAGGAAAGGGCTAAATTGGCCTGGTTTCCCCTCCCCGGTGGGAGGTGGTGGGTGGGAGGAGGTGAGGAGAGGGGACAGGGACGCTGGGGCAGGAATGTGTGATAAGATCAAAGCTTTCAGCCTCCCTGGGCCTCACCTCTGTTTCACCTGAGCAATTGAAGGGAATTCTCTAAGTGGGAGGAGGGAGAACGAGACCCCTGGGGAAGGGGGTTGCAGGTCCCCACCCTCCTCCCTCGACACTCCGAGAGGCCCCACCTCCTGCAGGCCTCAGGCACGCCCTCCCACCCACTCCCCATCTCCCAGAAGGCCCAGCTCTTGCCCTGACAGGTGCTGCAAGCCCCAGGGCCACCTTTACTTGGCACATCCAGATTGGGGGACGCCCTCCCTACCACCCGCACTCCCATCAGCTCTCTCACCTCTAGGGTTTCTGGCCAGCAGAGCCTCCTTTATGTGGCCTGTTAGCCCCCCATCAGTTAGTTCTGCAGGTTGTACTTAGGGATAGTGCATGGGCAGGAGGCACAGCCCCGAGTCTTGTCCTAGCTCCGTCACTTATTGCTGTGTAACTCGGGGCTGGTGGTTTAACATCTCTGAGCCGCATTTGTCAGCTGGGAACGGTAATAGCTCCTTTGCAGGGTTTTGGTGAAGATTAGAGTTCATGTAAATCTACAGCCAGAAGAGGCAGTTGATAAATAACAGGAACTATTATTTTGTGATTTTCTTTTTCCACTTTCAAGGCTGCCCCTGGTACTTGGTCCTAGGTAAACCAGGGGGCTTGATTTTGTTCTGCCTCCTTTCCCCGACCCAGAAGGCCCCAAGCCCCAGGGTCCCTCCTCTTGTCCAACACTCATGCGTCTTCATAATGTTGGCAGGGGAGCAGGGCAGGAAGGGTGAGTGAAGAGGGCCCAGACGCTCTGTAAGTGCCCTCAGGCACCTGCTGGGCCACCTGCCCTAGTGATACCAGGTTAGGCCTTCCCGCCAGCCTGAATCGGCCAGGTGGTCCAAGCCACCACTCTCCCGTACCAGGGGCCTCAGCAGCCCAGCTGTGTGGTTGGGAAGGTGGCCCCAGAACGCCCCAGGGGGGATGGGGCCCGGAGCTGGCCCTGGAGTGCCACAGCCTCGGCTCCTGCCTAGGCTGTCTGCCCCGGCTCTGCCCCGTTAATGATTACTCTGGGCGGCGGGAGAGCAGGGGAGGGGGAGGGCCACCTTCCCATCTCCTTAACCACTGGTTGCGCCTGAGGTATGTCAGCACCTGGGTGTTCCCTGCTTTAATGTGGCAGCCCTGCTCTGGAGCACAGCGGGTGGGGGAGCAGGGCTCGGAGTCACAGATTGACAGGCAGCCAGTGCCCCTGGGGTCCCGCGGACAGACTTAGGGCCCACAGGATCTGGTGAAATGTGAGCTGGGGTATAATAGGCCCCGGAGGTTTGGCGCCAGCCATGTGACCAGACCCTGCAATAACACACCAGGTGAGCAAGCCCCTTCTAGCACAAAAAAAACCTTCGCTCCTCCTCTCCTGCGCTCAGACCTTGCAGAGGGGTCCCAGCTAGAAGGTAGTGTGGTGGCTAGGGCTTTGGGGCAGCTGGGCTTGGATTCCAACCTTCCAACCCCAACTCTGCCATTTTTGGGCTGTGTGACCCTGGGCAAGTCACTTGACCTTTCTGAACACCCGTTTTTTGAAACAAGAGAATACTAATCCCTACTTTGCAGGTGTCAGTGAGCCAAGGTGTGGGAAGTATTTAGCTCATAATTAATGCCTGGGGAATGGTAGCAATCATTACTGTTACAGTTTTTGTTATTAGGAGAAAGTGAAAGTTGAATCCTAGTCTTGGGTAACCAGGGCAGAAGGGGCCCGTGGGATGAGCTGGAGGATTCAGGGGGAAAAGGGGGCCTGGGGAGATCCCAGGAACATGTATGAAGAGGACATATATGAGAGGGCTTGAAGGATGGAGAGAACAGGGCTTTGGCGGGCTCTCTCGGTCTACCCCAGGCCCACCTTGGTCCTCCCAGCCCTGGTTCCTCCCTGGGCTGGGTCCTGTGGTTGGTGCAGGGCCAGAGTGGGGGAGGAGGGAGAACTGTTTATTTTGATAACATTAGGGCATTTTCCCCCACTGGCAGCTGCTATTTTGGGAGCCTGGAGAGCAGGGGCTATGGTTAAATTAGGTAATGTTGCTCCAGAAGGAATGTGTGAAGCAGTGGGGCCGAGGCTGCAGGGAGAGGACGGTCGGTTCACTCCATATAAAATTAAACTGCAGCTGGAACAGAGCAGCTCAGGCCGCTTTATAAGGCGGCGGAGGGCGAGGCCGCTGGAAGCCGCTGCGGGGGGAGTGGAGGTGATGGCTCAAGGCCTCTTTTGGGGGAGCCTGGGCCCGCGCCCGGAAGCCTGGCTGGCCCAGCAGGGGCTGGCGATGGGGCTGAGGGGCAGGGCTGGTGTGTCCTCGGCTCTGTGCCTCTGGCTGCTACAGAGGCGGGTGGGGCTTGGGGTGGTGTGATGCGCAGGAAGGTTGGATCTGCGGACTCGGCCTCGAATCCTGCTTCTGCCTCTTTCTGGCCTTCTGTGCTTGGGCGAATCACTCTAGCTCGCTGCACCTCAGTATTATCAGTGGTGAAATAACGGTTTCAGCCCCCTCGGGATGTCTCTGAAGGATTGATTAAATCTCTGGAAGAAAAAGCATAGCTAACTTTTATTGAGCACTACTGTGTGCAAGGCGCTGTCCTAACTCCAAGAGTGGTCCCTGCACCCGCAGCTTGGGCCTCACCTGGGAGCTGAGAAATGCCAAGTCTCAGGCCCCACCCAGACCTACCGAATCAGAATCTGCCCGCTGACAAGATCCCCAGGAGATCCCTGTGCCTGTTAAAGCTGGAGAAGCTCTCCTTTACGTACATTGTCTCATTTTGTCTTGAAAACCACCCCGTGATAGGAATTGTCATTTGACAGTTGTGAAAACTGAGGCATGGAGAGATGGCCAACGTAGAAACTCCGTCAGTGTTCATTCTCTCCCCAAATTCGGCCCCTCCTTCCCCTCTTTTGGTCTAAATTGGGGTTGGAGAGAGGAATGGGGTGTTGAAGCCCCTGGCAGGACTGGAGAAAGTCAAGAGTGTCTCCTGCCTCTGAGACTTAATCAGACTCTCTTCTCTCCATTCCCCCACGGCGTGAGCACAGCTGGGCAGAGGTCGTCTCCCCAAAGTCATTCCACACTTCCTGTCCCTGGAGAAAGATGGGGCAGGAAAGGGATTCGCTACTGATGTGGCCTGTGGTACAGACAGGGGCCACTGCCCGGCAGGTTTGTGGGGAGGGGGAGTCAGAGCAGGGGCTGCCCTGGGCTTAGGGTCACCCCGCCCATCACTGGTACGTTTGGGACTGAGTCAATCTGGCAGCAAATATTCTAAGGAACACCTGCTACATGCCCAGCCCTGGGGAAGTATCCTAAATTTCCCCCAGTTCTGAAGACTCTTCATTAAACAGAAAAAAAAATGTTAAGTACAGTTTATCTAGCACTTACCATGTGTTATACACTGTGCTAAGCACTTGACTTGCCTTCTCTCTTTTATCTATTTAGTTTCACTGGCAGTTTCCTCCTGTATAAAATGGGGATAGTAGTAAGAATACCTATCTCATGGAGTTGTTATGAAGATATTTTCCGTGCTGGCACATAGTGTTTGTTAAATAAATACAGTGAGTACAAATAATCTCCCAGCAAGGCGGGTCCCATCATTGCCTCCATTTTACAAATGTGCAAACTGAGGTCCAGAGCAGGGAAGGCACTCACCTGTCAGGATCACAGGAGATTGAGCCAGAGCCAGAGCCGTAAGAAATCTAGTCCCCAAACTTCAAAGCCAATATTATAATTCAATTCAATTTAGTAAATATTTGTATATTATCCACTAGCTTCTGCTCGGCATTGGGAAGTATCTAAAGGTTAAAATATAAATATATGTGTATATAAAAGATGAAAAAAACCCAAGGAGTGTTGGGTTTGTTTGTCCCCAAGGAGCTTTGGTTGCAGCAGGAGAGTAGAGACATTTACTCAAGTGGCTATAATTAAGACCAAATGTCTAGTCCTCTAAGAGGTGGAAATTAAGTCCTACGGATGTGTGGGGGAGAAAGATGTCTTTGTGGGGGGTCCAGGAAGACTTCAGAGTGGAGGTGGTAATTGAGCCAGGCCTTGAAGGATGGATGAGTAGATTAAAATGGGAGGCACAGGAACAGCATTCTAGGAGGAGGGAACAGCATACATAAAGGCCTAGAGGCAAGAAAATGTGTCCTGTGTTCCTGAGAAAGTGTGATCCAGTTCTCAGGAGCCTCGGGGGGGCTTCATGGGCTCTGGGGTGATGAAGCAGCGAAGGCCAACCCCAGCTTTCTTGTCATTGAAGATTCTCAGTGTTCTCAAAGACTTGGCTCCTCAACCAGCTGGAATTATTCCATCATCATTCTGCCCTTTCTTTGTGTCAGAACACCAGAGACTTTTATAAATGGCCCGTCCGAGCTTCTGGTCAGCATGTGATAACCGGTGTAGCCGACAGAATTCGAGCCAAAAGCAAGAGACTCGATGTCTTGATTAACTGGGCAGCCTTATCGCCAATACATGTTCGATTTCCGTTTGTCCTTTCCTGCGTTGACATAACTCTGGGTGGGGAGCACAGTGGAGGGGCCAGGCCTGGGTTCTGATTTCGTCTCTGTGGCTGACCAGCTGTGTGGCCTTGGGAGAGCCTCAATTTCCTCCTCTGTAAAATGGACGTAGCTCTACTTCCAGGCTTGGTTTAAGGATTGGTGCTGTTATAATCTGCACTGTCCAGTATGGTAGCCATTGGCCATGTGGGACTATTTAAATTTGTTAAATTTAAAAATTTAAAATAAAGATTCAGTTTCTCATTTGCACTAGCCACGTTTCAAGTGCTCAGTAGCCACAGGAGTAGCTACCTTACTGGACAGCGTGGATGTAGAACATTTCCATCACTGCAGAAAGTTCTATCGCATGGCACTGGTGCATATAAAGTGCCATGCGCACTCAGTGAGGAGTGGCTTTGTTATTATTACTGGTTCCCTGTCCCAATTTGGAACCCCCAGTCTGTGGAGGCCTGAGAGACCCCTGGGCCTCAATGGAGGCAGACAGGATTGCCCCTCCCGCCGTTCTGTGCCTGCTTTCTCCCTGACGGCTGGAGAGGTCTCTCTCCCCTCGCCTGACTCCACCTGTAATGTTAAAAAGTCGCTGACTCGGCTCCATGCAGGCCACCCTTCCTCCCTTAATTTCCCCCCCACTCCCCTCAGCCTGTCTCTGCTTAGCTCACCATTCAGCTGCTGGCATCTAGGATCTGCATGTCCAGCCTCCGAGATTCCCACTGCCCATTCCCAAGGGCTGGAGTCGGGGAGGAGGCCTCCCCTGGTAGTCCCAGCTCCCTGCGGAGGTGCCGGCTGCCTGGGCCCCTCTCAGCAGGGTGGAGATGATGGTTTGTTGTGACGGGGGCAGTGGGCAGCCTGCCTGCTCGAACGTGCCCGTATCTAGGCGCCAAGCATGCTGTTTGCACTTGGCTGGGCCTCAGGGTCTGGCCCGGTGCCTGCGAGGGCTGGCCTGCGTTGGCGCCCTGGTTACAAAGGCTGATCGTGGGCCTCTGCCTGGTCAGAAACACCCGGCGCTGTTCCTGGGCTGGGGCCTGGGGCCTGGGGGTGAGGGGCATGTCTCACACCTGGAGCAGGAGTGCAGGACAGGTTCTCGGCTGTGGCTGGGCCCTGGGTGCTGAGTAGGCACTAGACGCAGGCAGGCGTAGGCAGGGTGCAAACTCCTGGGAGCCGGGCAGGAGGTCTCCTGGGGTGGTTCAGGTTGGTAGGATCTGCATGCAGCTTTCACACCTGTCCAGGGAGGAGCTTTGGGTCTGAGATGCCAGAGAAGCTCAAAGTCACCTCCCAGCATCCTACTCTCCTCTGCCCCATGTTTTGGCCTCCTTCCTCATCAACTAGGAAGTAGACGAACAGGCATCCTTGGTCCATGAGTGCTGAGGACATGGAGGCCCAGCAAGGTCATGTAACTTGTCTGAGATCACACAGCGAGTCTGGAGGAATCAGATGTCTGACTTTGAACACCTTACATGCTTTTTTCCCATTCTGTCCCTCACCGTGGGAGCTCTGAAGACAGTAGCCCCTGGACACTTTGCTGAGAAAGGAGAGTTGGAATTCTGGCCCTGCCACTTACTCCTTCCATGACCAAGCCTCTCAGCCTCATGTTTCTCATCTGAGGAATGGGCATAATTATACCTCACTTTCAGGGCAGTTAGGAGAGTTAGATAACTGGGGCCTTCTGGCTGTTTCTAGAACATTCCAAAGATACTCCTGCCTCAGGGCCTTTACGGCTGCTGTTCCATGTGCCCAGAGTCCTCCTCCTCTACACATGCACCAACTTCTGTCACACTTCTCTGTCACCTTCCCTGATGGCCTGTGTAAAATAGCCAAAGACGGACTGGAGTGCCAGGTCAAGGCTCTGCCTCATCCAGCTGTTTTTTCCCAGGCCTCATTTCTTCCTGGAAAAGCAAAACCATGGCCTCACCCCACGCCCACACTTTTTGAATCCAGCCAGGTGGAGGAAGCACCCCCACCTAGCCACTCCCTATCCCCCTCTCCCCTTTTTTTTTTTTTTTTTTTAATAGCACTCTCACCATTTAACAAATACAAGTTTATGGTCCAGCTGGCTCCATGTAGAATGTCAGCTCCGTGAGGGCAGAGAACATGCGTGGTTCATAGTACCTGCCCTCATAACAATTATTAGTTATTTTCCCTTCTCCTTCCCAATACCTCCTGATACCTGATAGCGGTTTATTGGACCCTTACTGTGTGCCAGCCCTGTGCTAAGTGACTCACAGCTCAGCTCCATGAATTTCACAGTCCCCATCACAGCCTTGTCGCTTCTATATTACAGATGAGGGGTGGGAGGTGCCACAGTGACTTGCCCAAAGCCACCCAGCTGGGAAGTGGCAGAGCCACTTCCAGCCTGGTTAGTCCTGCCCCACAGCTCACGCTGTGCCGCCTCCTACATTGGGGTCACGAGATCAAACTTGGGGCTCAGAATCCATGTTTGGCAGGATTGGATGGATCAGATTTAAGGGTGGCTCTCAATCTTTTTGGAGTCCCCCTTCCAGCCCTCTCTTCTCCTGTGATTGGTCAGTTAAGATGGCTCCCACTGCCCCACAATGACAGGGCCCTGTGGCTAGGGAGCCCCAGAGACCAACCTGAGACCCCAGGGCGGGGCAGGGAGCAGAGGGTGGGCCCCAGTGCCGGGCTGTCTCTAGGCTGTCAGAGGGCGGGTGGACAGGATGTTCCTCAGGCTGCAGACATTCCTGGTCAGGCTGCAGACGTTCCTGGTCCCAGGTGGCAGGCAGCAGGAGATTTACCGTTTCCGGTAACCCGAGGCCCTGGGAGGTGAGTTCTCCCTGCCAAGGACACGCACCCGTTGCTTGCCAGCCTTTCCTGCCGTTTCCTCTGCTGGGCCTGTCTGCCTGGGCTTAGGGCGGGTGGAGGGACCAGCTCTAAGTCCCAGAGGTTGAAACTGGGGTCTCAGACCCTGATCAGCCCCCCCACAAAGACCCAGCCTAACGTCAGCCTCCCAGAGTCCTCATCTATAGGGCCCCGGACCTCAGCCTTGGGGAAGGAAGGGAAGGAGGTGACACTGTGGAAGATGAAGGACCCAGTGTTAGGAGCCAGGAGACGTGGTCCTCGGTCCCCCCCTCAACTTGCTGGAGACTTCTTCCTTTCTTCTTCGAGCTGCCACATCCTCTCCAAGTACCTGGCACTGCTCTATGTACCCTGCATACATAATCCAACTTATCCTTCTAACAACACAGCGTGGTGGGGGTGGGGAGGGTGGGCACTGAAATGAAGCTCAAAGAGGTGAAGTCGCTCAGTGGAGTGGGCAGTCCCTGTCACAGATGGGATTTGAACTCAGGCTGTCCAACACTGGTGGGTCCTCCTTGATGTCCTTACATCCCCTCTCTGGGCCTCGGTTTCCCCCTCTGATAAGGGAGGGCATTGGGCTTGGTGATCCCCACTGGCTGGACAGCCCAGAGCCCAGGGAATCTGTAGGAGCCTTTTGCAGGTAGGTTTCTCTTGAGCCTTACCTGGCCCGTGAGGGGGCAGAGCAGGAAGTATTCTCCCCGGGGGGGTTTCTGGAGAGCTCACTCTCTTGGTGTGTGAGCTCTTAGATGGGTGGGCTGGGAAGGGAGGAAAGGGAAGAAGTGACATTCAAACCTAGTAAGTGCCAGGCATTGGGTTAGGCTCTCAGGTTGTCCTGTTGAATCTTCACAGCAGCCTTATGAGGTGGCCATTGTTATTCCCATTTTACAGATGAGGAAACAAAGACTCAGAGAGGTCAAGTGATTTCCCAGGGCTGCACAGCTAGGAAGTTGCCAGGCTAGAGTGTCCAGTCAGCTCCAAGTGGTGTGAGGTGGCATGTGGCAAACACACATTTCCTAGGATGGCTTTGATTTATTAATAAAATGAAAATAGTACTCTTCCCAGAAAGCTGTGAACCTGTCCCAGAATTTGAATACCTGTGTGTCCAAACTACATCTCCCAGACTGCCTCTGACACCCGGAAGTGGCCCGGGAATCCTTTGTTAAACTATTTCGCCATGTTTGCTTTGGAAAACATGGTCACTGGTAATTATGGGTGTGCAGGAGTTCAGAGGAGTGAGCACTGTGTGGGCTGGAGCAGACTGGAAGGATTGGCACTGAGCTGGGAGTGGAGCTGAGGGGGCTGAGAGGGCTCTGGTGTGGGGCCGGGCAAGGCTGAGTTCACAGGCTCCAGGAAGGCTCCCTGAAGGGCCTGCCACCCGGCCATTTGCCAGGAAGCCACAAGGCCTCTCCTAGGACCCCCTTCCCAGCCAGCCCTGCCCATCTCCCTCCCCGTGGGGTCTCTGGGGCCACCCAGGCTCCAGGCAAGGCCTGTTGGGCCCACAGACCTTTGCTCCAGCCCCTCCACCCTCACTCAGACGTCCCCGGGAACTGGGTAAAGGGCTGTGGGTGGGGCAGCGAGGCCTGGGTCCTGGCCAGTGGGCCCAGCGGGGCCAGGCCCCTGGGATTTGAGAGTTGACAGCATGAGGACTGAGTTGACCCCAGCCGGCCTGCTCCCACCCGCTCCTGCTGTGGGGCCCTTGGCCTTCAGGCCCCAGCAGCTGTCAGCAGGGAGGGGGAACAGAGCAGGGCCAGAGGCAGCTTCTCAGCCCACCCCTTCTCCGCCTGCTTGGGCCAGGCCCAGAACTCTTACCAGCTGTTGTCAGCAGCTGCTGAGTTTGGTTCCAGAGCCAACACTGGGCACCCCCTCCTCCCCCAGGACGTCTGCCCACCGTCCTTCACAGCCGCTGCCTCTGAGGAGGGGTTGGGGCTAATGCGGGGGACGCGGTCACATCTCTTAGTTCCTCTGATCCTGCTAACGATACGAAGAAATAGGAATTAATGCCCCTGTTTTTATGGAAGAGAAAACGGATCCAGAGAGGCCAAGTGACTTGCTTAACATCACACAGCTACTGAGTGGCTGAATTCAGGCTCCTGGCTCCCCGCTGTGTTCATTCTGCTGCCTTTCCTCGGGGTGTGTCTGTGCAGCATGATAGAGACTTCAGGGTTCCCCGGGTTTGACTCCCACCTTGGCCACTTCATAGTTTTAGGACCCCAGGCCAGCTCCTTAACCACTTAGAGTAGAATTTCCATTTTCTTGCTTGTAAAATAAGATAATAATTGTACCCACCTCTTGGGATTATTGAGCAAATTAAATGAGACAATCAATGTGAAGTCCTTAGCATAAGGCCTGGCATGTTCTAAGTGCCCGAAATGAGATCTGGCACTATTATCATCAGAGTGTTAGCCACCTGTGCGCCCAGCACTGTGTGTGGTTTTGTGGGGGTACAGACACATTCCATGAATATTTATATCAGTCAATAAATATTTATTTGGCACCTACTGTGTGCCAGGTGCTAGAAAAAGAGCAGTGACAAAATAGACAAAACTCCCGTCCCTGCTTACATTCTACCCCACACTGTGGCTGGGGAGACACAACTTGATTCTAACCACAGAAGCCTCTAAGCACTTTTACATACACTGGTATATTTTATCCACATTTTGCAGTTGAGAAAACGGGGGCTGAGAAGATTGGCGGCAGAGCAGGGACCAGGGCCCAGCTCTTCTGAGGGTCTTTGGCAGCGGCCCTGGGGCCTTCCTGGAGGAGGAGGCAGTTTTGCTGCATCATCCATCAGGGCCTCAGGGCCTAGCCGGAGAGGTGGGGATGCAGAGAGTATTGGACGAAGCCACCACAGTCTGGGCAGCAACAATTTCAGGAAGGTCTTGCCGAGGTCAAGGCCTCTTGTTCCCTGGGGTTGAGGCCCGGCCAGAGCTTTAAATACCCCATGAAGCCCAGAATAGCCCCTATTGTCTTGGCCTGCAGCTGGGGGGCCCAGGAGGATCCTGAGTGAGGCTGATCTTGGAGGTTGGGGGCAGGGGGAGGTCTTCGTGCTCTTCCCTCTGTGGCAGGGGCGGTATTTCTGCGAAGACTTTTCCATTTGGCTCCTGCAGGAAGGCCCGTCTTGTGGGAAGGGTGGAGCAGCTCCCTGGATTCTGCGTGAGCAACGTGCCGCTGAGGGGGGAGCCTGGTGGGTGGGGGACTCCCAGGGAGGGCCACGTGCCCAAGTGAAGGTGCCCCTTTGTGCGCCAGGGATGTGTGTGCATTGGCCCACTGGACCCTCCACAGTGGGCGGCCTACCCAGGTCCCCTGCCCAGGGCCTCCTGGCAGCCTCTCCTGCTCTGGCTATTTTGGGCTCTGGCTGTGTTCAGGCTTGGGGAGGGATGGGTAATCCTGTCCAGACTGAGGATGCTGGGGGCGCTCCTGGACCGCCATTCCAGCCTCCTGGGTCTTTGATCGCTGTGGCCTCTGCCCCTGGCTTCAGCCTCAGAAGGTCATGGTCAGTGGACTCTGAGGGGTTGCCAGCCCCACTGGCAAGTCAAAGAAGGGTGCCAGACAAACCTTTTCCCTCGGGATGTTCCCTGCTCTCAGTATCAGGAATAGTTGTGCTTCTTCTAAGCAACGGGTTTGTTTTTACCTCATGGGATGTGGAATCTAGGGACTGGTCAGGTTTCCTTCATCTCATTGGCCACTGGAGAGCTCAGAGCCAAATGAGTTGTCGCTTTCCCAGACCTCCAGAATTCAGCCTGTGCTTTCTGTCTGCTTGCCTCACTCCAGGCTCTGTGTGTCTACCGTCTACCGTACCCGAGTTTTTCTTATGTAGATTTAGTTCATTTTCTCTTGCTGTTATGTGTGCATCTTTGTAAGCTGCTTTGAGTCTTTCTGGAGCAGGGTGGTGAGGGGAGGTATAAATACATAAATGATGATGATGATAATGATAACCCTTTGCTGGTCAGTTCCCGGCAGTCTGATCCTTCTGGCTTGATTCCGGCTTGTAATGCCCTCTTGAGCCCCACCCTCTTCGCTGGTGGGAATCACAGCCTAGAATTTTAGAATCCGAACATTTCAGGATTTCAATGTCCTGAAATGTTAATGCCAGAAGGAACCTTTGGGATCATCTAAGTTGAGAGCTTTCAAACTTATTATTAAGGAGTGAAACCCTTATTTCAATCAAAATAATAGTATTTTGATTAAATACTATAATATTTTGAAAAATAACAGCAAACACTTATAGAACATTCACCACGTGCTAGTGCTATTTGTAGCATTTTAGATTTTTATTTAATCCTCACAACAACCCTACAGGGTAGATACTATTAATATGAATCACCATGCCCATTTCACCATGTCCATTTTACAGATGGGGAAACAGAGGCATAGAGAGGTGAAGTGACTTGCTCACAGCCTCACAGCTAACCAGGGACTGAACCACATATTATACAGAAGGTCAAAATATAAAATGGAAAAAGGTGGATTTGTTTTCTTTTTTGTTGTTTTTTTTGGTGAGGAAGATTGTCCCTGAGCTAACATCTGTGCCAATCTCCTCTATTTTATATGTGGGATGCTGCCACAGCGTGGCTTGTTGAGCAGTGTATAGGTCCACACCTAGGATTTGAACCCTGGGCCACTGTAGCGGAGCACACGAACCCAACCACTGTGCCACCTGGCTTGCCCCCTGAGGTGGATTTGTTTTTCTTGAAGCAAGTATTTGGGGGAAGGGGCCCAAACCCTACCTTCCCCCTCCCTACCCCCCTCACCCCCTCTCTAAAGTGAATCCCAAGGCTGCTGAGGACAGACTGGAAACCAGTGATCTGGGCCTGCTTCATCATTTGGCAGAGGGAGCCTGAGGCCCAGGGAGGGGAGGGGACTTGCTGATCTCAGTCCCTCAAGGCCCCTGCTGCCTGGGAGAGGACCAGCCCCTCCTCCGTCCCCTCGCCCCAGGCCCCAGCCGTCTCCAGTCCCAGTCTCTGCACCCAGCAGTGAACTCTCCCTGAGAATGCTCAGCTCCTTCCCTCTCCGGGACCAGGTACCTTTGGACCTTGTGCAGGTCCTAGGGGACCAGGAGGGACCGGGCGCTGGGCCACCCTCACTCTCTGATGGGACTCATCCCCTGAGAGGGCTGCCTGGCAGCCAAGGAGAGAAGGGGCAGCTCCTGTCCGGGTTTGCTCAGACTGACAGGGTTTCACCCTGAGGAGAGAACACACCCCTCGTGCCACCAACTAGCCTGTCACCCGGCCTGCTTTTCCTCCATCAGCACTTCATTCCATGGGGCCTTGGGGCTTTTCTGTCTTCAAGAACCCCCTTTTAAAACCCCTGTGGTGGTGGTGGGTCATATCTTAAGTGTAAAGCGTTACTGAGGGAGAGCTAGTCGGCAGCTAGCTGAGGGAACAGTGTACGTTCAGAGTGGGTGTTCCCAAACTGTGTTCTGTGGAACCCTAGCCCCATGAGCTCTGCATTGAAGAAAGGGTTCCAAGTTAAGCAAGTTTGGGAAACGCTAAATAGTTGCCCCCTTCCCTTATCTTGGTATTCAAGACATTTAGGACTGAGGAAACCAGCTCAGCTTTGTGTAACCAGCCTTTCCCAGAAGTATTTGTCTGCACTCCTGTCCAGAGTTACTGTGCCCTGAAGTGGACATTAGTCATGAGGAAAGGGGGCAGGGGGCACTTCCTCTTATTCCCAGCTCTGTTGTCCACAGGCCTATCTTCAACCACGGGCTCGGCCCTGCCTGTCCCTTCCTCCCCCTCCAGGAAGCAGATGAGGAAAGCGCTGGGACACGGGGGGAGCGGGCCTCCTTGGCTGCAGCTGTTCAGCCTGTTTTTTCCTGTTGCTGATGCCCACGGGAGCAAGCAGGAGAGGAGTGACCGAGGCCTGGCCGTCTGGCTGCCTGGCTGCCTTGCGTAAGGCCCGGGAGCTGGAGCCGTGGCCTTGCGTGCCTCCAAGACCCCCGCCCACTCCCTGGGATGCTGGTCTGGGCAGCGGGCATGTCCCTCCTCAGTGACCACAGGCAGCTTCTTATACCCCCAGAGATGGGCCTCCTGGCTGGAAAGCCCCAGGTGTCAGAGATGGCAGGGGGAGGGCTCAGGTAATCCTGGTTTGGAACCAGGGGTCTGCTTCAAGTCTTGGCTGTTCCAACTCTGTGACTATGGGCCAGTCACCTTTCTGAGCCTCAGTCTCTTCATGTGTAAACCCCATTCATTAATTAATTTAACAAACAATTGAGCATCTACTGTGTGCCAGGTAGTTTTAGGTGCTGGGGATACAGCCGTGGGCAAAATGGACAAAGTCCCTGCCTTTGTGGAGCTGATGTAGTGGAGGAGAGAGATGATAAACAGATGAACATGTAAATATAGGGTAGAGTATAGGTGGTGTGGGGCGATGAAACAGGGTAAGGGAGGTGACAGATTCTGGACCTGGGATGTGGTCAGGGTGGGTCTCTATAAAAGTGACATTTGAGCAGAAACTAGAGGAAGAGAAGGAGTGAGCATATCTGGGGGCAGTGTCCCCAGCAGGGGACACAGCAAGTACAAAGGTCCTGAGGTGGGAGGGGGTTGGTGTGTTTGAGGTCTAATGAGATGAATGTGTCAGGGAGCGGGGATAGCACAGTAGGAGCTGAGGTTGGAGAGCTGTGTGTGGGTAGGTCGCACCAGACCTGGTTGGCCGTAAGAAAGGCTTTTCTTCTAATCCTTTGATGAGTCGAGCAATGGAAAGGCCTAACCTGGTAGGTTGAGGAAGTGGTCATTGTTGTAAGTGGTGTCTCACGTCAACAAAAATGTATGGAGCACTCCCCCCGTCCTCCCACAGGCCTGGCACTGTGTGAGGGGATTCATTCGTGAAATCTGTGGTCAGTGACCTTGGAGGGCATGGGCAGACCCGACCAGGTTGGTGTGGCCTTGATGGCCCACAGACACCCCAGTGCTCCACAGCAGCAGGGCCACCTGGGAGCCAGAGAATCTGAGAACCAAGCCGGGCAGGAGGCAGGCACGTGAACACCGCAGGCACTGTTGGCACCAGCAGTGCCTGGCGGATAATATTCAGCCCCCGGGGACCTTCCTCCTGGGCGGCCCAGCCCGGAAGCTGTTCCCGCTTGGCCACCCCCACTGCCTTGGCGGCACCTGGCACATGGGTGGGGCAGGGGCATTTCCCGGTGGCTTCCTGCTTCCTCCCTGTAAGCTGGCAGGCGGTACACACAGCGCCAAAGGAGGCCCATTCTTGGGGTGTCTGGGGCAGGAGGAGAGTGCAGGGACTCTGGGGGGACTGGGAGAATTGGGCTCTGTGACCAGCACGTGACCACAGCACAGCCAAGGGGCACTGCTCTTTAAATGGAAAAGCCCATCTGGGGCTGGTCCCCTTTGGTCCTTTGCCACCTGCACACTGTGTCCCACCGCACCAAACTTCTTCTAGTCCCTCGACTGTGCCATGCACTCTCCCACCTCTGGGCCTCGGCGCATGCCCTTTCTTCGCCTGGTGCACTCTCTCTCCCTTCTCCACCCTACCTAGGGAAATCATCTTTCACACGCAGTTGAATTGTCCTTTCCCCTGGGAAACCTTCCTCCCACCCCCACGCTGCCTCGCTAGGTGAGGGGTCCCTCCTCTGGGCTCTCCCAGACCCCCATCCTTCCTCTGGAGAGCTCTCCACGCACTGTGTTGTCATCACGCGGTGTGATGGTCTGTCTCCCCCAGGAGCACAGAGCTCTGTGACTGTCTCCTGCCCAGTTTTATCCCCAGGGCCCAGCACGTGGTACGTCCTTGAGAAGTAAGGGTCAAAGTGACTTGAATTGAACCTTGTGGGGCAGGTCTGGTTGATGACCTTTTTTTTACAGATGAGGACGCTGAGGCCGCCCAGCTAGAAAGTGGCCGAGACGGCCTGGAAGCGGGGGTGTCTGAGCAGAGTCCGCCCTCTGCCCCACCGGGCGCATCTCTCTGAGACTGGGGGATACAGTGCTCTGCTTAGCCGTGGTGGTAGCAGACCCTTTCCAGTGCCCGCCCCAGCCACATCATAGGGCCTCCAAGGCAGAGAGCATGTCGGGTCCACCTGGGAAAGGCCTGGACAGATTCAGAGTTCTCCAGCCATGCTTCTCAAAGCAGGTCACCCCTCATTCCACGTGCCTCTCCAAACAGCCTCAGGAAGGGAGCAAACAGAGCAGGACTTTCTGTACCATTTTCTCACTGAGGGAACTAAGACCTGGAGAGATTGTTATCTAAAGGCGGAGTGTGCTAGGATGGATTTCAGGAACTGTGTGATTCACTCCCCTCCTTCCTTTGGAATGAGGTGTTATTGCTCGATATTATCGATGGGGAAGGTACTTTCCAGCTGTGTGATCTTGGGCAAGTCCTTACTTTCTCATTCTGAATTTCACTTTCTTCTTCTTTCAGATGGGCTAATTCCTATCTCGAGGTTGTTGGGCAAGTTCATTCATTCATTCATTCAGTCTGTCAGTGTGTCAGCAGATATTAGTTGAGCACCTAGTATGTGTTTTCTGTTCTGAAGATGCAGCAGCGATCAAAACAGATGAAATCACTGCCCTCTTGGTGCCATCCTTCGCATTGATGGTGATGGCTGGTGTGGAAGTCTAGCACAGAGAGTAGGGACTGCCTGTAGTTTGCTAAAAGGGAAGGGTGTCAAGGAGATTGTCCAAGGCCACATGGTGAGTTTGGGGCAGAGCTGGGATGAGAAACCCCAGACCCCAGCTTCCCGCTCCCTTGGTCTCTGTTGAAGGCCCTGCCTGACAGGCCCTCAGTGCTTCCGCAGGGCTCTGGCTGGAATGCAGCCTTTCCAGGTCCCAGGCCTTGGAATGCGCTTGCAGAGGGCAGGGGTCAGAAGCAGGAGCCTGCTAGCTGCTGTGCGTCCAAGCTAGCAGAGTACAGGAGAGGGGGCCCTGCTTTCAGACCGGATTCCTCTTGTCTTAGCTGTGTGACCTTGGGCAGGTGACTTCACTTCTCTGAGCCTCTTTCCTTATCTGTAAAATGGGGCAGCCACCAGTATCTGTCTCATGGGGGTGTGGGTTTGTATGAGACGAGCCTTGTAAAGACCGTATCTCTGCACCTGCAGCTTGATGAGTCTCGGCCATTCTCCTTCTTTTGAGGATCATTGTTCTTCCTGGCCGACTGGCTGGCCAAGGTCCTGCCACCTTGGGAGCCTGAGTGTGGGAAGCTGGCAGGCCTCCCGAGTGGCACGGGCAGTGCAGGCATGCCAGTTGAGGCGGCGGCCACCTCCTTTCCGGCCCGGCGCCCCTCTCGGCCTGCCAGGGGATTAAAGGCCTTTGTGTCGGGATCTCCCACCCCTGGCAGTTTGCACAGCAAAGTGCTGCCCTGACAGATTCCTTCCCCTTTGCCGTCTGCTGCCCATGGACAGGGCACCGGGCGGCCTGGGGGTGGGGCAGGGCACCTTGACCCTGCATCTGGGGCCTGGGTTGGAGCAGAGTGGGGAGAGCACTTGTGGGATTACCTGGGAGCCTTCATCATAGCAGCATGGGAAGGGGACATTATCTGGGTTTGCGTCCCTCCCTGGAGAGTAGGAGGCTATGGGTGACAGCATCTGCTGGTTCCTCTGCCGTGGACAGAGGAGGGGGCGCTGAGACAGAGTCTGTGCTGGCAGGAGGCAGGTGGGCAGCAGGAGCTCCTTTGTGCCCCGCCCCCGCACCGTCTCTGGATTTTGATGGGGTGAGCTCACTCTAGCCTAGATGCCTGGAGCCTTGCCCTGGGCAGCTGCAGCCTCCCTGGGGACTGCAGTGCTCAGACCTTCCTGCCCAGCTGTGGGGCCAGTGCGGGGCTTAGCCCCAGGCCTGGGCCATGGCGGGAGATGGATGGGGCTGCCCAAGGCATGTGAAGAATGTCTCTGGAGAAGCCTCTGAGGCCCTGGTCAGCCTCAGAGCAGAGCAACTTGAGCCTTGGAACCAAGCTTGGTTGTCACCCCCAGCCAGGACCCCACCGTCCAGCCAGCCCAGGGCCTGGGCGGCAGAGCCAGACCCCCGCCATTCATCCCAGACCAGGAGGTGACCCTAGGCCTGAGCCCACACCCCACTCCCCCGTGCATCACCTCGCCACCTCTCATCCCCTCACCTCTACCCTGTACCCCCTGGATGATACTAATTCTAACGCTTATTGAGCACTTACTGTATATGAGGCACCACGCTGAATGCCTTACCTGCTTTAATGCCATTTACACAGATGACCCTCTCTGAGCCTCAGTTTCCTCATCTGCAAAATGGAAATAACCATACAAGCTCACAGTCCCTTAATTGAAACCTTTGGAGTCAGGCATGTTTTGGACTTCACGAGTTTTCAAACTGAGAAAGGTGACTTGAGCACTTGCCAGCTGTGATGTGACATCCTCAGTACAGTCTGGGGCAACACCCCGTAATCAAACACATAATGTTGCTGCAGCAAAACGTGTGACTGTTCACCCTACGTGGAGTGAATAAGCTATTAATAGCTGCACATCGCTTCAGGTCAGGACTTGGCATCACATCAGCTTGCTGTAAACTCATTTAAAAAAACACTCTTGGGCCGGCTCCGTGGCTTAGCGGTTAAGTGCGCGCGCTCTGATGCTGGCGGCCCGGGTTCGGATCCCAGGCACGCCCCAAGCCACCACTTCTCCGTCCAACCCGAGGCCGAGTCCCACGTACAGCAACTAGAAGGATGTGAACCTATGACATACAACTATCTACTGGGGCTTCGGGGGGAAAAAAATGAATAAATAAATAAAATCTTTAAAAAAACACTCTTGGTGTTCAGAGCCCTTTGGCTTTCCCTTACTACAGATGAGGGAGAGTGGCCCTGTAGTGCCAGCCGTGGGTTGCCGTGGGGATGAATCGGGGAGGTCCACGCCGTGTAGGACAGGGCCTGGCCTGGAGAAAGCCCTCAGTGGAGTCTGACCGTTCTTGCCATCTCTTCACTGTGCCGCCATCTTCCTTTCATTTTCGCAGCACCAGAAATTCTTATCTACACACGTAACCTGTGCAAGACCCACGATGCCCACTTAACAACCCCAAACCCTGCACACCGACGCACTGCTTGGCAAGCCATGCTGTGGCGGCGTCCCGTATAAAGTGGAGGAAGATGGGCACGGATGTTAGCCTTCCTCAGCGAAAAAAGAGGAGGATTGGCAGATGTTAACACAGGGCTGATCTCCTCACACACACACAAAACAAACCCAAACCCTACATCCTATATCTGTACTGTACTTTTCCCTGCACCCCAAACCAGGGCACCCTGTACCCTTCTCTATGGTTGGCCTTTCACCTCCACACTTCTTCCCAGCCATCCTTGGCTCCCTCTGTATCTCACGCAGGCCAGGAGAGGAGGGTCCAGCTTCTGTCTGTTGTCCCCAAGGGCTTCTGTGGAACTTGGACCTGGAGCTCCATGCGTGCCCTCGTCCTCTCCAGGAGGGCCTGGAGACAGCCCAGTCTCAGAGAACGGGTGCCTCCGAGAAGTCTCTGCCCACCCCCCCACCCCCTCCACTGCCTGTGTTGAGGGAGTGGCTGCCCACTGAGGGGCCGCCCTGCCTGTACCCCCCCCAAGCAACTGTTCTCAGTCTTGGAATAGCCCTTTGTCCTTGGCTTGTATGAGTCAGTTGCCCCCTCCCCCCACCAGGAACCTGCGGGGTCTGGAAAATCCCCCTCTCTGCTTGACTCCTTCCTCTCTGTCCCAGGTCTGCCCTCTGGACCCCTCCTTTCTGGCCCTGCCATCCGGCTCCAAATGCCTGCCTGAAGTACTGGGTTCCTCTGGGAGGAAGTCGGGCTCCCTCACAGCCGGAGACGGGCTGGAGGGCAGGAAACCTGGGTTCTATTTCTACCTTTGACCTTGGAGCCGCTGATGGCCCTCCTTGGGACCTTAGGCACCCGCTGCATGGACCCAGCCCGCTGCCAGCTTGGGCATCCTGTGGGCCATCCTGGGAGCTGGTTGGGTTGGGGATGGAGACTGGCCAGCCCTGGGCTTCCCGGCTCTGCCCTCTGCTTAGGCCTCGTGGCCAGCCTGGAGGCCCAGCCCAGCCTTACCTCCTTTCCTGGTCAGCAGGGGGTGTGGGGTAGCGATCCCGGAGGTCCTGTGTCAGTCTGAGTCTGCCAGCCGCTCACCTGTGGTCTTGGGCAAGTTACTCTCTGGGGCCCTGCTCCCTCCTCTGTGAAAGGGAGCCCTTCACACCTGCTTAGCCACCTCAGGGGGTCATTGTTGGGGTCAGTTGACACTGAGGCTGAGGAAAGGCTCTGTGAACCGTGAAATGAAGTGTGGTGGAGAGACTTTGTGGGGGTGACTCTCAGTGACCTCAGTTAGTTCTGGCTCCTACCACGGCCCTGGTTACAGAGGTGGTATGGCACGGTGGTGAAAGCTTAGCCAGCGGAGCCGGACCACCAAGGACAAATCCCAGCTCTGCCATGTGCCAGATCTTCAAGCGGGTGACCTGACTCAGCTCCATTTCCCCATCTTTACAGTGGGCTGTTTAACACCCATAACTGGGTTAACACTTATAAAAGTCCTGGAAACAGTGCCTGGTGCATAGTAAATGCTCAATAAATGTTAGCTTCCTTTATTCCCCAAGTAGATCCTGGACTTTCCAGGTCGGAGTCCAAGTTCCCTTCTCTGGTCAAGTCTCAGGCTCCTTTGGGCTCTTTCTGGGAGCCGCTTTCCCGTCTGGCTCCGTCTCCCCTCCCAGATGTGAAATACAGCTGTTAGAACCTTTTGATCTTCAGCTTTTCACAAATGAAGCCTCTGCTCTTGCTGGCTCGTCCCTTGCTGCAGGCCCTGATCTGACCCCGGAGCCTGGGGTCCTGGGGAGGGGGCTGTAAGCAAGGGCAGGCTGGCACGTGGAAGGGCCCATTCCCTCGGGTCCCGGGGGTAGGGGGCTTCTGTCCAGGCCCCGACATGCTCTGGATTCTCTCTCCCCTCTCCCTGCAGATGTGTGTTCCTGGCATTTTTTCCAAGTTGAATCTCACTTTGCTATTTCCTGTCCGGTCCCAAGCCCCGCCTGGCTTCTCTCTCCCGGAGAAGCTTTGGACCTTGCTCACCACCAGGGTTTTCCTTTCCAGACAGCAGTCTGATGTCTAGGGGGTGCCAGGAATCTCTGCCCCATGCCCGCCCTCCATGGCCTTGCTCACATGGGAAGGGGGAGGGTGTGGCAATGACACAGAGAGAGAGCCTTCCCCGGGTGGGGGGGATCCAAGCCTACCTCTCTAACCTCCTCTGCCCAGTGTCAGTGCCCCTGCACCAGCCCTAGCCTCACGCTCCCCTTAGGTCAATCAGGGCCTGTTCAGAACCCACCCCCCACCGAGTAGGAACATTGCCCTCTACCCTCCCCACGGGGAGGAGGGAGAATCCCTGGTAGGGGACTGGTCTTGTGGTTTTTAACCAGCGAGTGTCAGAATCCCCTGAGCATGCACAACTCTAACCCTCCTGCCGGGGTGGGGAGAGCCTGACTCAGTGGCTCTGAGAAGGGGCCCAAGAGTCTGTATTGCTCACCAGCGGCTGGAGGTTCTAAAGCTCACTCCTGGATGCAAAGTTCATGGGCACGGCCCAGAAGTCCACTGGCCACCCAGGACAGGCCAGGGATGGCCACTTGTCCAGAGGGAGAGGGCGGGGAGAGGAGAAGGAACAGGAGGAGGGATTTGCCTGTGGATTGTGGGGGGAAGGGGTGTTAGGCCATAGCAGGGGATAAGATGTGGGCAGTGCAGACACAAAGATGATGAAATGGCAGCCAGCCCCTGCCCCCAGGGAGCTCCCAGCCTAGGAAGGGAGACCCATAGAGACTGCGTGAGGGTGGGTAGTGCCTCCAAAGCACCTTCAGGAAGCAGCTAGAATTAATAGGTGATGACATTTTTGTCCATTCATTCATTCATTCAAGTATTTATTGAACACAGGGTGCTGAGAAGGTGGAAGTGAATTAATCCCAGGCCCTGCCTTCAGGTGCTGTCATTCCAGTGGAGGTACAGGCGATGTGAGCCCGGAGGGCCCAGACCCCAGCCTGGGGGCAGAGGGGACTATAAAGGGCAAGGAGTCAGGACAGAGTCTCCCAGGGGAGATTTTCTTATTGGTCCTCTTTATTGAGGTATAAATTACAAAGAAGAGAACATACCCATTTTGAGTGTGCAGTTCAATAATGAAAATGAAATAATGAAAATGAAAATGTATGCCCAGGGAACCGTCACTCCAGAAGGTTCCCTTGTGCCCCTTCCCGGTCGGCCCCACCCCACCCCTGGTCCCAGGCCACTACTGATCTTTCTGTCACTATGGATTAGACTTTCTCTCCTAGAATTTCATTTGAATGGAGTCATATAGTACGGGATCTGGTGTCTGACTTCTTCCACTCAGCATAATGTGTGAGATTCATCCATGTTGCCGTAGTTTGTTCCTTTTTATTACTGAGTAATTAGAGGAGGTGATGTTGAGCTGAATTTTGGAGGACAAAATTGGAGTTGGCCAGATAAACAAAAGGAGGAAGGGCATTCCAGCGGAGAGGAGAGACCAGCGTGAGAAAAGGCCAGAGGCTCCAGGGACATGGACTGCGTGAAGTTGGGGGGTGGGGAGGGAGAGGGCCTGGCCGTCTCTTCGTTTTTTCCCTCCTCCTTGGCCTCTTTCCTGTTGCCACCACCTTGTCTAGCCAGTGAGGGCTGGGTTTGGTTTTCACAAGTGAGACCATTTCCTTCTGGCTGGGCTGGGCTCCCCAGATAGGGCTGAGGCCAGCGCAAGGCCTGAGATGCTCGTGCCAGGCCATCTGGACATGCGTTATGGGGTCACAGCAAATCCACGCACACTTGTGCTTGGGGCCTCTGGGGTTCCCTTGGGCTCTGCAGGGTTTGTTTTCCTCCAAGTTATCTGGTAAAACTCCTTTGGAAACATCTCAATCTTGTCTCGGGGGAAGAGGCATTATTGTCCATACTCACACCAGAGAAAGGCAGGTGTTATGGCTGCGGGGGCCCTTCTGCTCTGGCCTGCAGGGCGCAGGGTCTCAGCAGCCCCTCTGTGGAACGGAGCCCAGACGTGGAGCTTGTGCTGGGCTCAGTGTCAGCCTGAGGTCATGTGGAGTTGACACCACGCCTGTCCTGCCCCCATTCAGCCCAGCTGCTGGGCTCCACCCCTTGCCTCTGGGTGTGCAAAGGAGCCTACCAGTGTGGCCACCAGGGCCAGAACTCCTTCTCCAACTGGAATGTGTTCCCTGTGGCCTGGAGATTTGGAGGCCAGAGTGAGACAGAAAGATGTGGCCAAGATGGCCTGGGTTTGGGGGGTGCTGCTGTTGGAGACAACAGCTTCCACTGACTCACCCTCGATATCTTTCTTTTTTTTTTTGATGAGGAGGACAAGCCCTGAGCTAACATCCAATGCCAATCCTCCTCTTTTTTTGCTGAGGAAGACTGGCCCTGGGCTAGCCTCCGTGCCCATCTTCCTCTACTTTATATGGGACACCGCGACAGCATGGCTTAACAAGCGGTGCGTCGGTGTGCGCCCGGGATCCGAACTGGCGAACCCCGGGCCACCGCAGTGGAGCACGCGCACTTAACTGCTTGCGCCACCGGGCCAGCCCCTCACCCTCGATTTCTGCCTCTGTCCCCCATCCCTGCTGACCCTGGCTACCTGCCCATGGCCCCCATCTTTGCTGGCCCCAGTCCCCCATTACCTGCCTTTGTCCCCTGTCCACTACTCATGTCCTGGATATACCTCGCCTTCTCCAAAGGAAGAAGAGCCATCACTTATCAAAGTGATTTTAATTTTATCATCTGTTTATTTGAGGATTCATTCAGACTTGGTGAATTTGCAGGGCTGGGCTCTGAGGCCTCCAGGGGCTAATGGGATTTGGGGAATCTGAGTCAAAAACAGTGGTACAGCCCCAGCCTGACTCTCTTAGCCAAACCACGTCTGACTTAACCACTGGAGGGCTTTGGGGTGGGACTCTGGGTCCCCACTGAAGTGAGGAGAGGGGCCCTGGGCTTGACAGGAGCTGGAGAGTGTGACACATTTGGCTGTGTGGTCTCCCACAGGTGATCCACGGGCTGAGGGCATACGATGGCTTGTCTCTGCCCGAGGACGCAGAGATGGTTACGGCGGGCCGGGCTGGCTGGAACTATTCAGACCTTTCTGACGACGAGGACTTGCTGGCTGACGATGTCTCTGGAGGTGAGCAGAGGGTTCTGGTGGCCAGGAGTGGAGGGGGTGAGGGGTGGAGTTGGTGTTCTTCCCACTAGGACTTAAAGAGGCCCCAGGAAACTTGCCCAACGTGGCATCTCAAGAGATGGGCTAGGAGCTGTATGCGTCCTGAGCCCTGGTCCTCCACTTATAACCCGTGTGACCCTGGGCTGGTGGCTGCTCCTCTGCGGCGGCACTCTCCTCACAGTGCAAGGGGATCAGGACCAGCGAGGAAGGTGGTGGGGAGTGCACAGTAGAGGGCGATGACTGCCTCTCTCGCCTCCTCCTGTCCTCACAGAGGGGCCCATCTGCGTCGCCCCTCCCACCCCAGCTGTCCTTGGTCCACACCCTCTCTGATGGAGGCTTCCAAGGAAACTTCTACAGGCCCTCCCTCCCTCAGCATGGAGAGGAAGTAACAGTTTCATGTATTCATGACCTTCCCCACTATGTGCCAGGTGCCCAGAACAGTGCCTGACACCCAGTAGGTGCTCAACAAATATTTCTTGCTGCTGAATAAGTCTCTCTTTTGCTTGCAGACGGCCTGGGAAGTGGGGACCTGGGCAGCGGGGACTTCCAGATGGGTAAGTTGCTGCGGGCATCCTGCAGTCCCCCATCCTGTCCCCTGGGGAAGTCTCAGAACAGGTCTTCCTAGCCACAGAGGCCCCATCTCCTGGGCTGAGGGCCTTGAGGGCTCCTTGGGCCTGCCATGGGGGTGGTCTCGTACCTGCTGAGTGACGGTTGTGTGCATTGGTTGGCAGGTCCCTGCGAAGTTGGGGACGGCCAGGTTCTATGCCCCCCTGTGGCAGGAAGTGCCCGGTTCTGATGGGGACTGAAAGCCAGCGGCTCAGCATTCAGAGCCAAATTCTCACCTCCCAGGGCGGCTCAGCTGTGGAGTCCTTCCCCAGAGTCCTCCTCGGGGTGACTGCTGCAGAGCTGGGGACCCCAGCCGGGACAGGCAGACAGAGGGGCCTTGTGGCATAGGGCATTGGGGCAGGCCAACAGAGCTGATAGGGGGTGGAGTTAGCCTCACCCTGGACCTGGGAGGGAACCCTGCCTTAGGCTGTGTCACCTGCTGGGAAGCCAAGAGCTCCTGGGTTGGGGAAGGAGGGCTGGGCTTTGTGGAGAGAGAGGAATCAGGCCCCTGTCAGCTGCCCACTCTGCCAGCACTTGAAGCACACAGCCAGAGCAGGTGCTGGCCCAGTGCTGGGTCGGGGGCTCAGAGTCCCTGTTTCTTCCCACCCTGGGATTCTGGGTAGAGAAAGAACTGCCCAGTGACAAGTCCCAGCAGCTGCATAGGGTACCTGCTGCCCTCTCTGTGAGCCAACACCTGGGCCCTCTGTGATCAGGGCCAAGGATGGAGCTCGGCTCAGGGTGTCCACTGGGCGGCCCTACTGCATTCAGTGCTGCCCACCTGGCAGGCCTGGGGCCAGTCTGCCTGGGGTGGGGTCACCTCCCTTTGGCTGGCGTATCCAAGGCATCCAAATGCCAGAGGGTGGAGTCCTGCCTGGGCCAGTGCAGACGGGAGGGTTGGCCACTGGGTGGCGTGGTCCTGACTGTGACTTCCCAGCACCTGGGACTCAGACATCGCCTGAAGCTTTTCCACATGTAGTCTCTGCAGGGCTATAGGATGCCTGCACGCTGGGTGGGGCCTGGGAGTGGGTGTCAGATGGGCCTCATGCACACACCCCACACCCCAGCATGGCCTGTACTGATGGGTCCCTGGGAGCTGCCTCTTGCCAAGCCAGGCCTGCCCGCTGAGGACCTAGTCCAGTCCGCCCTGTCCATTTGGAAACATCTGTGGCCCTTCCCGCGGGGCTGCCCGCTGCGACAGCTCTGCCTGCTCTGAGCTGTCCTTGCTGGCCCACCTCCTCCCATGAGAAGCAGCTGTGAGGGCAGGAGAGGCCAGAGGTGGGGGAAGGGGAGGATGAAAAGCAGCCACTGGGAGGTCCTGAGAGCAGGGCCTTGTGAGTGGGGCTGATCTGTGGGAAGGTGCAGGGCCTTAGACACTCCAGGCCAAGCCCTGGCACTGGCCTGCTGCGCTTGGGGCAGGTCCAGGCAGCTGGACTGAATCTCAGCCCAGGAGGCAGCAGGTGGGTCTCACTGTGCCTGCTTCAGCCTTGCCCAAGGGCAGTGCCCTCCCTGCACTGGTAAGCAAGGGCCATCCTGACCATGATGGGGCCATGCCTGGCCCTGGTCCAGCCCCAGCCCCTGGAATGTAGCCCCTGAGGTGGCCCCTCCTCTCTCCTCTTCCCTCGGGCAGGGTTGTGGCTCCCCTTGGCTCTGTCCCAGCCCTGTCCCACACCCCCTCCCATGTGCCAGTACCCCTCCCTGACACCCTCTGCCTCCCCCTCCCTGGGACCACTGCCCACCTCCCCTCACCCAGTTTCTTTCCATCTTCTGACCTGTCTCTTTGTCTTTCCCACTCCTGTCTCTCCTGCTCCCTTCCTCCCCTGCCTTGGGCTGGCTCTTTCCTATTCTTTGTGACTCTGTCTCGTCTGTGCCTCCTCCCCTGTCTCATTCTGTGATTTCTCCCTCTGTCTCTTTGGCTTGCCATCTCTGCCTCTATGTCTCTCTGTCTTTCCCTCTCTCCTTTCTGCCTTTGTCACGCCTGTTCTCTCTCTCTTTCTCCTCCCAACTTCCTCTCTGTGTCTCTGTCTCCATCTCTCTCTGTGTCTCTCTGTCGTTTGCCCTCTCTGTCTGTCTGTCTCTCTCTGCATGAATCTGTCTCTCCCTTTGGTTCTGTCCAACTCCCTTGCTGTCTCTGTCTCCATCTCTCTGTGTCTCTGTCTCCCTCTCTATGTTTCTGTCTCTATCTCTCTGTATCTCTGTCTCCATCTCTGTGTCTCTGTCTCCATCCATCTCTGTGTCTCTATCTCTGTCTCTCTGTGTCTCTGTCTCCATCTCTGTATCTCTGTCTCCATCTTTGTGTCTCTGTCTCCATCTCTCTCTCTGTCTCTGTCTCCATCTCTGTGTCTCTGTCTCCATCTCTGTGTCTCTGTCTCCATCCGTCTCTGTGTCTCTATCTCTGTCTCTCTGTGTCTCTGTCTCCACCTCTGTATCTCTGTCTCCGTCTCTGTGTCTCTGTCTCCATCCATCTCTGTGTCTCTATCTCTGTCTCACTGTGTCTCTGTCTCCATCTCTGTATCTCTGTCTCCGTCTCTGTGTCTCTGTCTCCATCTCTCTCTGTGTCTCTGTCTCCGTCTCTGTGTCTCTGTCTCCATCTCTGTGTCTCTGTCTCCAACTCTCTCTGTGTCTCTCTGTCATTCCCCCCACCATCTGTCTGTCTCTCTCCATGTCTCTGTCTCTCCTTTTGGTTTTCTCCATCTCCCTTGCTGCTCTGTCCCTCCTTGCCTGCCTCTCTGCTGCTCCACTCTGCAGGCCCTAGGCTGCCCCCAGGCCACCCTCCTGTGGCTGACATGTTGGTCTCAGAGCCTGATAAGGAGTCTCCTCTCAGTAAGTGACCCGGCCAGCCCAATGGGGACTCGTCCCTCTCTCCCTCCCCACCCTGTCTCCCAGCTTTTCCTTCTCGCTCCTTTCTCCTTCCTCTTCTCTTCCTCCCCAGCCTGCACTTTGTCATACTTGTGGCTCAGAGGCACCTCTTTGCAGGGTCTGAGGTCAAGCCAGCCATTGCCCTGCCCCAGCTGGCCCCACCTTCTCCCCTGTTCCTGCCCAGGATGCAGCCAGGCCCCATCTGGGCACACAGTCTGAACCCAGTGGACCAGGCCCCTGGGGTTTGCCCCCACGGTGCTGGCTAGGCAGGGGTGGGTGCAGCACTGTCAGGGGACAAGGCCCTAGAGGCTGAAAGTGACCTGTATCCACCTAGGACTGGCTGATTCTGGGGCCACCCACGGGACCCAGAGGGACCAAGGGCTCGAGATCGGGGGTCTGTGTGTGTGTGGGAGGAGTTCTGTTGAGCAGGGAGTGGGTGTCAGGAGTAGGTGGGGTAGCCTGCTCTGAGTCTGGAGGTGGTCACGTGTGCATTCCCCTCTCCCACCCTGGGTGCAGGGCAGCTCTGGGCCTCCCATCCCTCCAGCCTCTGGATCCAAGTGAGCTCTCCAAACAGGGTCAGAATGAGGGCCAGGAGGGAGAGCACCGGCCAGGGCGGGCGCCCAGAGAGCACTCCCACCCCCAGGCAGCATCACTCCCCTCCAGCACCCTCAGCTCTGGGGGCTGGTTTCTGAAACAGCCTCACCTTCTGCCCCAACCCTCAGGCACCCCCGCAGGGAGCAGCTCAGGGTGGAAGAGGGTGGGTGCTGGCCCTGACCTGCCCCTGGTCTGGGAGCAGGCGGGGGTGGGGTCAGGGTGGAGGGTCCGTGCCCTTCCCAGGCCCTAGCAGAAAGGGGCTTTGTGGAGCCCCGGCCCCCTCCTCTGGGAGCGGGCACATTCCTGGGCAGAGGCCCGGCCTCCTCGCCTGCACTGGGCTGTGGGGTTGAGGCCTGGGGCCGGGGTGGGGGGACTCTCAATGGACCTCTGTGCCTGTTCACAAGAGGCCTCTGTGGCCCAGCTCACGGCCCCCACACTCCAGCCCACAGAGCCCCGCCCACCCAGCACCCAGGAGCCCAGCCCGGCACAGTCCCTGTGGTCAGAGCAGGCAGTGCTGCCCTCACAGGCAGCCTCTCTTGCTGTCGGAGTCCACTCCTACGTCTTGCTCAGATGCCCCATCCTGATCCCCGCCCAGGGCCTCCTCAGCCTGCGCCACAGAGGGAGAGGTCCTGGCTCGGGGGCATGTGCACCTGTGCGCCAGACAGAGTGAAGAGGAAGAAGGACAGGCCTTGCAGTCAGGCCCAGCCAGTGCCCTCCCTGCTCTGCCACCTACTTGCTGGTCATCTGTCACCTCTCTGAGCCCACTTCTTCCTCAGGGACTTTGCAGCTGCTGTTCCCTCTGCAGGAATGCTCTTCTCCTAGATGCCTCCCTGTGGCTCACTGTCTTTCTTCAGGCAGCCTCTTGGAGGAGAGGCCTTCCCTGGCCACCTGGGAAGGCAGCAGCCTACCCCCACCCCTGCGGGCCCACCCACCAGCCCTCCTTTTTTCCCTGTAGTCCATATAGTCCTTGCTCATTTATTTTATTTCCTTTCTCCTCCCGCTAGAGAGTGACCTCCGTGGGGACAGGAATTGTCATTTGTGGAGTTCCCTGCCCCTAGAACACCGCCTAGGGTTTAGTAGGCCCTCCATGTAGATTTGTTAAAGCAATGAATGCCTGTCTCAGATGGGAAGAAATAAAACTGAATCCAGGCCTTGGGTTTGTCCTAAAGACCAGAGAAAATAATCCCACCCAACCCATGCAGCCCCTAGTGTGCGCCAGACACTGCTCTAAGACTTCACATTTGTGAACTTACTGATCCTCACAACAGCCCTCCGAGGTGGGCCCTACTATGATCCCCATTTTATAGATGAGGAAACTGAGGCTCAGAGAGGTTAAGTAACTTGCTTGAGGTCACAGGGCTGGAAGTGGCAGTTTTGCTCCATAGGCTGAGCTTTTAACCGTTAGACTACACTGCCCCTCATATAGTAATAGTTCATACTATATTGCACCTACTATGTGCCAAGCTCTATTCTAAGCACTTTGTACATATTTTAAACTCATTTGTAAGTCCTATCAACTCAGTATTTATCATTTACACCTTAACTCATGAACATTATGAGAATTAATGCATAAAAAGATCTTGTACATAATAGGCACTCAAGAAGCAATTGGGGTGGGTGTGTATGTGTATGTGTGTAAACACAGGTATATGATTCATTTGCAACTCACATTAACTCATGTTTATAGCTTCTATATGAGTTCTTGAACATTGGGATTTGATGTGCATAAAATGTATATAGTAGGTGCTTAAGAAATAATATTCACACCAATCTGCTGTGAATTTGTTCAACCATCACTTACTGGGTGCCTACTATGTGCCAGGCACTAGGCGAGCACTGGGGATTCAGGGGTGAGTAAGATCCAGGGTTCCCCCCATCAAGTTTATAGTCTAGTGGTAGAGAAAGAAAGATGACAACAGCTTCCGATTCTCTAGAGCTTGCTCCATGCCAGCTGCTGCATCTAAGAGCACAGGGAGATGGTACATGTAAGCGTGGTATCATTTATTCCCCATAACAACCCAGTGTGGTAAATCTATGGCTCTATGTGATGGGGGTAGAAGATACTCTGATGGAGGAAACAGAGGGGCTGAGGGCGCCCAGAAGAGGGGTCTCTAACCCAGCTGGGGTTGGGGAAGGAGGGCAGTTCAGGCAGTCTTCTTGGAGGAGGTGATGGCTGAGCCCTGAGGATGAGTAGGAACTGGCCAAGGAAGAGTGGCAAAGCATAGCGTGGTCACTTGCGAGTAATCTCCGTGCCAGGCCAGCCCCCTCTGGAAGCCACTCCTTGTCCAGGCTTCCTCTGAGCTGCTGGGAGTCTCCTCGTCTGCACGGTCACTTGGTTTCTGGCCATTTTCCCTGTTAGTTGAAGCCGTTCACTCAAGGGCGTGGCCTCGGCTTTGACCCCTGGGCAGGCCTGTCAGGACCTCTGCGGCATGTGCTCACACGGGCAGCGCTGGGTGTAGCTCTGGGCACACAGGTGTCAGCCTCAGCAAGGCCTCCAGGGACCTTCTCCCCATTTCCACCCACTGGCTCAGCTGCCTGGGGCCACCACATGCCAGGCTGGGCCCCTGGGTGTCACAGTGACACCCCGCTTTTTTCTGCAGTTTATTTCCGAGCCCTGGTCAATTTCACTCGCTCCATCGACTACAGCCCTCAGCTGGAGGATGCAGGCTCTGAGGAGTTCCGAGAAGTATCTGAGGCCGTGGTAGACACGGTGAGGTGAAGGGGCTTTGGGGAGCTCCCCGGCTGTCGGGGGGCAGGACTGAGGATGGAGTGAAGATATCTGGAGGCTGATGGTTCTGTGTCCCTCTCCAGCTGGAGTCAGAGTACTTGAAGATTCCCGGAGACCAGGTTGTCAGCGTGGTGTTTATCAAGTGAGAAGGGTCCCCTGGGGGCTGGTGAGGGACTGGGGGTAACCTGGAGGGAGCTGACGAAGATAAGGAGAAGCCTGGGTACCAAGAGAGGAGGCAGGAGAGGCCTAAGGGGGTAAATCTCTATTGGTGGACATTCGGGAATTTGTGGGGGGACGGTTTGGACCTTAATGTGTCTGGCTTAGGCTACAGGCTATTCAGGAGCAGAGGAAGAGTCAAGAGATCAGGCCTGAGCATCAGGCAGGGGCCAGGAGAGGAGCTGAAACCACAGGCGTCTTTCTCACCCTGCTCCCCTGCCTGTTGCCCTTCCCTAGGGAGCTGGACGGCTGGGTCTTTGTGGAGCTGGATGTGGGCTCCGAAGGGAACGCGGACAGCGCTCAGATTCAGGACGTGCTGCACACGGTCGTCGCCAGGGGCTCTATTGCCTCCTATGTCACCTCTCCCCAGGGATTCCAGTTCCGGCGCCTGGGCACAGGTGAGCCCATCCCGGAGCCTGGGGTCACCTCCTCCAGTTTCTCAGACTCGTGTGGGTCCCCTTCAGCGTCTCCACCGTGGGATCTCCTAGCTTGGGCTTGCACACCACTGGGGACAAGGAGCTCACTACCTTATGAGTCCACCCCATCAATCTTTGTGCAATCTTGGCTTGGGTTGAGCATAATCTGTTTCCTCTAACATGTACCCCTCAGACCCAATTTCTGCTTTCTCTCTATCCACCTCTATACATTAACAATAGGTAATAATTCCTTTCTTCATACAATGCTTTCAGGTCCAAAACGCTTTTGTGTTTAATAATAACCAATAATTGTTCACTGAGCACTGACTCTATGCTAGGCACTCTGTAAGGCCCGTATATTCAGTCTCCACACTAATTCCTATGAAGTAGATATTATTCCTCCCATTTTAGAGGCCCAGAGAGGAAGAATGGCTTGTCCAAAGTCACATGCACAGAAAGTGGAAAAGCCAGGATTTAACCCAAACCCTGCATCTCTGCCAGCCTTATCAGAACCTGTGTCAAGATGGGATGAGAAACAGGCTCAGTGAGAGTAGGAAAGCGGCCCAAAGTCACACAGCTGTTAGATGCAAAGGCCTGTGTACTCTCAATCAGCGCAGGTTTCTTTTCGCTGCACCGTCTGTCTCTTGGTTGACTCCCTGAGTCTTTTCTTCTCACGGCCAGACAGTCCTAGGTCATTCCTCGCAGGCTGTGGTTCTCAGGGAAGGCTCCAACATGTGACCATCCCTGACTCAGTGGAACCCAGAACTGAACAAACTCCATCCCTGCCATGGTGTAGCCCGATCAGAAACGAGTAGTGAAACCATCACCTCCCTCATTCTGCACATAAAACCTCAATTAATGCACTCAAAGATCAAGTTTGCTCTTTTGGTGTCCCCAGTCCCAGTTCTAAAGATTCCTGGGGGTCCAGCCCTCTTCTCTCCACTTTTCAGCGAGTCTTCCTGGCTAGGGAGGGTGGGATGGGCCTGGCTCTGCTCTGCAGCCCATAGCTCCCAGGTCCCAGGTGGGACGGCTGCTGATCACACCTTCCTTTCCAGCACAGACACCCCCGCCCCCCCTGGCCGCCATGGCGGCTGCAGTGACGCCAGGTGAGAGTGCAGCCAGACCAGGCCCAGCCGGATAACTAGAGAAGTTACTGGATGGAGGGGAGGGAAGGACAAGGGCAAGATGGCTGGGCATAGCCCACAAGCCGCCCCTTCCTCCCTTCCTCTTCGTCCTCACTGGGCCGGGTTGTGGCCTGCACGTGTGTGATGTCGTGGTTGCATGTGTGTGGCATATAAACTGTGTGTGGGGTCTGTGTAAGGGATGGGTGAGGCCCTGCCACATATCCCACATCCCACGCGTGCTGTGGGTGTGTCCACTGTGTGCTCCTTGCCGTCGCTGAGTCTGCCAGAAGCCACGTGGCTTGACACCGGGCACCCAAGTCTGCTCGCAGCCATGCAGTGCCTGTGCGGTCCATGACCCCTTCCACCAAACTCCCATCTGCCTCTCTGACTCCCGCCAACCCCTCAGTGCCCCAGGTCGCCAGGGTCTGCACCGAGGCAGAGTTTGCCTGCCACAGCCACAATGAGTGCGTGGCCCTGGAATATCGCTGTGACCGGAGGCCTGATTGCAGGGACATGTCCGATGAGCTCAATTGCGGTAAGGGGCTGCCTGGGGGCACAGTGGCCTGCAGGTGCTGGGGAGGGCCAGGGTATGTCTCGCCTCTGAGTCGATCCAGGGTTATGAGGGTTTGGTGAAGGCAGAGGGGTCTGAGGGAGGTGGGCAGGGACACAGGAAGGGTGATAACGGGGTCAGGGCTGGGGGCACTGGGTGCGGCAGGGAGGGGCTGGGGAATGTTGGGGGGTAAGGGATGAGGGGCCACCCCTTTGTGCCAACACCAAGTGTGCTCTGTCCACAGAGGAGCCAGTCCCAGAGCTCAGCTCCCCGCCTCCCCCTGTGGCGGAGACACCACCTCCACCGCCAGAGCCCGAGGCAGCCACCACACGGCAGCTACTAGTCACCCCCGCTCCCCAGCCTCTGTTCCCCGCTCCACACAGGCCCGTGCCCTGTGGGTCCCACGAGGCCACGTGCCACAGCGGGCACTGCATCCCCAAAGACTACGTCTGTGATGGGCAGGAGGACTGCAAGGACGGCAGTGATGAGCTGGACTGCGGTGAGGACCAGGCAGGGCTGGAGGTATGGGGTGAAGGGTGGGGGAGCTGGCCAGGGGAGGGCCACCTGCTGAACCCTGCCCGGTCCACGCAGGCCCCACCCCGCCCTGTGAGCCCAACGAGTTCCCCTGTGGAAATGGGCACTGTGCCCTCAAGCTGTGGCGCTGTGATGGCGACTTTGACTGTGAGGACCGCACAGATGAGGCCAACTGCCGTGAGTGTCCCAGGGTCCGCCTGGCGCCCCGCCCTCCCTGCCCTAGTTCCCCCTACCCCGTCCCTTCTCTGGCAGGTTTGTTTGTTTCTCCCTGGCTGAGTGGTGAAGGCTCTGGGGACAAACTTGAAAGTTTATCTCTCTCTGACCCCAGCCATGAGGGCCCTTTGCTCTGAGCTGGCCTTGGTAGCAAGCAGTGTGGCTAGACTGCCCATGGTTAATGTCTATTTCTTTTCTTTATTTTGTTACCATTAATCTTCTCTTTGTTATTTATGCTTGTGTGTGGGTCAGACGAGTGGCTAAGAGGGCTTGATACACCAGATCCCTTGATGATGGGGTCCTTGATGTATCTTTGAGTCAAAGCATTCCCCCTACAGGCCTACAGGTTTTTCATCCACAGCTGATTCCGAGTTATTTGTTCTTCCATTCCCCCAGCTCTTCATCCATCTGTCCATTCAACTATTATTGTCTATCTGTCCATCCATCCATCTGTCCATCATCCTTTCTCCCTCCCATCCATCTATCCACCCACTCATTCATCCAACTATCCATCCATCCGTTGTCTATCTGCACAGCTCTTTGTCTGTCTATCCACCCATCTATCCAACATCCTTCCTTCTGTCCATTTTGGCCATCCATTCTATCATCCATCCATCCGCTTGTCCAGCATCCTTTCTGCCATCTATCCCTCCATCCATCCATCATCCATCCATCCATTGTCCATCTTTCCAGCTCTCCATCCATCCACCCATCCATCTATCCATATAGCCAACATCTTTCCTCTCTCCTCTCCATCTGTCCAACCATCCATCTATCCATTTCCCATCCATCCATCTGACATCCCATCCCTCTAGTCAATGTTATGGACATTATAACAGTTAAATGGGTGAGGTTAGAGTCAGAGACCATATAGGGTAGCATATTGTGTGTCCTGAGTGTGAGGTGAAGCCTGAGGCTCGTTAGTCCAAGATCGAGGATCATCTTCCCCTTTCCCTGTGATCATGGGTCATGTGTCTGAGTGCAGGTTGACGTTCCTGCTGTCCTCTGGTCCAGCTTCTCCTCCTTGCCTCCCCTCCCCTTCCCCACTCTGCAGCAAACACTAGAGAGATGCTGCATTGTGCCACAGACTGGCAGAGCTCTATGACGCCCTTCCGTGGCTCTATGCTTGCCTGACAACATGGCTCCTGGGGAGAGAGAAAGTAATTGAGGGCTTTAGTCAAAAAGCCCTTCTCAGAGGCCTCTGCTGGGGACACAGGAAGGCCAAGTCCTCTTTGTCAGAACACAGAACAGAGAATGTGAAAGCTGAACGGCCGTGGGGGCTCATAGGGTGTTGGGACAGAAGCCCCTGAGGTAGTGTCAGTAGATGGCTGCCTCCTGGCCTCCTCTCGGTTCCTTCTCTGTGGACATGTGGCCTCTGCTCCTGCACCACTCCGCCCTGTCTGTCCCTGTCTGTGTGTCTGTCCCAAGCTCAGTCTCCCTGAGGAAGAACACTGGTTACTGTCTACTAGAGATGCCTAGCTGGGGCCCAGCCCTGGGGGCAGGCCAACTCCAGGCCTCTGGCCAGTCCATAGGTGGCCGCCTCAGGTCAGGTACCCGCCTAGGCCAGTTAGAGGGGTACAGGGCAGCAAGGTCCGGGCTGTGGCAGGCCCTTTGCAAGACCTTTCCAGTAAAGGGAACTGCCCCGGGTGTCACCCAGTGTCCAGAGATACTGGCCACTTTGGCTGTGCCTTTGACAGGGGTCTGTGCTTCTGGGGGTGGCTGAATGTGGCAGGAACTGAGTGACTGTGAAATGCCAGGTATAACTATTTTGGAGAACACAGGTGGAGTGAGGTGGGGGCAGGATAATATGATGAGCTGTTTGGTGGACTGGTGGCCGTGACATTGTGGGCAGTGTTGTGGCAGCAGTGTCTGGGCCTGGCCAGGGCAGCTTGTGGACGAGATGAGAGAGTGACCTGGACAGTGGTGGACAGGGTGGGCTCTTGGGCACAGGTAGAGACTGCAGGTGGTCCTCCCTGAGGGCAGTGCCCACTGCCCACACCACCTGGTCTGTCCCCCAGCCGCCAAGCGCCCCGAGGATGTATGCGGCCCCACGCAGTTCCGCTGTGTCTCCACGAACACGTGCATCCCGGCCAGCTTCCACTGCGACGAGGAAAGTGACTGTCCCGACCGCAGCGATGAGTTTGGCTGCAGTGAGCAGGGCGCTGGGGGGCGAGCTGGGGGCCCTGGGCCGGGTTCCGGGTGCCCCTCTCCACGGTCTCAGCTTCTACTCTCCTGCCGCCTGGCTCCTCGGAGCCGCTCCCCCCACTCCTTCTCCCTTTGCCCCTCATACCCCTCACTCCTGCTCTCGTCTCCCAGTGCCCCCCCAGGTGGTGACCCCTCCCCAGGAGTCGATCCAGGCTTCCCGGGGCCAAACGGTGACCTTCACCTGTGTGGCCATCGGCGTCCCCACCCCCATCATCAACTGGAGGCTCAACTGGGGCCACATCCCCTCTCATCCCAGGTGCGGCTCTGGGCCGGGCAGCGGCTGGGGAGGTGGGGGAGGTTCGGCCTGTGGCCCAGGCCTGACCCCACTCTGTCTCGGGGCCGACAGGGTGACAGTGACCAGCGAAGGAGGCCGTGGCACGCTGACCATTCGCGACGTGAAGGAGGCAGACCAGGGTGCCTACACCTGTGAGGCTATGAATGCCCGGGGCATGGTGTTCGGCATTCCTGACGGGGTCCTGGAGCTCATCCCGCAGCGAGGTACAGCCGGTGGGCAGGTGGGCGCCGGGCTGGGGCGGAGCCAGGGCTGCCCGCCAGGGCCGGCTGCAGCCACTCCCGTGTGCCCAGCAGGGCCCTGCCCCGACGGGCACTTCTACCTGGAGCACAGCGCCTCCTGCCTGCCCTGCTTCTGCTTCGGCATCACCAGCGTGTGCCAGAGCAGCCACCGCTACCGAGACCAGGTCCGCCTGCGCTTCGACCGGCCCAGTGACTTCAAGGGTGCGTTGGTGGGCGGGCAGGTGGCGGGACTGTAGTGGGCAAGCAGCAGGCCCCAGGCTTCTGCGGGCTCAGAGAGAGGGCTGATGTGGGAGTGCAGCGTGCGCTAGACGGTTGGGGCCAGGCTCGGGGAGGGACTCAGGGTTGCTGATGAAATGCTGAGCCCTGTAAGAAGAGCTTGTTTTTATTTTTTATTTTTTGTTTATTTTTTTTGGTGAGGAAGATCAGCCCTGAGCTAACATCCATGCCAATCCTCCTCTTTTTTTTTTTTTTTTGCTGAGGGAGACTGGCCCTGAGCTGACATCTGTGCCCATCTTCCTCCACTTTATATGGGGCGCTGGCACAGCATGGCCGGAGAAGCGGTGCGTCGGTGCGCGCCCGGGATCCGAACCCGGGCCGCCAGCAGCAGAGCGCGCATACTTAACCGCTACGCCACGGGGCCGGCACCGGAAGAGCTTGTTTTTAGGGGAAAACAAACATTTTTAGGAAAAGCCAAATCCACACTTGATATTTGCCCGCTCCAGGTTACAAAGAGGATGGGCACTGGAGCCAGCTTCCTGGTTCAAATCCTGACCTGACGCTTACTGCCTCTGTGCCCTTGGTCAAGTTACTATCCTGTGTCTCTGTTTTCTCATCTATAAAATGGGGATAAATTAATAACTACCTCCCAGGTTGTCATAGGGACTTAATGGGTTAATAGATGTAAGCCACTCCGAATAGTGCTTGGTCCATGGTAGGGCCCAGTAAGTATTCCCTGATGTGGTCCTCATCATCCTCATCCTGAGATGAGAAGTGCCAGTGTCCCCAGAGCCTAAGAGCCCAGGCTTTGGCATCTTCTTAGCCCAGGGCTGACCTCCAGCTGCACCAGTTACTGCTGTGTGCCTTTAGGCAAGTCTCTTGGCTTCTCTGGGCCTGTTTTCCTAAACAGAAAGGCAAGCAGTTGGACTCAGTTCTCTGGTTCTGAGACGCAGAATGGCGTGGGCCCAGACATCAGACGGACCTGGGTTTAAGTCCCAGCTCTGTCATTTACCACCTGACGTCAGGCAGCCCCTCCTCTCATTTCCTTCATCACAGAGGATTAAACGCATGTAGAGGGTTAGCTCCCCACACGGCAAGCACTCAACAGACGTTGCTTATTCTATCCCTTCGTTGGTTGAGGAACCTCAAAGTGACTCTTATAAAGCTTAGTTACCTCCCAGAGTTGTCCCTCAGAAGATTTAGAATAATAATGGCCAAGGCCACCATTTGTTAAGCCCTCAGGCGGCACTGGCTTGACTCGCACAGTCATTGGATGGCCGATAGTCCTTGCGAGGCTGGGCCTGGTTTTACTGCTTTCAGATGAGGACCCAGAGGCTCTGAGAGGTTGTGAGGCCTCCCTGGGGTCACACAGCTGCTTAGAGGCAGGACTGGAACCCCGGCCTGTCTGATTGGAATCAGGATGGTCAGGGTGGACGGGGATTCCAGGACGATCAGGTGGCCTGTGCGTGGATGGTGACCAGGATAGAGGGGGCCTGAAAACATCCCTGGAAGGGAGGGATGAAGGAAGGCCTGGGGGGTGTGGCCTGGTCTTGGGGGGCTGTGCATGGTCATTCTGCAGATGAGGGGCTAGACCCTCCATGGTTGCAAGGGTTACATTTAGGATCAAGACGAAACACTATTGGCAGATGTAGACTCAGCGTAAGGAAGAACTTTCTAAGAATCAAACCTGCCCAGAGTTGGGAGAGTCTGCCTTTGGGGGTAATGAGCTCCCCCTCCCTTAGAGCTGTCCGATGGGGTAGTCACCAGCCACGTGTGGCTGTTTAAATTTAAATAAATTAATTCATTTCCTCAGCCTCTCTAGCCACATTTCAAGTGCTCAGTAGCCACATGTGGCTGATGGCACCATATTGGAGAGTAAAAATAGAACATTTCCATCATCACAGAACTTTCTCTCAGATGGTCGGTGCTGCCCTGGAGATGTGGGAGGATGCTGTAGAGAGAATTCCTGTGTGTGTGTGTGTGTGTGTGTGTGTGTGTGTGTGTGTCAGAGAGGGTTGGACTAGATGACCCATCATAGTAACAGCAACATCAGCTGACCGGTTTTTGAGCACTTCTTTTGTACCACACTCTGTTTTAACTGTTTTGTGTCAGTTCCCTCATGTTATCTTCCCAATAACCCTGTGAGGCAAGCCACTCTTACCCCCATTTTACAGATAGGGAAACTGAGGCCTTTACCCAGCCTCACACATCTGGAGGGTGGTGGAACCGGGACCCGGGCCGGTTCCTCACCGCCATATAGCTCTCTACTGCCCCCTGAGGACTGTTCCAACCCTGACAGTCCCTGCATCTGTTAGCAAGCAAAAGGCTCTAAGCAGTCCTGCTGCAAAGAATCCCCTTCACCTTTCTTTGACCCTGTGCTCCGCGAATGGTTCCCAGCCATCGTTCTACAGCATTGGCTTTCCCCACACCATGCTTTGGGAAATGCAACTCCAAGACTTCAGGAGGAAAAAACTAGCTTTGCATTTTTTTTGACTTTGAGAGCAAGACTAAAGTTGTCTGGAAATCAAATTTCTCCCAGAACTTTCCTGCTTTCTGGGTTACCGCTCCTCAAGGGGGGTGTCTTGGGCAGGCACGCGCTGCAGCCCTCACCCCTCCCTCTCACCCACCGCAGGCGTGAACGTGACGACGCCCGCGCAGCCCGGTGTGCAGCCCCTCTCCTCCACCCAGCTGCAGATCGACCCCGCTCTGCAGGAGTTCCAGCTGGTCGACCTGTCCCGACGCTTCTTGGTGCACGACTCCTTCTGGGCCCTGCCTGAGCAGTTCCTGGGCAACAAGGTGAGGGGCCCGGCCGCTGCCCTGGATGGAGAAAGGGCCCAGCTCCTCCTCACGTGCCCAGAGCCTGCCTGGGCTCCGCTCCCTCTGAAGCTGGTGGGCAGCAGGGCAGACTCAGCAGGGGGAGAGGTGTGGTCACGCCCCAGCGCAGCCTCCTGCTGGCAGCGCTGGTGCGTCCAGGGCAGCGTCTCTGCCCGCCACTCTTGGGTTGGGAGGAATGCTGACTCGACCTTTGGAAAGCACCCCCGGACCACTCCCCTGCAGCTGGGTGGGGTTCCATGCCCTCCTCTGGCCTCCCTGGGCGCCTTTTGCACAGCATTTTCATACTCTGCTCCCCCACATTAGACTGAGCACCCCAGGGCAGTGCCCAGGTCCCCCCCATCTCTGTTCCCCTGTGCCCAGCTCTGTGTTGGGCACGCAGTGAGCACTGCGTATGCAGAGTGAGGGAGGACGGGCATGACTGGACACACAGTGGACATCATGTATGCCCGTGGCCGCCCTGCCCTGATCCACCCTGTCTCGGCCAGGTGGACTCCTACGGTGGCTCCCTGCGCTACAAGGTGCGCTATGAGCTGGCACGGGGCGCGCTGGAGCCGGTGCAGCGGCCGGACGTGGTCCTCGTGGGCGCCGGGTATCGCCTGCTCTCCCGAGGCCACACGCCCACCCAGCCCGGGACTCTGAACCAGCGCCAGGTCCAGTTCTCCGAGGTAGGTGGTACCTGAGCCCTCAGGGCTGGGGGTGAAGGGGGCACAGCGCTGACATGTGACGTCCCCCACCTTTGTCCACACCTAGGAGCACTGGGTCCATGAGTCTGGCCAGCCAGTGCAGCGGGCAGAGCTGCTGCAGGTGCTGCAGAGCCTGGAGGCCGTGCTCATCCAGACAGTGTACAACACCAAGATGGCCAGCGTGGGGCTGAGCGACATTGCCATGGATACCACCGTCACCCACGCCACCAGCCACGGCCGTGCCCACAGCGTAGAGGAGTGCAGGTGCCTGATCCGGCGGAGCTGGGGACCATAGAGACCCTGGTCAGGATAGGGGAGAAACAGGAGGGCCTCACAGTTCCTGCAGCCACTGACTTGGTCCTGTCCCCACAGATGCCCCATTGGCTATTCCGGCTTGTCCTGCGAGAGCTGTGATGCCCACTTTACCCGGGTGCCAGGTGGGCCCTACCTGGGCACCTGCTCTGGCTGCAACTGCAATGGCCACGCTAGCTCTTGTGACCCTGTGTATGGCCACTGCCTGGTGAGTAATGCCAGCTGGCACTTGGACACTGGCTAGGGGCAGGGGGCAAGGGCAGGGTGGGAGGTCCAGGCTGAGGCTTCCTTGTACCCACAAGCTTAGCACAAGCCTCCAGAATGACTATCATGGCTGCCAGACAAGCTATCATCACCTGGATGCATTAACAGAGATACAATGTCCAGATAAGAGAGGTGAAGGTCCTACTCTCTTCCACCCTGGTCAGACCAATCCTGGAGAAACCATGTAAAGCATAGCCCTTAGCAGGGCGGCCCTAAGGGGAAGGAGCCTATAGATCATACATTATTTCTTAGGAGTAGTGGGGGGAGCTGGGATTGTGGAGCAGATAGAAGAGAAGAGAAGGCTCAAGCAGGGGAAACTGTTATCTCTAAATCCCTGAAGAGCTGTCAGGGGTAGAAGGAACGGACTCCAGAAGGCAGAACTGGCCAGTAGGTGCAGATTGGAAGAGGGAGGCGGGTTGAGGTCAGTATAAAGCAGGCATTTGGAACCTTCTATGGCACACACTGCCATGTGAGGTGATGAGCTCCCCACCAGGAAGCAGCTGGATGCTCCCCTGTCTGCAAAGCTGATATGATTATGATAATTCAGCATAAGGGGGAGGCTGAGCCAGACAGCCTCAAAGGCCCACCCTCCAGGAGCCCATCAGGTCCAGCGTGGCCCCACACTGGGGGCGAAGGGCTGCTCTGTGGAACCTGAGCCACTCCCTCCCCTTCCTCCCAGAACTGCCAGCACAACACGGAGGGGCCACAGTGCAACAAATGCAAGGCCGGCTTCTTTGGGGATGCCACAAAGGCCACGGCCACTGCCTGCCGGCCCTGCCCTTGCCCATACATCGACGCCTCCCGCAGGTCAGACCCGGCTCAGGATGGGGCAGATATGGCTGGGGGAGCGGGCCGTGCAGCAGGCTAGGGGCATGCTCTGGGTGGGGAGGTGGGACACCTGGGTTCACACCCTAGCCTGGTCACTAAATTGTTCTATGCCCCTTGACCTCTCCAGGCCTCAGTTTCCTTTTCATATAATGGGCTGTTTGTCTTCCTAGTGTTGCTATGAGGCTGCAGATCAAGAAAGGGTGGGCAGAGAGATGACATCATGCCTCATAGCCTCCTGTGTCCGTGTGGACAGCAGTCATTTCTCAGAGTGGGACTGTAAGACCTGGCCTGCCCATCACTGCAGCCCTGCCCTATGTCCTGTCCACTTGATACCCACAGATTCTCAGATACCTGCTTCCTGGACACGGATGGCCAAGCCACGTGTGATGCATGTGCCCCAGGCTACACAGGCCGCCGCTGTGAGAGGTGAGGGAGAGCCGGCGGGCTTGGGGGAAGCTGGCCGTGCTGGGTGGGGGCACGGAAGTGCCTCTGACAACCCTTTCTCTTCCGCAGCTGTGCCCCCGGATATGAGGGCAACCCCATCCAGCCGGGCGGGAAGTGCAGGCCCACCAGTGAGTATCACAGCCACCATCCCCCAGCACCTCCCTGGGCCGCCCACCAGGCCCAGCACAAACCCCGTGATCCTTGGGGAGCCACCCCACTCTGTCCCCCATCTGCACAGACTATGCCTAGCCCATCCCCACCTACCCTGCCAACACCCGCTTTGTGCCTGCAGACCAGGAGATTGTGCGCTGTGATGAGCGAGGCAGCCTGGGGACCTCTGGGGAGGCCTGCCGCTGTAAGGTACGAGTGCCCTCCCCTCCTCACGCTGGGGGCCCTGGGTCCCGGCACATAGCTGGCAGAGGGAGGAAGGAGACTCCATCTTCTCCATAGCTCCTTGGCCAGTGGGTAGTAGCCTGGCTGCGGGCCTGGCTGGCTAGTCTTCCCCTTGTGAGAGGTGGCCTGGCATCAGGAGGGAACAGTGGTTGGGGAGTCACGTGACCTGGGTTCACGTCCCAGATCCTCTGCTGGTCATTCTTTGTGCGACCGTTGTATCTGTAGTGGCCCTTTGCTTTGACCACACTTTAGTTCTCACATTGCCACAGTGATATAGGTATTAGCATCGCCAATTTACAGATGAGGGAACGGAGGCTCAGAGGAGGGAAATCATTGGCATGAAGAGTGGGAGAGTCAAGTGTCAGTAGAAAAAGGAACTAGACAGATTCTGAAGTCAAGCACTTCTGATCTTAAGTCCCAGGTGGATTAGCAAGCTGAGTGACCCTGTGTAAATCACTTCCCATCCCTGAGCCTCAGTTTCCTCATGTGAAGTGTGGAAATATCACATACCTCTCAAGGTCTTTAGAGGAGTTAAAGAGATGATGGTTGAACAGAAACTAGTGCAGTGCGTGAAACATTCCATAAATAGTAGCAGGAATTATTTTAACCAACTTGCCATGTTTCGAATCTAAGTGTATTTGTGAGCCTCCTAGCAACCAAAGAGAAAAGGGAAAAATGATTAGTTGCATAGGGTCCCATTAATTGGGAATTACTGTTCCCATGTGGTGACCCCCTCATACGTGTGCTCTTCCCGTGGCTCCGCCTGGCCTTGGGGCCCCATCCAGAATGTGGGTGGATTGGGCCGGAAGCTCCAGGCAGCCCCTCCCGTGGGCCATCCTGCAGCTCCCAGCTCTGTGCCTGCAGAACAACGTGGTGGGCCGCCTGTGCAATGAGTGTGTCGCTGGCTCCTTTCACCTGAGTGCCCACAACCCCGACGGCTGCCTCAAGTGCTTCTGCATGGGCGTCAGTCGCCAGTGCACCAGCTCCACCTGGAGCCGCGCCCAGGTACCTGTGGGAGGTGGGTGGGTGGGCAGACAGGCGGGCCGGGCAAGCCCAGGGCTGGGTGGACCCAGCGCCAGGCCCAGGCCACAGCCCCCATCCCGACCTCTTCTCCCTGCCAGGTGCTTGGGGCCTCTGAGGAGCCTGCTCAGTTCAGCCTGACCAACGCCGCAGGCACCCACACCACCAGCGAGGGCATCTCGTCACCCGTGCCCGGGGAACTGGTCTTCTCCTCCTTCCACAGCCTCCTCTCTGGACCCTACTTCTGGAACCTCCCTTCACGCTTCCGGGGGGACAAGGTAAGCAGGGGCTGGGAAGAGCAAGGGAATTCCAGGCAGCAGGAAGAGCGCAGGCAAAGGCTCGGAAGCGTGAGTGTCGTGTGCCTTTGGAGAGGAGGTGGAAGAGGTGGCTGGAGCAGTGGCAGCCCCGACAGTGGGGGCCCCAGCTGAGCGCCTGTCCACCCTGCGTCCCAGGTGACCTCCTATGGAGGAGAGCTGCGCTTCACAGTGACCCAGCGGCCCCAGCCTGGCTCCCCGCCCCTGCACAGGCAGCCATTGGTGGTTCTGCAGGGCAATGGCATCGTCTTGGAGCATCACACCTCCCAGGAGCCTAGCCCCGGCCAGCCCAGCACCTTCACCGTGCCCTTCCGGGAGGTGAGCAGCACTGTGCCAGGAGCATCCTGGGCTGGGGGCGTGGAGCTGGGGGGCAGGCCCCTGCGCCTCTCCTGCAGGTCAGTATCCCAGGATGTCAGGGGCTGCAGCACACGTGTCCTTTCCTCGGCAGCGAGCATGGCAGCGGCCTGACGGACAGCCGGCCACGCGCGAGCACCTGCTGATGGCGCTGGCAGGCATCGACAGCCTCCTGATCCAGGCATCCTACACCCAGCGGCCAGCCGAGAGCAGGTGTCCGGGGCCGGGCAGGAGGGCAGAGCAGGGCTTGGGTAGGCGGCTCTAGTCTGAGTGGTGTGGTACAGAGCAGCCAGACTGCCAGCCCTACTGCTTATGGGCTGTGTGGCCTCTTTGTGCCTCACTTTCTGCTTCTGTAAAGTGGAGATTGTGACAGCATCTCCCTCACAGGGCTCAGGCTGCCTGTAAGCAAACCTGAGGTGGGGATTGGGGTACACATGATTCACAAGAACCTGGGACTGATGGACGCAGCAGGGGGAAGGAGCCAGGCAAGGAAGTGGTTTCGGGTAAAGACTAGCCTGGCCTCATCCCCATGGAGCTCTGCCAAGTCATCCTGCTCTGAGGCCAAGGGACTTTTGTACCCTGGGTCAATCTGTCATTGTTCCCCCAGGGGAGCAGGGTGGTCTGACCCCTCCAGGCAAGGCAGGCTCATTCTCTGGAGAAAGTTGCAGGTCTAAGCCATTCGCCCCAGCCCTCGCAGCAGCTGGGGCCGGACTTGAGAGGGTTGACAAGATAATCACGTACAGGACTCCCAGGATGCCTGGCACAGAGCAAGTGCTCATTCACAGTGGGTCTTGTCACACCCAGGGTCTCTGGTATCAGCATGGATGTGGCTGTGCCTGAGGACACCGGCCAGGACCCTGCGCTGGAAGTAGAGCAGTGTACCTGCCCACCTGGGTACCGTGGCCCATCCTGCCAGGTGAGCCCTGGGCCTCTCCCAAGCTCCCTGGCTCCTCCTCCTTTAGCTGTCCCCACCTCCCCAGGCCCACCCCAGCCCCACCACTCAGTGATCCCTGCCCTGAATGGGCCCTGCTGAGGAAGCCCCTCCCACTGCTATCTTCCTGCCCCCAGGACTGTGACACAGGCTATACACGCATGCCCAGCGGCCTCTACCTGGGCACCTGCGAACGTTGCAGCTGCCATGGCCACACGGAGGTCTGTGAGCCTGAAACGGGTGCCTGCCAGGTAAGTCCCACCCTCCTTCCTTCCTACCCCAGGGATCTGTGGCCTCCGGGGGCCCAGCCTCAACCCACACTCTACCCTGCAGGGCTGCCAGCACCACACGGAGGGCCCTCACTGTGAGCAGTGCCAGCCGGGGTACTATGGGGACGCCCAGCAGGGGACTCCACAGGACTGCCAGCCATGCCCATGCCATGGAGCCCCCGCTGCTGGCCAGTGCGTCCAGCCCCTCCCTGTACCTCCCTTTCCTGAAACGTCCACCACCGTCTCCCAGACTCCCTTCCTCCCGGGCTGTTCTGAGAAGCAATGGTTAAGTGCTGGCCTTGCCGCTTCCTCAGTGTCTCACTTTGTATAAGATATGCTTCTCACTCTGGGCCTCAACTTCCTCATCTGTGAAATGGGGATAATGGTATACCCCACCTCGGCCCCTGGTGTGAGCATTCAATGAGAGGTACACACGGAACTCTCCACACAGTGCCTGGCATGTAGCTGGCACTCAGAACATGCAAGTTCACATGCCCACTCTTCCTCTCCCTTCTACCCTGGGCCTGAAGGAAGAGCTGCAGACCTTCTAACTGGAAATTTGCCCCCCACACTCTCAGGGCTACCCACACTTGCTTTCTGGACACAGATGGCCATGCCACTTGTGACTCGTGCTCCCCAGGCCACAGCGGGCGTCACTGTGAGAGGTGAGGCGGGTGGCGGGCAAGGTGGGGAGCGTGCAGGAGGTACCACCCCTACAGTCAGGCTGGGCCCAGCCCACCTGACCAGGAGGGACTGGAAGCCTCTCACTCTCCCCTTACACAAGCCCCCAGAAGACAATCAACTGCCCTCTCTGAGAGCCTAAATCTTTAGCTGGCATTCAAGGCCCTCAGAGATCTAGGCCTGCAGTTCGCCTCCATCCTTCAGCACCCCCTGTCCCCACCAGGCCAGAGTCTTCCCAGAAAACCCCTCCTTCTTGCTGAGGTCCTAGGTTGGAGGCCTGATCTTTCTAAAAACTCACTGGCCTAGAGCAGTCCCTGCTCTTCTCCTCCTACCTTTTCCCCATCTGTAAAATGGGTGAGTTGGGCTCTTGGGTTCCTTCCAGCACTGTGAGGTCACTGAGTCCAGTACAGGGCCCCAGCACAGCCCTGGGCTCACAGCAGGCTCTCTGGCATTCTGTGGTCTCCCCTCCATCATCCACTGCCTTCTCTCTCCCTAGGTGTGCCCCAGGTTACTATGGCAACCCCAGCCAGGGCCAGCCATGCCAACGTGAGTAGGGTTGGGGAGGCTTTTGGGGCCGGGCTACCCAGTCTCCCCCAGGGGTGGAGCTAGGACAGAGCCTTTGTTCTCTCCAACTGGAGGCAAGTGGCTTTAGCTTTCTGAGCCTCAGCTTCTTTATCTGTAAAATGGGTATAGTAAAGGCCCCCCCACCGCAGAAGGCTGCTGTGAATGGGTGTAATGCTTACTCGTGGTAGGTGTTCAGAAATAAACACTCCCTCCCTCGGTGGTGAGTTAGATGCCCAGAGGGTGGTGGAAATGGGGGTGCTTGGTGGTGGGTTTGGGGTTCCAGCTGTGGCTTCCCTCCACCTCAGGAGACGGCCAAGTGCCAGAGCCGATCGGCTGTGGCTGTGACCCCCAGGGCAGCATCAGCAGCCAGTGTGACGCTGCCGGCCAATGCCAGTGCAAGGTTAGTCCAAACCCCTGCCCTCTGCGAGGCCCTGGACCGCAGCCACAGCAGTTGCCAGGCCTTCCCTCTCACCATACCCTTGGGGCTGTCCCTGCACTCCCACCTCCTTTCCCCGGAGGGCCCATCTCTGCCCCACTGCTCGGGGCCTGGTGGGAAATCAGGCACCATGTGGCAGGAGTGGGGCCTCGGCATGAGGGCAGCAGGGGCTCCCCAGAACTGCCGGAAGGGGCTGGGAAGGCTGGCCTCAAAGCTGCTGGAAGTGCAAGAGACCCACCCGAGCTCCCTGCACCCACCTGTCCATCCATCCTCCTAGGCCCAGGTGGAAGGCCTCACCTGCAGCCACTGCCGGCCCCACCACTTCCACCTGAGCGCCAGCCACGCCGACGGCTGCCTGCCCTGCTTCTGCATGGGCGTCACCCAGCAGTGCGCCAGCTCTACCCACACCCGCCACCTGGTAAGAGCACTCACGCTGCCGCAGCCCTGGGTCATTATCGGGGAAAGTCAGAAGCCTGGCCCAGTGGCTTTCCCGTTGTCTATGAGGACACCCATCCCCATGCCCCCATTATTGCCCATGTAAGCACAGATCCCAGCAACCCTCGCCCATACCCTAATACCTTCCCCAGACCCCATTATTGCTTATGTCAGCACTGAGCCCAAGCTCCCTCCTCCCCCTAAATGTCCCCCCCATTCCCCCATTATTTCTGTCCCAGCCCTGATCTCAGCAACGCCCCAGTGCCCACCCTAATGCCCTCCCGTGCCCCTCCCCCACCAAGGCGCCTGCCCCAGTGCCCAGGCTGACACCCCGTCCTCCTTCTGCTGCCAGATCTCCACCCACTTTGCCCCTGGGGACTTCCAAGGCTTTGCCCTGGTGAACCCACAGCGGAACAGCCGCCTGACAGGAGGCTTCACCGTGGAGCCGGTGCCCGAGGGTGCCCAGCTCTCTTTTGGCAACTTCGCCCAGCTTGGCCACGAGTCTTTCTACTGGCAGCTGCCGGAGACGTACCAGGGAGACAAGGTGTGACGCGCGACGGGGGCTGGCAGGCCCTCCCCGATCACCAGGTCTGAGCCAGGCTGCTGCTGAGCCCTGGGGCCAGCGAGAACACAGACACGAGGTGACCTCAGAGCAGTCTGGGCCAGCAGGCAGGCGTCGGCCTCATTGTGGTTAAGTGTGCGGCCTTGGGGTCAGATAGGCCCCGGTCTAAACCCAGCTCTGCCACCTACCAGCTGGCTGCCTTTTGATAAACCTCAGCTCCAGGGTGGCTGGGAGGATCAGAGCTCATGCTTGGCACATAAGTGCTCACCTGTTAACGATTATGAGCTTTCATGCCGTCAGTCAAAAACAGGTCCTGAGTGAGGCCCTTGAAACACAAGGACAAATGAGAGAGTTTCAGTTTCATTCGGTTGCTCACTCAAAATTCACTTATCTGTGCTGTTGGCTCTGCACTTGGTGTTGGGCATAATCATAATTCTTTTTTGTGTGTGTGTGAGGAAGATTAGCCCTGAGCTAACATCTGTGCCAATCCTTCTCTTTTTGCTAAGGAAGATTAGCCCTGGGCTAACATCCGTGCCCATCTTCCTCTACTTTATATGGGACGCTGCCACAGCATGGCTTGACGAGTGCTGTAGGCCCGCTCCCAGGATCCAAACCCATGAACCCTGGGCCGCCAAAGTGGAGTACACAAACTTAACCGCTATGCCACTGGGCCGGCTCTAATAATTCTTACTATAGGTCATATTTATTGAGCCCTCGCTCTGTGCTAGACGCTGTTCCAAGCATGTTTACATGTCATAAATCACAACTGTAGGAGCTGAGTCCTGCTAATGCCCCATTTCCACTAAGGTGAGAGAGGTTAGGTAACCTGCCTGAGCTCCCACAGCCGGGAGGTGGCAATGCTGGGATTCAGTCCCAGGGCAGAGCCGCCCGTACATACGACACTAGTGAGAGATGAGCGTGTCCTCTTTACTCCAGGGTCATGGTCTAGTGGGGAGGTAATGGTGATGGTGGTGCTGTGGGGCACAGGGTCTTAGGGGTGGATCCAAAGCAGCCTGCCCAAATGTGTCCCTCGAGCAGTCGAGGCCACCTGGTGGCACTTTTCCCAGGGACAGTGGGTCTTGGTACAGGAGTCTTCTTCCTGCTGGCTGAGGCCGGGGCTCAAGCAGATGTGTCCCCACGCCTAGAATCCCAGGGAGCTCAGGGACACTTAGGAGGGGACGTTCCGAGGCTGCCCTGTCCCTGTTCTTGGACAGACCCAGATATCCCAGCCTCCTCCCAGAGCTGGCTGCCTTCTCATCCCTTCTCCCTTCTCGGGTTCCTCCTCTCCTGGCCTCCTTGTCTGCCTCCCTTCTGCCCTGTCCTGTGGTTCTCAGCCCTCTCTCTCTCTCTGACTCCCTCTCCTGGCGTTCCTCTGCGCCCCACAGGGGGAGGCGTATTTTGCGCGGATGCGCCGGGCTCACCAGGTAGGCCGGTAATCTGAGTGGCATGAAGTTGATGTGACGTGGGCATGGTGTGGTGTTGGATGCCCGCAGCCCCTCATAGGGCGGTGCCCAGTGCCCAAGGCAGTGTGGGTCTGCATGAACCCAGGTGTTGTTCAGTGGCCCCCGGTCAGGGCTCTGCTGTGCGCAAGCTCTGTGATGCCAGGAGTTAGAGCCAGGAGGGGTGTGTGCCTCGTCTGCTGTGTGGTCTGGTCTTGGTGCAACCGTCTGTGGCCGGAGTGGTGGCCGAGGTGGAAACTAACTCGATGCTAAACCACGCGACTACCTGGCCCCACCAGGTCGTCCTAGCCCTGCCTCCCAAGCAGCTTCCCTTAACCCTCCGTGTGCAGATGCCCCTTCAGCGGCCTGGAGTCACCCCGTGTGCCAGCCTGGAGAGGGGAGCATGCGTCTTTCTCCCCAGTCAGTGTGGGCCTTCCTGCCCATTGTATCCATGGGGAGAGGACACTCCAGCTCTGGGGCCCTGGGAGGTCTGAGCTGGCCTGTGCCCTCCACCCTTCAGAACCGCACGTCCCTCTCAGAGGAGCAGTTGCGGACAGCTATGACAGCTGGGAGGATCCCGGGGACCCCAGAGGGCAGGGGCCGGGCACAGCGGCTATCACAGGTAACTCAGGGCCTGGCCAGGACACACTATGTCTGGGGCCCCAAGGAGGAGACCAGAGAGCATAGTCCAAGCAGGAGCCTGGAGCTGAGGCCCTGGCCTTCCTGGGCCATTGTCCCTCAGGCCAGGCCCAGCCCCAGCCTGATGGCCAGTCCACTCCAGTGTTGCTCTTGGGAAACATTCCAGAGCCGTGAAGAGCACCATGGGCACCCATGGAGAGTGAAGCCCAGGGAGCAGCCTCCCCCACCACAGATGCCCCTGGGCCTGCCTCCAGACCCTCTAGCCTGAGCTGGACAGAGCTATCTGCCCATCTCTTACTGGGGGGCACCCCCTCTATGGGGCTTCTCCCCATCAGAGCCCATAGTCAGCCGGGCCCATCCCAGGATAGCCCTGCCAGGCTCGTGAGGAGCAAGAGGGCAGCGGGTACAAAGGCCAGAGCGGCAGGCATCAGCACTGTGAACAGATAGCACAGAAGCGGGCAGCTGGCTGGGCCTGATGTGGCCTGGGGGAAGGCAAAGCCTCATGGCGTCCTTTCTGTCCCCTCTGCTCGTTTCCTCCGTCCTCCCTGTCCCGGTCCCTCAGGTGGATGAGGCCCAGAGGCAGATGGATGCCGAAATCTGGCAGCTCCTTTCCAGCTTTGCTGCCCACCCCCAACCCCCTCCCCGGGGGCTCTCGCCCTATCACCAGCCTGCAGCTGCTCTGCGAGCAGCTCTGCCTTCCCCCTTCTCCTCCTCCTCCTCCTCCTCCTCAGCTTCTCTGTCTTCCTCAGCAGGCTCTCAGGTATGTGCCAAGGCACCCACCGAGGGACCCCCACCCACCGTGTTTTCTAGACTTCAGTTGTTTCTGGACCAACTTCACAAATTCTGTCATTTCTGCACACTACCTGGACTATTGTTTACTTCACATTTTCCTTTAAATCAATCCTATACCAACTCAAGTATGACAGTTATACATTTTTAAATAAACATTAAAATAGCCATTAAATTTAAAAATGTTTTCTGGCGTGCCCCCTAAATCATCTTGGCCTCCACAAGAGGCACGCACCAGGTGTGAGGAGACACCGACCCACACCACGCCCAGCAAGAGCGATGGGGATGTCCGGGTCCAGACGGGGCAGCAAGTTGTCCAAAGAGCAGGGCCAGGACCTGAGCTGTGGGGTGGGAGGTTTCCATCCCTCTGCCTTCCTGGGTCTCCCTGCAGGGCCTGTGCCCAGCCCTGTCAGGACCATCTCTGTCCTCTTGGCACCCCCTGCTCCCTCTGCTCTTACCACCTGTCCTTCTGTCCTAGTTCTGTCTCTCCTACGAAGCCTTCTCTCTGCTTCCTGAAAGCCTCTATTATTGGCAGCTGCCCCAAGCCTTCCTGGGGAACAAGGTAACAGGGAGTTGGGGGGTTAACAGGGGCGTCATTGAATCCTAAAATATCAGAGGGCCCTTTATCATACAAGTGTGTAGACCAAGGCCCAGAGAGGGGAAGGGACTTGCCTGGGGTCCCGCGTTCCAAGTCACAGTAGGGCTGAGATTGAACCTGGGTCAGCTCTTACCCTTCAGTGGGCCACAGGCCCCCGGCAGAGGGGCTGTCACCTGGGAGGCAAGACCCCCCCTTCCTTGGGCTCTCTTTACCCTGTACCCCAGATCAATGACCTGGCTCTTCCCTGCATCCGTTCACTCAAGAAGCATTGATGAAGGGCTTACTGTGTGCTGTATTGTGGATAGGCAGAAGGCGGCCCTGGCCTCCCAGAGCTCACTGTTAGTGTGATTGTCATTCCTGTCATCGTCGGCATCATCATCATCATCATTACTATTATTAGCATTGACGTTGCCTCCAGCTTGTTCCAACAACAATTTAGAGTGCCTCTTAAGAAGGCACATAATGTGCAATAAAATAACATGCAGAGAAGCAGACAAGACAGTCTGGCCCAGGGAGAGTTGAGGATAGGAAAGATCTGCTGAAGCCAAGGGAGGAGCTGGGCGTGATGAGGAGTCAGGAGGCATTGAGGCTGTGTGCTCGGCAGGCACAATATTGTACACAGCCTGTTACTGCATCTTCATGTACCCTTCAGAGTAGGTATTATTTTTACTCCCTTTCCATATGAGGAAAGTAGAGCTCAGAGACGTTAAGTGACTTGTCCGAGGCTGTCCAGCCAGTAGAGCTGCACTTGAACCCCGGCCTCAGACTGCAGAGTCTGCTCCCCTAGCCACCCTGCTGCACACACCTGCAGCTTGGTCCTGGACGTGGCAATGAACTTGCTGGCGTCTGAAGCAAACAGGAAACCAGTTGTTTCATGGTTATCTGGTTATACCCCTGAATCGTTACATCACCTGGAACTTGTGGAGAGCATCCGCAGGGCCCAGGTAGCGCAGGGCCTGGTGTGTTGTCAGTAGGTATGTAATAAATGCTCACCAACTGGATGAACACACAGATGAACAAATGGGCTAGGCCTGACACAGTGTGGTATTGATCTGACTATCTGCCCTGGTGGCAGAGGAAGGAAAGGAAAGTCCTGTGGGGCAGAGCTGGGCCCTTGGCTGCCCACGTGAACACCACCTGTGGCAAGCGTATGGACTGTTCCAGTTGTGAGCAATAGGAAACCCAGCTGGCTTGTCTGCAACAAAGAATCTGTTGGCTCATGTAACTACAAAGTCCAAGGATATCTTGTATCAGGTATGGCTGGATCCAGGGGCTCAGGTTGCATCATCCTCCAGCTTCCAATCTGCCTAGTAAAGGGAGTTTCTCTGTTCCAGTAGAAAGAGCAGACGGGCCGGGTTCCCATGTCTATCCCTGATGGAGCGGAGAGGGACAGTGGAGGAATATGCAGATTGGCCAGACCTAGCGCATGTCTCGTGTAGAGCAGACGGGGGAGGGCCCCTCAGACCATGTGGCCTGCATGTGTGACGTACTTTCCTCTAAAGGAAATCAGGGCTGCAGTTTGCAAAAAGGGGGAAATGGATTCGGAGCAAACAAAAATACTGACCCAGGAGAGGAGACCTCTGAGGGGCCACCCTCGGCCCCACCCCCAAGGCTGAGAACTTTTGAACCTACTGCAACCTCCCCATGGTGGTCACTGTCATTACCCGCCTGCTTCATGGAAAATTCCTTCAGACAGAAAGGGACTTAGAGCTTGTTTGCTGGAATTGTCAGGCAATGAGAAATGGGGAACCCCATAAAACAGAAAACAGGCTTCTTAGGGTCACTGCCACCAGGCCTGAGACCGTGAAGGAGCTGAGACATGTCCTGTCTCCTAGGCACCTGGCTGTGCACACCTGCCTCTGATGGGGATAGGGGGACACAGGTGCAGAAAGGCCTCGAGAGGCTCCACCCCCTCACCTGTGTGGTCACACCCCCCCCCAGAGGAGGGCAGAGTCAGGCTGTGACTGTAGGGCTTCCCTCTGCAGGTGGCGGCATATGGCGGGAAGCTGCGATACACCCTCTCCTACAGCGCGGGTGCACAGGGCAGCCCGCTCTCTGACCCCGACGTCCAGATCACAGTGAGCACGTAGACCCCACGCCGGGTGGGCAGAAGAGGGAGGTGGAATCCAGGGTCACCGTCAGTCTTTCTGTCCTTTCAGTCCAACACTCAGCTGGCATGGCATGGGCTGGGGGGCTTAGGGTCTGCCCCACCACCACCGTCTGGTTGGACACTACCCAGGCAGAGGCCCAGCTGGGGGAGAACGGGGCAGTGGGCATGTACCAATTCCTTTGGGCACACGAGCTTCAGAGATCAGAGAAATGGGAGACTGGTGTTACAGAGAGGCGGGGAACTGGGGAGGACCCCGCTGTCCCTGAGAGCCCCTCAGTTCCCCTCCCAGCTCCGCTGCTGTCTCCCCAGGGCAACAACATCATGCTGGTGGCCTCCCAGCCAGCACTGCAGGGCCCGGAGAGGAAGAGCTACGAGATGGTCTTCCGAGAGGTGAGGGGCGCTCAGCCACACTGTGTCTGACCCTGCACCCCGCCCTCTGCTTCGGAGCCTGGCTTTGATGCCCACCCCCCTGCCTCTCACTCCCCCGTCCTCACCTCACAGTCCTCGGCCAGTGCCTGAAGGTGGGAGCTGGGGTGCGGGGGCTGCAGGAGCAGCACAGGAAGCCCAACGCCCCTCACCCATGCTGGCTGTCGCCCCCTCACCCAGGAATTCTGGCGCCGGCCTGATGGGCAGCCGGCCACACGCGAGCACCTCCTGATGGCGCTGGCTGACCTGGATGAGCTCCTGGTCCGGGCCACATTCTCCTCGATGCCGCAGGCAGCCAGCATCAGTGCGGTCAGCCTAGAGGTCGCCCAGCCCGGGCCCTCGGAGGGACCCCGGGCCCTGGAGGTGGAGGAATGCCGCTGCCCCCCGGGCTACGTCGGCTCTTCCTGCCAGGTGAGTGTGGCCAGCCCGACGCCTCTGCTCTAGCACAGCGGGATCAGCAAGCTGCTCCACTGGCATCTCCGTGCCTGTGATTACTGTCATAGCCTCAGTGTGCTCTGCATTCTCTCGTTTATTCCTCCCAACAGCCCTGAGAGGTGTGTAATTATCCCCTTTCGACAGATTGTTTAAAAATAGAGGCGCTGAAGGGTGAGTGACTTGCCCACACAGCTACACTCTCTGGAGTTTAAGGCCCAGCTCGTGCTCTCAGAGTCAGGGAGGGGTGATACAGCGACGCAAATTACTCTGGCCCAAAGCAGAGCGTGAAAATGCCTCAGAGAGGTGAACAATGTGGAGCAGGGTAGGATTCTAGGCAGGAGGGCAGAATGAGCAGAAGCTCAGAAAGAGGAACGTGTGGGGAAATAGCCCGCTATGTAGGAAGGTCACCCCTGGAAGGCCAGGGCTGGGAGGCCCACTTCCTTAGATCTGGAACAAGGCTCCATTCAGTAGGCAGTGCCAGGCTGCTAAGGGAGAGCTGCGATCTGGGCCCCAAGAAAGTTCCTTTGCCGTGGTGAATGAGATGGATGGGGCAGGGGAAGAGACAGGGTCCTGTTTGGAAGGCAGGGCAGTGGGGGTGGAACAGAGGGCTGTCCAATGGAGAGAAGCCAAGAGCGTCTGCAGGGTTCGGCTGGAGACTGTGAACTCAGGGAGGCAGGGTCTGAGCTGACTGTTCACCACCAAATCCCCAGGCAGGTGGCAGGCGACAGGTTATCATTTGATGCGTGAATGTGGAACTGGGGAAGGGGGATTCCGGGAGGGGAGGGGACAGGTCTGCAACGCCAGGTGGGCGGCATCGAGGTCAAGTGTGGGAACAGCCTGCTCTCTGACTCGGGAAGTCCCCAGTGGGAGATCCACATCTCTGCAGTTTTGCATCTGTGCACCTTTGCTGTGGCCACAAGAACTTTCAAATCCAAATATATGAACTTCACGTCCCTTGAAGTTATAAAATTTAACACATTTTGAAAGAGAACCCCTGGGGAAAGTAGTTTTCTACGGTGAAGCAAAACAGATTTATAAACATCCCTTTGAAATGTTCGGGGAAGGAGGGCCTGGAGAGGTTTTGAAGAAGGGCTAGGGAGTAGAAATTCTTTGTTTTCAGAACCCATGATTGCTCGCTTAGAGTGTGTGAAAACATCCTTGGTTGTATGTGTGTGCCTCTTTTGCTTTATTTAGTGAATGTGAACATCGTTGTAAAGATCTTCAAGGGCTCATTCCACATCTAGGTCTCCTAACCCTCTTTTTCCATCTGGGGGTTAAGTTTTTCAATACAGACCCTGCCAGAAGAATTTTCAGGAATGAAGTCCTGGGGATGCAGGAGGGTTCTCCATTAGGATGAACTATTATTTCAGTAAATTCAAAGTGGCTGGAGATGCCAGACAGGATGGGGACGGACACTGTCCCAGCTCTGGAGTGTTGAGAAGCGAAAATGAAGACGGGGAAGACGGCTACTGAGAGGATGCTGGGTTGGAGAGCCGGGCCTGGGATTTCCTTTCTAAGAGCCACTGGGAGTCGGGATGATGGACGGGGGATGGAGGGAGTGGGGTTCTGGGTCTGTTGGCTCCAGATGGAACGCATTGGAGGTAGAGACCAACCCCTCTTCTCTCTCCCCCAGGACTGTGCCCCGGGCTACACGCGCACTGGGAGTGGGCTCTACCTCGGCCACTGTGAGTTGTGTGAATGCAATGGCCACTCGGACCTGTGCCACCCAGAGACGGGAGCCTGCTCGGTAAGGTGCAAGCAGGGCCAGGGCAGGGGTCAGCTTGGCTGGGTCTGGGTGGGGTCCAGAGCTGGCTGTGGGATAGGGAGGTGGGGGCTTGGTAAGGAGGCCTAGGTCCAGGGGCAAGGTCGTGAGGCACGGCCTGAGGGACAAAGCGCCTGGACCAGCAGGTCTGGTCACCGAGGGGCTGCAGGCCTGGTGGGGTGGCCAGAACTATGGAATAACATCCTTCTTTATGAAGAAAACTTGAGTTCCTGCTATTTCTTAACACCAAAATGACGCCTATTCTCTGTAGAAGAATCAGATTATAGAGATAACCCAAAAAGAAAATAAAAATTCCCTGCAATCCTACCACCTGCAGGTAATCACTGTCAGCATTAGAGTGTGGAGCTCTTTTGCTGTTTTTCTGGGCAAATATTTACACATATTAATGTATCTTTCATTTTACAAATAAACAGGATCGTCGTGTTTGATGGCCAACGTTTTTCACTTACAAGTTCATGAGCATCATTCTGTATCATTAGATACTTTTTTATACCTGAATTTTTCAGAGTGGAGTGTGTACAGCCCTCCAGGGTCTGTAGTCAAGGCCTGGGTGGTTGACAGCCACAAGCTAAACAGGGAGCAAAGGACATGCTGTGTTAATAGAACAAACAAGGATCTCTTTGGAGGACGATATAAAACCCACACATGTTGTTACAATGAAGCATATACTTTCAAAGCTCTGCCCCCACATACCCAAATGTATATCATTACTTTCTTCTGGTATTACAGGTGTTTAGGTAGAAAAATGTGAGAGGGCTGGCCCCGTGGCTTAGCGGCTAAGTGCGCGCGCTCCGCTGCTGGCGGCCCGGGTTCGGATCCCGGGCGCACACCGGTGCACCGCTTCTCCGGCCACGCTGAGGCCGCGTCCCACATACAGCAACAAGAAGGATGTGCGGCTATGACATACAACTATCTACTGGGGCTTTGGGGGAAAAAATAAGTAAATAAACATTTAGAAAAATGTGAGAAATGCAATCAACATCATCCTTTTTGATAGCTGTTTGGGTGAATATTCTTTTTAATTTATCCAGTTCCCTATTCATGGTTTGTTTCTGGCATTTTGCTTTTATAAGCACGACTGAGATGAACATCTTGTAGTGAAATCTTTGTGCCCTTCCATAGCTGTTTCTTTAAGATAAGCTCACAAACATGGAATTTCTAGATCAAGGGATTGCAAAATTGTACAGTTTTTGAGAAGTTTTCCAAATGGTGAGTGGCTAACATCCTTGTGCCTCACAGCAATGCCAACACAATGCCGCTGGGGAGTTCTGCGAGCTGTGTGCTCCTGGCTACTATGGAGATGCCACAGCCGGGACACCTGAGGACTGCCAGCCCTGTGCCTGCCCGCTGACCAACCCAGAGAACATGTGGGTGCCCTTGCTCAAGGCCCAAGGAAGATTTGGGGACAGAAGTGGAAGGAGCAAGGTGGGGAGTGGGCGTGCCATGGCCTGACCATTGCCTCCCCTATCCCAGGTTCTCCCGCACCTGTGAGAGCCTGGGAGCTGGTGGGTACCGCTGCACGGCCTGTGAGCCTGGCTACACTGGCCAGTACTGTGAGCAGTAAGTTTGCAAATAGGAGGGGTGAAGGGAGGGGGGTGTATGGTAGACTCCTAGGTAAGAGCCCTGGGTGGTGTTGCTCAGAAAGGTCCCTACTAGGATTATGTCCCTCCCCTACCCAAAACCCTTTCAAGTTTCCCCAGTGTCCTTGGGACAAGCCCAAGCTCTTCACCTAGCCTTCTCATTCTTCAGTCTCATCCCACTTCTGACACCCAACTTTTACTCTGGCTGAGCTTAACTTCTTGACTTCTTGATGTTAGGGTCTTTCATGTGCCATCCCCTCTACATGGAACATTCTTCACCCTCAAACCACCCCTTCCTGGCTAACTCCTGTTTAGCCTTCAAGGCTCAGCTTCATTTACTCATTCAGCACATCCTTATTGAGCATCTACTGTGTGCCAAGGTGTTGGAGATAAAGTGGTGAACAAAACAGATTCAGTCCCAGCCCTGATGGAGTCTACCACCTGTAATGGGAGACAAGACAGCAAGTAATCATACAAATATATAATTACGAACAGTGATAAGTTCTCTGAAGAGTACAGTCTGTCCAAGGAAATATAACAGCTCAGTAGTCCCATCCTCTGGGAAGTCTCCTGATTCTCAGGGCTAGATTAGTGCCACACCCCCGCCCCCAATGCCCTCACAGCACCCATACATGTTCCTCACTCTCGATTACATAGTTTCCATGTTGGTTTCTCATGTTGGTGAGTTCCTTAAGAGCAGGGACTTCATCGTGTTCACTGTTGTATTTCCATAACCTAGCATAGTAGTTGCTTAATAAACGTTTGTTGAATGAATTATTTTCTGGAGAATAAAGGCCTTGCCACCCCTGTTATCCACCCTGCTGACGTTCCCTTACACTCCCCTTTCTCAGCTCAGTGAGGCCCTGTGTTGGGGCCTCTTTGGTCTCTGAAGTCCTTCCAGAGCTCTGAGCCTCTTCACCCCACACTGGGCAGCTGGCTGGGCTTCTGGCTCCCCAAGTCCACTGTGAGGCACTGGGTCCCCTGGGGCCTGACAGAGCTGGTCCTCATTCTTCCTTACAGGTGTGCCCCAGGTTACGTGGGTAACCCCAATGTGCGTGGGGGCCGGTGCCTGCCACAGGGTAAGTAGGACTTTGGTCCCAGATTGGGGTGATGGGCAAGGCAGGGAGCCTAGGGAGTTTGAAAAATACTAGGTCTAGGGGACAGGGCCAAGGGTGGGGCATGCCAACCTTTGGGAGGGCTGAGATATCTGAGACAATGCTGCATGCTGGGGGCCTCTTGCCTGAATGGCCTCTTCTGTCCCTCCTCCAGCAGACCAAGCCCCACTGGTGGTCCAGGTGCATCCAGCTCGAAGCATAGTACCCCAAGGTGGCCCCCACTCCTTGCGGTGCCAGGTCAGTGGGAGCCCACCCCACTACTTCTACTGGTCTCGTGAGGATGGGCGGCCCGTGCCCAGCAGCACCCAGCAGCGACATCAAGGTACCCATTGCCCCAGGCCCCCTCAGCCCTGTGAGCCACCCAGTGGGAGGGGAGGCACAGGCCTGTCCCTGCCCTACTGGATCCTATCCTTACCCATAGGGTTGGGTGGGAGAAGGAGCGTATCTGCACTGACAAGCTCCCATCCACTCCCCTCCAGGCTCTGAGCTCCACTTCCCCAGCGTCCAGCCCTCGGATGCTGGAGTCTACATTTGCACCTGTCGAAATCTCCATCATGCTAATAGCAGCCGGGCAGAGCTGCTGGTCACTGGTGAGTCCCTACTTCCCCCGTCCCCAAGACTTTCTGTGCTGGGCTGGACTGCAGACACAGGCAGCTGGTGCATTCATCTACTGGAAGGGATGGTGGTTGCCTGGATGAGGGCACTGGCTATGGAGATGGAGAGAGGTAATGGAGTGAAGACTGGTTTTAGAGGCAGAATTGGCAGGTCTTAATTGTGGTCACTGAGGAAGAGGATGATGCCCAGCTGGATTCCCGTAGCTGGGCAAATGGAGTGCCATTTACTGAGATGAGAGGCGCAATAGGAGGGTGTCTTCACTTGGGCTCCCCCAAAGCAGAGTCTGAGATAAGGATTTCCATGCAACTAGTTTATTTGGGAGGTGAAGTGAGACACGGAAGAGAAGGTACCCTATTAAGGATGTGTTATGAACAAGTTACCACCATGAGCAGCTGTTGTTCAGTGCAGCCGAGGAAACTCTGGAAAACTCCAGAGTAAAACGTGCACCTTGGAGTTGCCCAGCCCGGGGTCAAGGGAGCTGAGGTGTGTGTGCACCAGCTCCTGTCAGCCATTGATTGAGGCCTCTTCCAGGAGCATCGATTCCCCTGCATTCTGCTTGGGCAGGTGCAGTGGCCTCCAGTGGCCAGAGAATGCCCTCGTGCAGTGGCTGGCAGAAGTTAGGCAGGTGCGCTCTGAAGTGACAGGGCAAGGGGACGTGGGCAGGGCACCAGCAGCACCTGCTACAAGCAGGTCAGAGGGAATCACAAGTTTCGTTTTGGACCTGTTACAGTTTGAGATGTTTGGGGAAATGTTTAAGTAGGTCCATCAGGCAAGCATTTGGATATGTGAGTCTGGAACTCAGGAAAGAGGCTCTGGCCGGAGAAATTAATTTGGGAGCTGTTGGCATAGGGAAGGTGTTTAAAGCTGTGGGGCAGGATGAAATTACCCAGGGAGAGTGTGGCTCGAGGACAGGGCCCAGGACCGAGTCCCAAGGAGCTCCAACTTGAACATGTCACGTTGAAGAGGGAGAATAGCAAAAGAGACTGAGCAGGCACAGCCAGGGAGGAGGAGACCAGGGCAGGTGGTGTGTCGGAAGTCACGAGGGGAAAGGAGACAGTGGCCGGCTCACCAGACACCCCAGGGAAGTCAGATACGGGCAAAGAAATAAGCCTTGGAGGTCAGGCTTTGACAAGAGCTGTTTTCAGTGGAGAGAAGGGGTAGAAACCAGATTGGAGTGAGGCAGAGAATGGATGGGAAGGCAGCAAGTGTAGACAACTCGTTTAAGAGTCTTGGCTCTGAAGGGAGGCCAAGAAATGGCACAGTAGCTCGGGGGGGCATGGGGTCAAGGGGGCGTTTTCAGAGATGGAAAGTTCTAGAACACATGTTCTGAGAGGCAGAATGATCCTATGGAGAGGGAGAGGAGAGACTGAGGTAGCAGGAGAGGGATGGAGTCCTTGGGAGGGGCTCCAGTGCTCAGAACGCAGGGGTAGGGCAGGGGAGGGGGAGAAGTCTCATCCTTCAGGGACCGGGAAGGAGGGAGGTTGGAAGATTTGGGAAGATAGGAAAATTCCTGACTAGTAGTTTCCATTTTCTCAACCAGTGTGAGTTGAAGCCATTAGCTATGAAAGTGGAAGGAGGGTTCGGGCGGGTGGGGAAGTTGGTAGGAGGTGTGAAATAATTGTTTGGGAGGATAGAAACTCAAACCAGACAGAGAAACCCAGTTGGAGTGAAGTGTGGAGTGTTAAGAGCTCATTTGTGGTCTGTGATTGTGAACTAGAGCCACGTGGACTCATGGTGTGATGTTCTCCAGTCACAGCCCGCTGGCTGCTCCCGGCCAGCAGTGAGAAGGTGGACGGTGGGGTTCGGCCGGGATGAGGGAGAGAGGCACCAAGGAGTGGGATGGAATCTAAACAGGACAGGGACCTGGCCAGCACCCAGCTCACTGTGGGCCTTCTGTCCCCACAGAGGCTCCAAGCAAGCCCATCACAGTGACAGTGGAGGAGCAGCGGAGCCAGAGTGTGCGCCCCGGAGCCGACGTCACCTTCATCTGCACAGCCAAGAGCAAGGTGGGCAGAGCAGGGCATGGGCATCAGGGAGGATCTGTCTTCTGGGGTCTCCGAGCCCCACCCTTGACCCCCACTCCATGCTCCTCGCCCCGCCTGCAGTCTCCAGCTTACACCCTGGTGTGGACCCGCCTGCACAATGGGAAACTGCCAGCCCGAGCCATGGATTTCAATGGCATCCTGACCATTCGCAATGTCCAGCCGAGTGACGCGGGCACCTACGTGTGCACTGGCTCCAACATGTTCGCCATGGACCAGGGCACAGCCACCCTGCATGTGCAAGGTACGCTGCTCCTTTCCATACCTGACCCGCCCACCCCACCTTCCCCCATGCCCACTGGGACCAGCGACCATTTCTTTAGAAACTGGCGGTTTCTGAGCATCTGGGGTACACCAGGTCCTGGCCTAGACTCTGAAGAAACGAGAGATAGAAGGACAGACAGGAGCTCTGCCCTCCCGCAGTACATGTTCTAGTAGGGAGACAATAAGCATGGGAACAAATGAACAAACAAGACAGTTACGCCCAGTGATGAGCGCTGGGATAGGAATAAACAGAGTGATGAGGTAGGAGAAGGGTGAGCTATTCTACGTGGGGTGGTCGAGGAGGGCCTCTCTGAGGAGGTGACATCTGAGCTGAGACCTGAAGGAAGCAAAGGTGCCACTTAAAGAGCTGGCAGAGAGTGTTCTTGGCAGAGGAAGCAGGATGTGCAAAGGCACTGAAGCAGGAGCATGTTGAGGTGTTTGAGGACGAGCACGGCCAGCGTGACTGGAGCTGTGGGAGGGAGAGTGGGTGAGGAGCTTGAAGATGTGGGCAGAGGTGAGTGCATGTGGTACATGGTGGGTCACAGCAGGGAGTCTGGATTTTATTCTAAAAGCAATAGGGAGGCATGGACAGGCCTTAAGTGGAGAACAAGATCCCGTTGACGTTGTAAAGGCTCCATCTGGCTGCTCTGTGGGCAGACGGCCATGAGAGGCTAGAATGGAAGCAAAGAGCAGCAAGGAGGCTGTTGCCGTGGCTCAGAAGACACTCCCCACCTCACCACATGTTCTTCCTCCTTTCCCATCAGCCTCGGGCACCCCGTCCGCCCCTGTGGTCTCCATCCACCCGCCGCAGCTCACAGTGCAGCCTGGGCAGCTGGCCGAGTTCCGCTGCAGCGCCACGGGGAACCCCACGCCCACCCTCGAGTGGACAGGTGAGGCTGTGACAGCAACGACATTCAGGGCGGGCTCTCCCAGATGTGGGAGGCCGGGGGCAGGACTCTAGGCTGTGGGGTCTACAACCTCTGGGGGTGCTGTGGCAACGCCAGTCCCAGTGGGTGCTGACCCCACTTCTCCACGTCAGGGGGTCCTGGTGGCCAGCTCCCTCAGAAGGCACAAATCCATGGTGGCATCCTGCGCCTGCCGGCCGTCGAGCCCTCAGACCAGGCCCAGTACCTGTGCCGTGCCTACAGCAGCGCCGGGCAGCAAGTGGCCAGGGCCGTGCTCCACGTGCACGGTGAGAGGATGGGGCTGAGGCTGGGGCTGGGAGCACGTGGGCAGCCCAGAATGCTGTTCTCACAGGGCTCTGTCTGCAGGGGGCAACAGGCCCAGGGTCCAGGTGAGCCCGGAGAGGACCCAGGTGCACGAAGGCCGCACTGTCAGGCTGTACTGCAGGGCCGCAGGGGTGCCCAGCGCCACCATCACCTGGAGGAAGGAAGGGGGCAGCCTCCCCCCGCAGGTGAGGAGATCCCTCTGGGCCAGGCCACCGGCTCAGCAGAGTCCCCGCACTCCCCACCCGCCCCTCCCACCTCCACTTCCTACCCCTTCTCCTCCGCTTCTGGTTCTCTTCACTTCCAAGATGGCAGCCTGCTCAGACATCCTGCAAGGAGCAGTGTCAGCCTTGTGCTTTGCTGCCTGGTTCCACCCTCCTTGGTGCCCAACTGGGCCCTAATATTGGCTCTGTGCTGGCCGCTGCCTTTTATACCCCCCTGCCCACCCTCGCTGGCTAGCCCTTGCCAGGCTGCCTCAGCCCTCTTGGGCAGCTGACCCTTCTCGCTGTGTGGCAGGCCCGGTCTGAGCGCACAGACATCGCCACACTGCTCATCCCAGCCATCACGACCGCCGACGCCGGCTTCTACCTCTGCGTGGCCACCAGCCCCGCGGGCACGGCGCAGGCCCGGATCCAAGTGGTTGTCCTTCCAGGTTCGGGGCCTCCGGGGGCTGCGGGAGTCGGGGGGGCAAGCCAGGGTGTCCCTGAGGCCTCCTCACTCCTCCTCTGGTCCCAGCCTCGGGTGCCGTCTCACCGCCAGTCAGGATTGAGTCCTCATCGCCTTCTGTGACTGAAGGGCAGACGCTGGACCTCAACTGTGTGGTGACAGGGCTGGCCCACAGCCAGGTCACGTGGTACAAGCGAGGGGGCAGCCTGCCTTCCCATGCCCAGGTATGAGGGTCCCTGAGCTTTACACACTCCATAAGAAGGGGGCTGGCCCTTGTTTCCCTCCCTCCTCAGCTCCAGCATGGGGCAGCTCAGCCGGAGCCAGTGGAGCCTGATGAATGACTCACTGAGGCTCAGAAGGAGTGGCGACTGTGGGTCCCCTTCCCTGCCTCACACGTCTCTGTCCCCACCTGGCCCAGGTCCACGGCTCCCGGCTGCGGCTCCCCGAGGTTTCACCAGCTGATTCTGGAGAATACGTGTGCCGAGTGGAGAGCGAGTCAGGCCCCAAGGAGGCCTCCATCGTCGTCTCTGTCCTCCACAGCACCCATTCGGGCCCCAGCTACACCCCAGGTGAGGAGCCAAGTGGGGCTGGGCAGTGGCCAAGCCCTAGGATCTCCCCACTGTTCCCAGGGAAGGTGCCTTTGGCCTCTTCAATGACATCAGGACAAGGTGGGGCACTCTGGGCAGGCTTTGACCCTCTACGCCCTGACTGGGGAGAGGAGGGACTGAGGGTGGGCAGAAGGTTGATCTGGCTTTTTTGGGGCCCCATGATGCGGGTACTGTTTTCAGAACTCATCAGGAAGCAGCAGAGTCAGTGTTAACATTGAGTTGGGAGTCAGGCTGATCTGGGTTCAAATCCTGCCTCTACCCCTTATCAGCCTTGGACTGGGTATTTTATCTTTTGGGGCCTCAATTTCTTCAACTGTGAAATGGGGACAATACCACCACCAAGTGGTGTAAGCACTTGGCAGACACTCTATAGAAGGGGAGTGTAGCATTGTCGTCTGCATCCTTAGGCCCAGCCTGGGCGATAAAGGTCTCTGGTTCTCTGCAGGCCAGAGCAGCTCATCACAGATCAAGAAGTCATGGGTGGGAAAATGGGCCCTAAGCTCCGAGTTGGAGGTTGGGCAGGGAGGCAGGGGTCCGGCTGGCCATGCTGAGGCAGAAGACGGAAGAGCGTGGTCCCAGTCCCAGGAAGGCCTCACATCTGCCCTCCCAAGCTAGGACCTGGTCACATCCCAGGGCCCTCTGCCCCAGGGCTGCAGAACTGGGGCTCAGGAGCCCAGGCCTGTGACCAGCCCCTCTGTGCCCCAGCTCCTGGCGGAGCTCCAGCTCCAGGCAGCACCCACCCCATCCGCATCGAGTCCTCCTCCTCCCAAGTGGCTGAAGGACAGACACTGGACCTGAACTGCGTGGTGCCCGGACAGGCCCATGCCCAGGTCATGTGGTACAGGCGTGGGGGCAGCCTCCCCGCCCGACACCAGGTATGGCAGCCCCCTGGGGCCAGCCTGTTGGAGGGGTTGGATAGGGCAGCTCTGGCCCCATCCCAACCCTCCCTGTTTGCACTCAGACCCACGGCTCGCTGCTGCGGCTGCACCAGGTGTCCCCAGCTGACTCAGGCGAGTACGTGTGCCGTGTGGTCCTGAGCTCTGGGCCCCTGGAGACCTCCGTCCTGGTCTCCATCAAGGCCTCTGGCTCCATCCCTGGTGAGTGACTGCCAATGACAGCAAGCGGGAGGAGGCTGAGAGCCTTCTGAGGTGCTGAGGTCCTCCTGACTTCTGTTGCTTGTCGGGGGGGTGGTGTCAGGAGGCTCACACTGGAGCTGGCCACAGGTCCCCACCCAGGCAGACTCCACTTCTCTGAGCAGTCCACCATCTTCCCCTCACTCTTCTCTCTGGCCACGTCACTCCTCATGTTTCTGCTTCTGCCCCCTCTTCTTCTCTGCCAGCCTCAACTAACCTCATCTCTCCCACTTCCCCACTTCCCTCTACAAGGCTTGGCCCCTGCCGCAGCCCTCCCCTCGGGGTTGTCAGCTGAGGACATCAAGCCCAAGCCACCACACCCCCAAACATGTGGGCCTGGCTTCGGAGACAAGGCTGAGTTGGCTCCAGGGTGGACGGCTCTTGCTCTTGCTTCTGGGGAGCATCTACTACCCTCAGCCCTGTTCCCACAGCCCCAGGACCCATCCCACCGGTCAGGATCGAGTCCTCATCCCCCACAGTGGCCGAGGGGCAGACCCTGGATCTGAGCTGTGTGGTTGCTGGGCAGGCCCACGCCCAGGTCACGTGGTACAAGCGTGGAGGCAGCCTCCCTGCCCGGCACCAGGTACAAAGTGGCAGAAAGGTGCAAGGGGACCCGTCAGGGCTGAGCTATGGACGGTGGGTTGCAGGCGTCCCCACCCGTGAGCTGAAAGGCTTGCAGTTCCCAGCTCAGGGGCAGGGGTGGGGGCATCTGCTGGGCTCTGGGAAGCCCCCCACTCACACCCTGCTCATGGCTGCCCAGGTCCGCGGCTCCCGCCTGTACATCTTCCAGGCCTCCCCAGCTGACGCAGGCGAGTACGTTTGCAGGGCCAGCAATGGTGTGGAGGCCTCCATCATAGTCACAGTCACCAGGACCCAGGGGGCCGACTTCGCCTACCGTGAGTGGGGCCACTAGGCTGGGCTGGGATGGAGAAAGGGGATAGGTGGGGGCAGCTTCAGAGACCTGGAGTGGCTGGTAACTGCCTTCTCCCCCAGCTCCTGGTGGCTCCCAGCCCATCCGCATCGAGTCCTCCTCCTCCCATGTGGCTGAAGGGCAGACCCTGGACCTGAACTGCGTGGTGCCCGGGCAGGCCCATGCCCAGGTCACGTGGCACAAGCGTGGGGGCAGCCTCCCTGCCCGGCACCAGGTACAGGACTGGGGGATGGATGGACCAAGAAGGGAATGGGGGCCCCTGGGTGGTGGAGGTCAGGGGTGGGGAGGACAGGAGGCTGCTCTGAGACAGGGGAGGCCTTGAACCCCATTGCACAGGTATGCGGTGCAGTGGTTAGAACTCAGACTCTAGGACCGGCCAGCCTAGGAATCCTGCTTCCACCACTCATTAGCTTGTGACCTTGGGCAAGTTACTTAACTCTCTGTGCCATCGTTCAGCATCTATAAAATGCTAATAATAGTACCTACCTTATAGAATTGTCTTCAGGTTGAAGTGAATTAATGTATACACAAAGTGCTCAGAGCTCTTGCTCTAGAAAGTGCTCCTAGCTGTTATTATTACCATAATACTACTGACTATTATTATTACCGTATTTTGTAGAATTTGGGGTGGCATTGATTGTAAGATGTGCCATTGTTTTATGTATCTCTAAGGAAAAAAAAGCTGCCATTTGTATTGTGAGATTCTTCACTGTAAGATGCATTTTGATTTCAGAGACACTGAAGTGTGTCTTAGAACTGATAGAATGTGGTGTCAGTGTTTGCCCAGTTCACCAGGGCTCCTCTTGCCCACCCTCACTCCTGGGATGAGATGTCCATCCCCATCCCTAAGCAGGCCAGAGCTGATGACCAGGCCTCGGGGGTCAGAGATGAGGCAGGATTGCAGGGGTCCCGCGAGGGCCCCTCTGACCTCGTCTCCATCCGGCCAGACCCACGGCTCACTGCTGAGGCTGCACCAGGTGTCCCCAGCAGACTCGGGCGAGTACGTGTGCCGCGTGGTAGGTGGCTCGGTTCCCCTGGAGGCCTCTGTCCTGGTCACCATTGAGCCTGCAAGCTCTATCCCTGGTGAGTGGTGCTGGGGGAGGGCAGGGCTGGGGACCCCCCACTCTGGCAGCGGGGTTCCCCACTCCGGCAGTGGGGCTCCCCACTTCTGCAATGGCAGGATCCCACTAGACCAATAGCCCCTAGCTCCACTCACACCCACCTCGCCTGGTCCCCTCCCAGCCGGGGATTGACCCTCTGCCCTCTGTCCCCAGCGCTGGGGGTCATCCCCCCAGTCCGGATCGAGTCCTCCTCCTCACACGTCGCTGAAGGGCAGACCCTGGATCTGAACTGCCTGGTTGCTGGGCAGGCCCACGCCCAGATCACGTGGCACAAGCGTGGAGGCAGCCTTCCCGCCCGGCACCAGGTAGGAGCTGGGGAGGTGGCGGGAGTGTAAAGGCCCCTCGTGACTGCAGAATAAGGACAGGCTTTGAATTCAGGCTCATTCAAGTTCAGATGCTGCTCTGCCACTTGCCTGTTCTGTGACTTGAGGCCAGTTGTTTGACTTCCCTGATCCTCAGCGTCCTCATCTGTCAAATGGGCTCATATTGCCTCCCTCACCTGCCCTGTAACATGTCAACAAATGCTGGTCCCCCACTTCTTCCCACCAGCCCCGGTCCCGACACTGGGGCAGGGGGTCTGAAGGGTCATGAATCGTGGTTCTCCTGGGAGAGCCCCCCTCAAGCTCCAGCTAGCGGGGCCAGGCTGGGTGGGGGCCAGGGAAGGGAGCAGCGGCCTGGCTGTGAGCCCCAGTGCCCAGCTCTGAGCCGGCTTCCCTCCTGCCCCCCACAGGTGCACGGCTCGAGGCTGCGGCTGCCCCAGGTGACTCCAGCCGACTCCGGGGAGTATGTGTGCCGCGTGGTCAGCGGCTTGGGCACCCAGGAAGCCTCAGTCCTTGTCACCATCCAGCAGCGCTTCGGCCCCTCACACAGTGAGTGTCTCAGGGGTCGTAGCAAACCATGGGGGCTGCTGGGGCCACTCCACCCGCAGCGGCTCCCACACCCTGCCTCCCGTCTCGCCCTCCCAGCCCAGGGTGTGGTGTACCCCGTCCGCATCGAGTCCTCCTCATCCTCCCTGGCAAATGGACATACCCTGGACCTCAACTGCCTGGTGACCAGCCAAGCCCCCCACACCATCACCTGGTATAAGCGTGGAGGCAGCCTACCCAGCCGGCATCAGGTATGGAGCCAGCGGGAAGGGAGGACAAAAGCTGGGCGCACTGGCCCTGATGGGAATCAGCAGGGGCTCTCGGCACTGCCTCTGTGCTCATTCAGTCATTCAGCAAACATTGAGTGTTCTTGTTAGATGGGCCTTGAACCAGTGCTGAGGATACGGAGATAGTCCCACTGACCTCAATTGGATCCTGTATTTTTAACAGAACATTCTATGATTCACTCACTAAATTTCCCTGAGAACCTGCCCCAGGCCAAGTCCTGCACCTGGCACTGAAGGATTCCAAATGGAATGAGACAGGTGCCTGCCCTCAGGGAGCTCACAGGCCAGAGGGTGAGGCAGACATGCCATGTGACAGCAGTGCAGTAGGAGCCACAGTGGGGTGCTGCGGAGTCACCGGGGATGGCCCAGCAGGCTTTCTGCAGGGCTGGCGAATGAGAACAGTACAAGGCTAGAGGCACTGTCTACCCGAGCCGGGAGCCTCAAGGAGGCCACAGAGGGAGTTCTGAAGGAGGCCGGGGTGGGGGCCTAGCCCAGGCAAGGCAGGGAGGCTCCCGGAGTCTGGGGGCAGCAGCAGCAGCGCCGCAGACGTGGAGGGGCTGCCCCCACCCACTGACACTTGCTCCCCTTCAGATCGTAGGCTCCCGGCTGCGGATCCCCCAGGTGACGCCAGCCGACTCGGGCGAGTACGTGTGTCATGTCAGCAACGGTGCCGGCTCCCAGGAGACCTCTCTCATCGTCACCATCCAGGGCAGTGGCTCCCCCCACGGTGAGAGCACGTAGGGCAGGGGGCCGGTCACGTGGGTGCAGGGGGAGGCAGAGAAGTCCCCGGCACCGTCACTGCTGTCTGACTCTGGCTGCATGGTCTGTCCCTCTCTGTCCCCAGTGCCTAGCGTCTCCCCACCAATCAGGATCGAGTCCTCATCCCCCACAGTGGTCGAAGGACAGACCTTGGATCTAAACTGCGTGGTCGCTGGGCAGCCCCAGGCCACCATCACGTGGTACAAGCGTGGGGGCAGCCTTCCCGCCCGACACCAGGTACAGAGAGGAGCCATGGCAGTGGGGCAGAACCCCTGCTTCCTGGGGTGGCAGTGCAGGGACAGCCCTGTGGGCAGAGAACCCGAAGCATTAGCTGGCAGTCCTGGGCCCATCCTCCCTCCTGCCCTGGGTGGACAGAGGTCTGACGAGGGAGGCCTGGGAGGAGGCCTGAGCCAGCCGGTGACCCCTCTGCCCTGCGACTCCCTCTCCCCCTCCTTCCCCAACCGCCCCCAGGCCCACGGGTCCCGCCTGCGGCTGCACCAGATGTCCGTGGCTGACTCGGGCGAGTATGTGTGTCGGGCCAACAACAACATCGATGCCCAGGAGGCCTCCATCATGGTCTCAGTCTCCCCCCGCCCCAGCAGCCCCTCCGGTGAGTGAGGAAGGCCGAGAAGGGCCCGGGAGATGCAGGCCACAGTGCTCCCTGCAGAGGAGGAGCTCTGCAGTCAGATCCCTCGGACAAGGGTGGTAGTCCAGGGCCAGGCTCTGCAGAAAGGTGCCTGGGTTCGAATCCTGCCCCTGCCACTACGGGGCTTGGCTGAGTTACTCTCCTCTCAGCTTCAGTTTTCTCCCAGTGAAATGGAGATATCGGTCATTCACACCTCACAGGTGTTCAATACACTGGCCACTAGCCACAAGTGGCAATTAAAATTAGTTACAATTTAAAGTTCATATCCTCAGATTTCAAATGCTCAATAGCCACATGTAGCTAGTAGCCACCGTATTGGACAGTGCAGATGAGGGGACATTTCTGTCATCACAGAAAGTTGATGAACTTTTTAAGGATTAAATGAATTAACACACATACGGTGCTTAGAACAGAGCCTGGCACACTGTAGGTCCCTATTAAGTATTAGCTATTATTATTACTTTGAGGGATGAGGGTGTCTGTGGTTGAGGCTCCCGCTGTCCCAGTTGTTCCCAAATCTGACAATGGCCAAAGCCCCTACTTGCTGTCTCTGTGCCCCCAGTCCCTAGCGGTGCTGTGCCCATCAGAATTGAGTCGTCATCTTCACACGTGGCCGAAGGGCAGACCCTGGATCTGAACTGCGTGGTCCCTGGACAGGCCCACGCCCAGGTCACGTGGCACAGACGCGGGGGCAGCCTCCCTGCTCACCACCAGGTACGGGAGTTGGGGGCAGGAAACAGTGAGAGGGCTGCTGGATGTGGGGGCCCTGGCTAGGGGTCCATCCCCCAAGCTCCTCCCAGGAAGGAAGCCTGGGAGCCCCTGTGGGGTGCAGCGCCTATCTGGATCAGGGGTTAGACCCTGGCCCCCGGCCTTCAAGGATTTTGACTGCCATCTCACTCTGCTCTCTGTCTCCCCTTCCTGTCCCCGCTCAGGCCCACGGCTCACGGCTGCGGTTGCACCACGTGTCCCCGGCTGACTCGGGCGAGTACGTGTGCCGCGTGGTGAGCAGCTCTGGCCCCCTGGAGGCCTCGGTCCTGGTCACCATCGAGGCCTCTGGCTCTGGCACTGTTCCCGTCCCTGGTGAGGGTCCCTACAGTGGGGCTGGGAGGCTGGAAGAGGGAGGTGGGGAGGGGATCAGCAGGCAGAGGGCGGGAGCCAGGTCAAGTGGGCTTCGTCGCTAGGCCCGAGAGCACGGACTTCAGAGTCTGGCATACGTGGGCTTGAGTCCCAGCTCCTCTGTCCACACCTGAGATGTCGCACAAGGGACAAGGGACTTCTCCTCTCTGCATTTCACTTTCCTCATCTGTGAAGTGGGGATAGTAGCTCTTGCACCAATTACGTGAGTTCCCAGAGGCTGTAGCTGCACCTCTGGGGGGCACAAGAGGGTGATTTTAGGTGATAAACATCTTTTATATTAATAGTGGTATATTAGGGAAAAAACAGCAACACATCAAATCTGTCAGGATTTCACGGAAATCATTGCCTACAATGGGACTAAGTATTTAAGGGTTTTTTTGAGTGAATCAGTTGAAAGGAAAATGCAAAGTAATTGCTAGCACAGGGAGCACATGGCTGTAGCAGGCGTCGTGATAGCAGCACCTAAACTGCTAAGTAATAGAGAAAATACAGCACTTAGTAGGTGCTGGGCCCCGTTATATTTACACATATACCTCATTGCATCCTCACAGTAACACTTTGAGGTAGGTATGATTGTTTTCTCCATGTTACAGATGGGGAGACTGAGACACGGAGAGGTGAAGTGGCTCTCCGAAGGGCACACAGCTAATACGTGGCAGAGCTGGGCTTGAACCCCGGCAGTCTGGCCCCAGAGTCTGGGTTCTTAGCCATGCAGTACTCAAGTTTGGGAAACATTAGTGATCTGTGTGCAGGTGCCTGGCCCTGAGCCTTGGCCGCCAGTGGTGCTGGGAGCGCAGGAGGAGATGGTGGAGCCATTGCCTGGGGTGGGGCTGGGAGAATGAGGTCCCTCTACCTGCCAGGCTGGCCCAGCCACTCCAGGCCTCAGGCAAGGAGAAGGGGGAGTCAAGGCCACCTCCCCATGGCCTCTAGTCTGAATATCTGGACACCCAGGGGCGGGGACTGAGGGCACAGGGGTGCGAGTCCCAGCTCACTGACCTCTTCCTGTGCCCACAGCCCCAGGTGGAGCCCCACCCATCCGCATCGAGACCTCCTCCTCCCACGTGGCCGAAGGGCAGACCCTGGATCTGAAGTGCGTGGTGCCCGGGCAGGCCCACGCCCAGGTCACATGGCACAGGCGTGGGGGCAGCCTCCCTGCTCGGCACCAGGTACGGGGGCTGGAGAAAGCAGGATGTGGGCACTCCCCACTCCACCCCATCCCACCTCCTGCGAGGGCAGTCCTGCCTGAACCCAGCCCCAGAGGGAAGGTGACCCCAACATCCGGGGCTTCGGGGAAATTGCAGCAGGAAATCACTGGGAGTCAGGAGGTCAAGAACAGGCTGGGCACGGCAGGGCCACCGCTGGCCCCCAGCACCTTGGTGCTAATTAGAAAAGGACACCTCTTACTCAAGACACTGGACTTCTTCCTACCAGAAAACATGTCCTAATAAATATACTCCACAGTGTCTAATGTCAAAGGAGGCCGCCTTTCACAGGATGCAGCCTACATAACTGTCTGTGACAGTCCTAGGGAAGAGGGACCAGAGGGCTTGGGCATCTGGAGGCCTTGGGCACCGGCCCCCTAGCTCACTCTCTCCACTCTTGCCCTGACCTTGGCCAGGTCCACGGCCCCCTGCTGAGGCTGAACCAGGTGTCCCCAGCTGACTCTGGCGAGTACTCATGTCAAGTGACCAGCAGCCAGGGCACCCTGGAGGCTTCTGTCCTGGTCACAATTGAGGCCTCCAGCCCACGCCCCATCCCTGGTGAGTGACAGGAGCAGTGGGCGATGCTGGGGCACAGGCTGGGGAGCCCCTTCCTGGCCTTGCTCCTCCCTGCTCTCCCTGCGGGGCTCTGGCTCTCAGCTCCATGAAGGTCCTCCAGCCCCTCCCCCGACCACTAGGGAACAGCCCTGGGTCTCAACACAGCAAGCTGGCCCCCAGGGAACAGGGACTCTTCTTAGGTCAAGGGCGCTCAGCTGTGTCAGTCACTCTCAAGCCTCTGCACCTCCAGGAGGACCTGTCAGCATTCACTGCTACCACCCTAGGTCCCTGCCTTCACCCCCAGGAGCCCCGCCTTTCTTACCCACCCGTTCTGCCCACAGCCCCAGGACTGGCCCAGCCCATCTACATCGAGGCCTCCTCCTCTCACCTGACCGAAGGGCAGACCCTGGACCTGAACTGCGTGGTGCCCGGGCAGGCCCACGCCCAGGTCACATGGCACAAGCGTGGGGGCAGCCTCCCCGCCCGGCACCAGGTATGGGGGCCAGGATGGGGAGGTTTACAGGACAGGCAAGGTTCGACCTGCAGTTGCCTTCTGCACTCCAAGCCTCATGCAAACCCCAGCCTGCTTGGGGACCCCAGGGGATAGGATACTTTTTGGAGAAGAGTTTGCCAGCCTGGGAGTTGAGACCTGGGTTTTTCTCACCGCTCTGCTGCTGAATCGTTTCCTGAGCCAGTTTGCCCCTCTATAAAGTGGGTGGGTTGGACTCGTAAGATTCTGTGAGTGAAGCTCCTTCATTCCCACCAGCTGGAGCCTGGAGCTTCTAAGACCCAAGGGGGCACAGCCGGGCTTGGGGACTTATCCTGTCCCAAGTGTTTCGGCCTGACGGCTGCCCCCTCCTCACTCTGACAGACCCACGGCTCCCGGCTGCGGCTCAACCACGTCTCTCCCGCCGACTCTGGCGAGTACGTGTGCCGCGTGGTTGGCGCCCCAGGGCCTGAGCAGGAGGCCTCCTTCACAGTCACTGTCCCCCACAGTGCAGAGTCCTCCTACCGTGAGTGTGGCAGATGCCCTGGGCAGGGGAGGAAGGGGGACCCTGGAGCTGAGGCAGGGGAGTCGAGCCAACCCAGCCGCGCTGAGCCCAGCCCTCCACCCGCCTCGTCCCCCAGGCCTTAGGAGCCCCGTCATCTCCATCGACCCGCCCAGCAGCACCGTGCAGCAGGGCCAGGACGCCAGCTTCAAGTGCCTCATCCATGACGGGGCAGCCCCCATCAGCCTGGAGTGGAAGACTCGGAACCAAGAGCTGGAGGGTGAGCCGGTGGGGGGTGGGGCGCAGGGGGGCGGGAGGGAGGCTGGAGGCAGGTGGGAATGCCTGATGATCACCACTGTGGGCGGGGCAGAGACCGAGGACGGCACCAAACTCCTGGTGTGACCCTGGGTAAGGCCCTTCCCTTCTGGTGCCTCAGTGTCCCCATATGGATGGTAAGGGGGCTGGACTCAGGCATCTCCAAGGACTCTTTCATCTACCATCTGTGACCCTGTGAGCTGGACGCACCCAAGCTGGAGAGGTCGGGGGCATGGGGCAGAGGTGTGCCTACTGGCAGTGCCAAGGCGTGAGAACACCCTCACTGACTATACCTTCCCCATGCCAACCCCACAGACAACGTCCACATCAGCCCCAACGGCTCCATCATCACCATCGTAGGCACCCGGCCCAGCAACCACGGTGCCTACCGCTGCGTGGCCTCCAACGCCTACGGCGTAGCCCAGAGTGTCGTGAACCTCAGTGTGCATGGTGAGGGGCGTCAACCCCATAGGTTCTTGCCTTCCTATCTCCAGCCCTAATTCTGAGCTCACAACCTCCAGATTTAAATCCTACTTCTGCCACTGCCTCCCTCTTGGGCGTTCTCCCTCTCTGAGCCTCGGTTTCCACATCGGTACAGTGAGGAGACTAGTGCCCACCTGGCAGTTACTGAGAAGGGGCTGTGACGGTGTGCGTGCCTAACAGAAGCCTGCATATGCATCAGTGGTGTTGTTCCTCTGGGCAGGGCCCCCTACGGTGTCTGTGCTTCCTGAGGGCCCCGTGTGGGTGAAAGTGGGAAAGTCCGTCACCCTGGAGTGTGTCAGTGCTGGGGAGCCCCGCTCTTCTGTTCGCTGGACCCGGCTCGGCACGCCTGCTAACTTGGAGAAGCAGATGTACGGGCTTGTGGACAGCCATGCGGTGCTGCAGGTGAGGCGTGGCCTCCCCCTGGACGTCTCTGGGTCTGAGGCCCAGGCAGGGCCCATCCTTGAGCAGAGGCTTGGAGGAAAGAGTGATGGGTGGGCAGATGGGTGATGAATGGATGGAGAGAGAAAGGGAAGGATGGGATAGGTGGATGATGCATAGATTGGAAGATAGGCAGGAAGATGGGAAGGAAGAAGGAATGGGTGGAAGGATGGATGGATGGGTGGAGGTGGGTGGGTAGGTGGATGAGTGAGTGGGTAGGTGGGTGGGTAGGTGGGTGGGCTGCTGGACAAGCGGATGGATGGATTAATGGGATGTCTTGAGTGTGAGCCCTCAAGCGGCCTGTCAAATAGGGGAGCTAAAAACAGGGAAGGGTAGAAGGCAGTGGTAAAACGAAGCCAGAGCTGGGGGCTGATGCAGAGGTCCCCCCTCAGTGCCCACATAACCAACCTCCTTGCTTTCTGCCAGATTTCATCAGCTAAACCATCAGATGCAGGCACCTACGTGTGCCTGGCTCAGAATGCACTGGGCACAGCACAGAAGCGGGTGGAGGTGATTGTGGACCCGGGCATCGTGACCCCAGGGGCCCCTCAGGTCCAAGTTGAAGAAGCCGAACTGACGGTGGAGGCTGGACACACAGCCACGCTGCGCTGCTCAGCCACAGGTGTGGACGGGGGCTGGCACACAGGGCAGGCGGAGCAGCGGTTTCCTGGGGCCTGAATTGTAGACACAAGAGATCTGAAGATGATGTCATGCGCGGGGAGGGGGCTTTGCTGCTGGCATCTCCCAGTGATGGCTGCGGTGCCCGCTTAGTGCCCCCCATGAAGGGGCAGGATCACCCAGGTCCCTTCCTCACCATTGCCACCCTCAGCTTGTCCTTGGGGCAGCCTAGCCATCTCTGCCACCTTCCACTTGATTCCACAGGCAGCCCCACGCCCACCATCCACTGGTCCAAGCTGCGCTCCCCGCTGCCCTGGCAGCACCGGCTGGAAGGTGACACGCTGATCATCCCCCGGGTAGCCCAGCAGGACTCGGGCCAGTACATCTGCAACGCCACCAGCCCCGCTGGGCACGCTGAGGCCACCATCGCCCTGCATGTAGAGAGTAAGGCGCTCATCCATCCTCCTCGGGCTACCCTCTCTGCACTGTGTGGAGGTCTGAGCCCCTCACCAGGCTACACCGTGGACAGAACCCCAGGAACCCCATCCAGAGCGCCTCATACACCTCAGGTCCCCAGAGCCTGCCCTAGCCTGAAACCCATATCTCTTCCCGGGACCTTTGCTTCCTGCATCCCCAGTCCTCCGGGCTTACCATCAGCTTCCCTGGTCCTTTGGCAAGTGTCCTGGACCTGACACCTGCTCCCATCCTGATCTCTGCTGCTCCCCACTCTGACCTCTATGTCCCCCCACCCCAGGCCCACCGTATGCCACCACAGTCCCGGAGCACGCTTCGGTGCAGGCAGGGGAGACGGTGCAGCTCCAGTGCCTGGCTCACGGGACACCCCCGCTCACCTTCCAGTGGAGCCGTGTGGGTGGCAGCCTCCCTGGGAAAGCAACCGCCAGGAACGAGATGCTGCGCTTTGAGCCCGCCGCCCCTGAGGACTCAGGCCGCTACCGCTGCCAGGTCACCAACAAGGTGGGCTCAGCTGAGGCCTTCGCCCACGTGGTTGTCCAAGGTGAGCAGCCCCGGCACAGGCTGGGCAGAAGAGGGTCAGCTTTCTTCCAGGCCCTTGTCTGAGCCCTTCACTTACCAGCAACTGGCACTGGGGGACCCGCCACTTGGCACACGAAGGCTTCCCTCCATTACCCCACGTGGAATCCCTGCCTTTCCCTTGTTCTCCAAGGCCCGAGGCAGGCCTGCCTCCTCCAGGAAGACCCCCATCTCTGTGTTCTCAGCAACTCTAGCTCTCATCGCTGCATCCCTCCCTTGGCATTGACCTTGCACTGCCAGAGGCTGTTTGCATAAGTACCCAGCCTGCCTTGCCTGCCAGACTGAAGACACTCAGGGCAGGGCCTGGACCTAGGCATCTTAGCAGCCCAGGCTTGTCCACCTCAGGACCAGAATGGGCTGGGTAAAGGCTGCACAGTGACGACAGTGACCGTGTGACAGGGCGGCACCACCCCTGGCATGCCCAGGGTTTCAGTGGCTCTCCATGGTCTCCTCCATCAGTGACACAAAGCCAGCAAGTGCTGTTGGGCCCCAAATTCTAGAAGCAGAAAAGCCTGTAGCCCAGTGGTCAAGAGCCTGGGCTACACTGAGAGTGGGTTCAGTGCTCAGTTGCTTGCTGGTTGTGTGACCTTGGCCAAGTCAGTTAAGCTCAAGCCTCAATTTCTTCATCTGTAAAGCAGAGAGACAATGCCAGCACACAGGCTGACTCAGAAAGACACCCATATGTAAAGCCCGTGGCACACAGTAGGCACTTCATAAATGGTGATGATATGCATCTGTACCCACCCTCCTGTCCATCTCCACATGAGGACATGTGGGTGCCTCCCCCATGACCATGGTTCCTCTTAGGTTAGACTGAGCTAAAAGAGTCTTTGCTGTCCTTCCTGAAAATGTCTAAATCTTTCCAAGAATGACCCCTCTCACTCTTGCCTGGGGATGCCCTCCCCTCCGAAGGCCAGAGCTTGTAGGAGTACAGAGCCCGGGGCTCCACAGGCTCTTAAATGTGGTGATTGAATGACTGCATGAGCAAGCGAATGAATCAGTCCGCCAATGAAAGGTCTTTTCTCCCTGGTCGGAGAGGCTGCCCGGAGAAGAACAGCCCTTGAATGTTAGGGTTTCCTGGGTCCTGGGGGAATGTGTCAGGGATATGACACACACACACATAGACACGGAACCTCGCACGTGTCCCCACAGGCCACTCCGGCTCTCTCCCGGCCACCACAGTCCCAGCAGGATATACACCCACTGTTCAGGTCACACCTCAGCTGGAGACCAAGAGCATAGGGGCCAGCGTCGAGTTCCACTGTGCCGTGCCCAGCGACCGGGGCACTCAGCTCCGTTGGATCAAGGAAGGGGGTCAGCTGCCTCCTGGCCACAGCGTGCAGGATGGGGTGCTTCGGTGAGTGGGGCTGGGGGCAGGGCTGACCTTGGGTGTCCCAGCCCAAGGCACACAGTGGGGCTGTTAGAACACCTGCCCTGTGGGGCTCAGCAAGAAACAATGTCCTTGGGCAAGTCACCTCACCTCTCTGAGCCTCAGTGTTCTCAGCTGTGCAGTGGGTTATGTGAGATTGTCTAAAGCATTTAAAACAGTGCTTAGCACGTGGAAGGGTTCCAGTAAACAGTGGCCCATATTTGTGTTGTTATTGCCAGAGGAAAGAGAACAGGCCCTGGGGCCAGGTGTATACCCGTGACGCAGATCTTGGCTCTGCTGCTTGATAACTGTGTGATCTTGAGCTATAGACCGTACGATCTTGGTCTCAAATGGGTCTAGTGACACCCATCCTGCCTGCCCACCTACCTTGCAGGGTTATTAGGAGACTAGAAGTTTCCACCGTGTGCTAACCTCTGACAGCTTTTGACTCCCACGCCAGTGCAAAGCATTCTCGTAATTGTTTTTATTCACTGATATCTTATTATTTTTGCTTTACAGAATCCAGAACCTGGACCAGAACTGCCAAGGGACGTATATTTGCCAGGCCTATGGACCATGGGGACAGGCCCAGGCCAGTGCCCAGCTGGTTGTCCAAGGTAAGAGGGTGGCTTCAGGCCTCTGCTGCGAGCAGGGGACAGAGATAGGAGCACAGGGACCATGTTCCCCAGGGAGCCCCTTGAATGTGTACGAATGAAGGGGATTACTCGATTGTATTGTTACTTGTGTCTAGCATAGAGTAAGGGGGCTTGGCGAATATTGCAAGGGAGGGAGGGAGGAGGGAGACAGGGCGAGTGAGTGAGCGCTCGGACCAACCAATGAAGAATGACAGTGGGTACACAAGTGAGTAAACAAATAAACAAAAGAGCACTGAGCCGGCCCAGTGGCATAGCGGTTAAGTTCCCGCGCTCCGCTTTGGCAGCCCAGGGTTCCCTGGTTCGGATCCCCGGCGCGGACCTTTGCACCACTCATCAAGCCATGCTGTGGTGGCATCCCATATACAGGGCACAGATGTTAGCTCAGGGCCAATCTTCCTCAGCAGAAAAAAAAGAGCAAAGGAGTGAGTGTGCCGATGAGTGAGTGCACGGAAGAGCAAATGGAGAAATGAACAAATGCCTAGGGCTCAGTGCCCGCCTTTTCCGGGGTGGTCTGCAGCTCCCTCAGGCCAGGCCTGCAGGCTGGCCTCACTCTGCCTCTGCCTCCCGCGCCCCAGCCCTGCCCTCAGTGCTCATCAACATCCGGACCTCCGTGCAGACCGTGGTGGTCGGCCATGCCGTGGAGTTTGAGTGCCTGGCCCTGGGTGACCCCAAGCCTCAGGTGACATGGAGCAAAGTCGGAGGGCGCCTGCGGCCTGGCATCGTGCAGAGCGGGGGCATCGTCAGGATCGCCCACGTGGAGCTGGCCGACGCGGGACAGTACCGCTGCACAGCCACCAACGCTGCCGGCACCACCCAGTCCCATGTGCTGCTGCTCGTGCAAGGTGAAGGCCAGCAGGGGCTTCTGCGGGGACAGGGGCTTCTCTAGCTGCCATCTCTGGCCTCACCTGCTTTGTGCTTCCTTTCCACTCTCTTGGGAATTTTCAGTTTTGTGTATCTAAGGGGCAGGTTTCATAACAAGTGGTGGCAGCAGGGGGTCAAGGTGAGTGTTCTGGGGCAGGCTGGAACTTGCAGGGCCGAGCTACGCCATGGGGCATCATCAGGAAAACGGATCTGTAGTCCTGCTCTGATGAGGGAGACCTACAGCCCAGTCTGACAGCAGAGACAACGTAACACAAAACACACAAAAGAGAGCAAAACAAGAGCAGTGGGTGCAGGGCAGACATGAATCTGTGTTCCCTTCAAAGGCAATTCCTTTTCACCCCAAGCCCTATGACTTGCCCCTAAACTTCCTGTACCCCCTTCTCAGGTCCCCAAAGGGCCGGACAATTTTCCACCCTGGTGTGTTGCAGTGTTAGGCTCTCGGGTCAAATGGACCTGTTCCTGAGCCTTGACTCTGCCCGGTTCTGTGCAGCCAGGAGTGAGCAGCCACTTTTCCCTCTGAACCACAGTTTCCTCACCTGTGAAATGGAGGCATAGTGCCTCCCTTCAAGGGATAGTGTGAGGATTAAGTGAGTCTGGGCACAGGCTGAGCTCACAAATGGTGGCTGTCATCAGGTTGATGGCCTGTGTCTCCTCCCCCTCTTAGCCTTGCCTCAGATCTCAACACCCCCAGAGGTCCATGTGCCTGCTGGTTCTACAGCCGTCTTCCCCTGCATGGCCTCTGGCTACCCCACTCCTGATATCACCTGGAGCAAGGTAAATGCTGGGCAGGGGACCAGCGGGCGTGCCTGAGGGGCAGGGACCGGGTCGTCACCAGCTCAGTGCCCCCAGGACCTGGCCCAGGCTGGGCACAGAGTATGTGCTCAGTGCCTGAGGGTGGGCCTGAGGCAGAGATGGGAGACAGGCCCCATGGAGGTATGGGCCAAGGTCACGGTCCAAAGCACGGCTGTGTTTGCAGCTGGATGGTAACCTGCCCCCCGACAGCCGCCTGGAGAACAACATGCTCGTGCTGCCCTTGGTCCGACCCCAGGACGCAGGCACCTATGTCTGCACTGCCACTAACCGCCAGGGCAAGGTCAAAGCCTTTGCCCACCTGCGGGTGCCAGGTAAGACAACACCCCCAGAGTTGACGGTGCCCGCCCACTGCCTGGTGGGCATCGTCTCTAACTGCTCTCTGCCCGCAGAGCGGGTGGTGCCCTACTTCACCCAGACCCCCCACTCCTTCCTGCCGCTGCCCACCATCAAGGATGCCTACAGGAAGTTTGAGATCAAGATCACCTTCCGGCCCGACTCAGCTGATGGTGAGCAGGAGAGGAGCTGATTTGGGGGGCCTGGGGTGGGGGGTCTCCTGGAGTAACTGCCAACACATTATGAGCCTTGGCAGCCCCCGTCCCACCCTCCCTTGGCGTTCCCTGTCCCGGAGCCCCCAGGCCTGCCGGGCCTCCCTGCTGGGCTCTCTCTCATGCCTCCTCCCTTCTCCATCTCCGCCTCTGTGATACCTCCCATCTGACGCCTCCCGGTGGTCCCTCTGCCATTGGTGCATCAACACCCAGTGCTCCTATCCCATCTTCCTATCTCTGTCTCTGCTCCTTCCTCCCTCCTTTGTCTCCAGCTCTCACCCTCTCCTCCTCTCTCTCTCTCATCCGTCTCCTCATCTCTCCCCGTCTCTGACTTGCACTGTCCAGGCCTCCTTCTCTACTCGGGTGAGTCTCTGCCTCCCTCTCCTCCTTCAGGTAGACCTAACAGTGTGGCTGAAGCAGATTCAGTTTCCTTCCAGGGGCTCTCAGCAAGGCCCGTCCATTCAGGGCACCATCTGAGAGGGTGGGAAGGCCCTGGCTGTGGGGGGTGTGCCGAGGGAGGGACAGGAGTCAGAGTGGAAAGGCTCACAGGCTGGGGTCATTCATCCCCGGGGCTGGGGCAGGCAGGGAGCCCATAGCTGGATGGGAGGCCCTGACACCACTGTGCCTGCCCAGGGATGCTGCTGTACAACGGGCAGAAGCAGATCCCAGGGAGCCCTGCCAACCTGGCCAACAGGCAGCCCGACTTCATCTCCTTTGGCCTCGTGGGCGGAAGGCCTGAGTTCCGGTGAGAGCCTCGCGCTCCCTGTTTCCAGGGGAGAGGGGCCCGGGAGACTGGACTGCAGGGCCTCAGTCAGGCACACAACTGGGCTGAGTTGTGCAAAGGAGGTGCTGGAGGAAGGAGGAGACGTGGCTGGTACCCTTGGCGACCACCCAATCCGCTGGAGTCGGCACAGTGTGCCAGCCCAGTGGAGGAGGAAGCAGCCTCAGACTCGCACAAAACTGCGGCAGAAACACTCGGTGACGCTGAGTGCGCGCTTACGGGGTGGGACTGCTGCAGGCCAGGATTCATTCGTTCGTTCATTCATTCATTTAACGGTTATTTGCTAAACGCCTCCTTTGTGCCAGGCACTGACGCAGGGCAATACAAAGTGTGGGAATGTATATTCTAGTCGGGGAAGACCAGCCATAAACCAAGAAGGAAAGAGACAGGTGCTCTCAGAGGGAGGAGAGCTCAGAATAAGAGTGAGGCCAGGTGCTAGGCTGTGGGGCCCTGGTGCCGGGGCAGGTGGATCCCTGGGGGCTGCTCTGGACAAGCTCCAGGGAAAGGGTGTGGGGAGAGGAGACCTGGGCAGGGAGGGCGGGGCTGGGGTGGGTGATGGGGTGGGAGGACAAGGCAGGGACGGGAACTGGAACGGGACCTCAGGGTCTGGTGACGTGCCTTTTGCCCATGCTGGGCCCCTGCCCAGCCCTTCTTACAAACCCCGTACCCACTCTCCTGCCCTGGCCCTGTCCCATGGAGCAGGTTTGACGCAGGCTCAGGCATGGCCACCATCCGCCACCCCACACCACTGGCACTGGGCCAGTTCCACACAGTGACCCTGCTGCGCAGCCTTACCCAGGGCTCCCTGATTGTGGGCAGCCTGGCCCCGGTCAACGGGACCTCCCAGGTGAGGCCCACCCCCGTCCTCCTGTTCCCAGCCCCTCCCCACCTCCGCCTGGCCTCTCTGCCATTCCTGACTTCCCCACCCCCCAGGGCAAGTTCCAGGGCCTGGACCTGAATGAGGCGCTCTACCTGGGTGGCTACCCGGACTACAGTGCCATCCCCAAGGCAGGACTGAGCAGTGGCTTCATAGGTGAGCCCCCTCCCCACCTCCAGCCCTGGCCAAACCTCACCTGGCTGGCTGGCAGAGCCCATGGGAGCCTGGGAGAGCACTGCAGGGCGTGGGCGGGGGCTGGGCAGACCTCCCAGCACCCCCTCTTTGCTCATCTTGCCTGCCCACCCCACAGGCTGTGTCCGGGAGCTGCGCATCCAGGGCGAGGAGATCATCTTCCATGACCTCAACCTTACAGCGCACGGCATCTCCCACTGCCCCACCTGTCGGGACCGGCCCTGCCAGGTAACCCCACACTGCACAGGCCACCTGGCTGCCCCTGGCCATTGCCCTCAGCCGTGGCAGGCCCCTGGGGGGCGTGGAGCAGGGCCAGAGTGTTTGTGGCCAACTTCTTGGGGCTGCTTTGCAGAACGGGGGCCAGTGCCAGGACTCGGAGAGTAGCAGCTACGTGTGCATCTGCCTGCCTGGCTTCACTGGGAGCCGCTGTGAACACTCGCAGGCCCTGCACTGCCACCCAGGTGTGTACGACCCATTCCCGATCACGGCCACCCCTGGGTGCTTGCCTCTGCCCACTGCTGCCCCTTCATATCCACCCCACGCCCACTGCTAACTGTACTTACCATGCTTGATCACACTTAACCAAGTACTTACCACCCCTCCTAGATCCTGGCTTCCATCCCCGCCACCCTAATACTCATGCTGCCTCCCATCTCTGCTGCCCAGGTACTTGCCCCCCATCACAGCCACCCAGCTACTCATCCTACCCCCATCACTGCTCCCCAGGAACTCCCCCAGGCCCCTCACTGCTCCCCAGGGACCTACCACCTTCCCATCTGTTACCAAGGTGCTCACCCCGTTACCTGCCACCCAGGTCCTCATCACCCCCACTGTTATCCAGCTACAGTCTGTCAAGAACACCACAGACTGGGGCGAGCCCAGTGGCGTAGCGGTTAAGTTTACACACTCCGCTTCAGCGGCCCGGGGTTCGCAGGTTCTGATCCTGGGCGCAGACCGATGCACCGCTTATCAAGCCATGCTGTGGCGGCGTCCCACATATAAAGTAGAGGAAGATGGGCACAGATGTTAGCCCAGGGCCAATCTTCCTCAGCAAAAACAGGAGGATTGACAACAGATGTTAGCTCAGGGCTGATCTTCCTAAAAAAACACAGACTAACAGAGTCGCTTATCAATTTCCCCCGATGCTGCCCCCTGCCCGCCCTCCCCACCCTTGCTCTAATGCATTCCTGCTCCCTGGTCTCCTGGGCAGCCCTCCTGGCCCTAGCTAGCCGAGGCCCCTGGGGTGCAATAGGTGGGGCTTTGGCATCAGGACCCCACCCTCTCCAGGGCCACCTCAGTGTCCTCCTTGCTGACTCATGTCTCCCAGAGGCCTGTGGGCCCGACGCCACCTGTGTGAACCGGCCCGATGGCCGAGGCTACACCTGCCGCTGCCACCTGGGCCGCTCGGGGATAAGATGTGAGGAAGGTGAGTGGAGCTGGGCCTGGGGCCCCCAGGGATCCCAGGAAGGACAGAGGAAGCTGGGCAGAGGCATCTGAGGCCATGATGGGCCCTATGGGTGATAAAATTATTCCAGAGCCAGAGGGCCTCAAAGTCACCTGGTCAAGCTTCTGCCCAGTCTGAATCCCTTATATGAGGGCCCCCAACGGGGACCCCCACCTTACAAGAGATCCTTCTAGCCCGCTCTGCAGTGCCAGGGGCTCTTGTGCTGCTGCAGCTGTTGCCCAGCTGATCCTGACCCTCTGGGACTGGGGAGTGGGGTGGGCAGGGGTCCTGGAGGAGGGCTGAGTGGTTGGACCCCTCCTGGGACTCCGGTGTCCCCCCTGCCCCTGGCTGAGCCATGGCTGCTGCAGGTGTGACAGTGACCACCCCCTCCATGTCGGGCACTGGCTCCTACCTGGCGCTGCCCGCCCTCACCAACACACACCACGAGCTACGCCTGGATGTCGAGTTCAAGCCACTGGCGCCCGACGGAGTCCTGGTGTTCAGTGGGGGGAAGAGCGGGCCTGTGGAGGACTTTGTGTCCCTGGCGATGGTTGGCGGCCACCTGGAGTTCCGCTACGAGTTGGGGTCAGGTGAGCGCCAGACACCAAATGGAGATGGGCTCTCAGTGCCAAGCTCTGTGCCCCCCTTGGCTCTCCATGCCCTGAGGAGGCTCGGAGGAATAAATTCAGAAGTCAGACCAGCTGAAGTCCCCTGTTCCTTCCTGTTCCTTCTCTCTGTGTGTGACTTCAGGCAAGTCCCAAGACCTCCTCGGGTTCCTCCGGGAACACCAGGAGGCTGGAGGAAGTTCCCTATCTGCTCAAGACTCTGAATGGGGTGGGTCAGGGCAGGGGCCCGTCCTCGTGTCAACCCTGCCTGGCGTCCTCCCCAGGGCTGGCCATTCTGCGGAGCACCGAGCCGCTGGCCCTGGGCCGCTGGCACCGCGTGTCTGCGGAGCGCCTCAACAAGGACGGCAGCCTGCGGGTGAACGGCGGCCGCCCTGTGCTGCGCTCCTCGCCGGGCAAGAGCCAAGGCCTCAACCTCAACACCCTCCTCTACCTCGGGGGCGTGGAGCCGGTCGTGCAGCTGCCCCCGGCTACCAACATCAGCGCTCACTTCCGCGGCTGCGTGGGTGAGGTGAGCGGCAGTTTCCAGGGGACAAGGGCGGAGGGGAGCAGTGCAAACGGGGCCCTCCGCCTGCAGCTTGCCCAAGGCCCTTGGCACTAGACACTTCACCTCTGAGCCTCAGTTTCCTCCTCTGTGAAATGGAGACAGTTCCACCTACTTTGAAGGGTCGTACTGGGAATGACTGTGCTGTGGATGTTCCTGGTACGCAGTGGCACTCAGCTTATGTTCCTCCCTCCCCTCCCCTAGAATCCCATGTCACTGCTCAAGTTCCAGCTTGGGTTCCCAGCTACCCTCTACTGCATTCTCTCTGCTGGTACAGCTATGCCCTTGTCCCCTGCGTCCCTTGAGTCCCTCGGTGTCCCTGTGCCCACAGGTGTCAGTGAATGGAAAGCGGCTGGACCTCACCTACAGCTTCCTGGGCAGCCGGGGCATCGGGCAGTGCTATGACAGCTCCCCATGCGAGCGCCAGCCTTGCCAGCACGGCGCCACTTGCCTGCCTGCCGGAGAGTACGAGTTCCAGTGCCTGTGTCCAGATGGCTTCAAGGGTGCGTGAGCCCCCCCAGGCCCTGGGAGGGGGCGCAGGGTGGTCAGCGGCCACTCCAGCCCATGCCCACTCGCTCTGCCCTGGCCCACAGGAGACCTCTGTGAGCACGAGGAGAACCCCTGCCAGCTCCAGGAGCCCTGTCTGCACGGGGGCACCTGCCAGGGCACCCGCTGCCTCTGTCCCCCTGGCTTCTCTGGCCCACGCTGCCAACAAGGTAACTGCCGTGGCTTCTCTCCACCTCCCTCTTGGAGCCCTGGACACAGTCCCCACGGGTGTCTGTGCCCGCTGACTGGACGCTGCCTTTCCCCATAGGCTCTGGACATGGCACAGCGGAGTCTGATTGGCATCTTGAAGGCAGCGGGGGCAGCGGTACGTACTTGCTGGGGCCAGCCAGGGAAGCCCAGTGGGCTTGTCTGCTCCCTGGCTTCAGGTCTCCCAACCCCCTCTTCCAAACCCCACACCGTCAATTCTGGCCTCTTAGCAAAACAGGCCCAGTGAGAGGCTCACTGGGCACAGATAGACAGAGCAAAGATCACAGCCACACAGAGGTGGGTCCTGCTCTGTACTTAACGGGCTGGGTGACCTTGGGCAGGCCCTCGAACCACTCTGATCTCAGTTTCCTCCTCTATATTCATACGTTCCGTCAACAAACATCTATTGTGTGCCCATCCTTGCCCTAGGAGCAGTAGATATAAGATGAATAAGGCAGGACCCTCATTCTCAAGGATTGCACAATCTGTTTACAAGCAATGATAATTTATAAAAAATTGTTTACTGAACAATTACAGGTGCTGTGCTAACTGCTTTATAGATACATATCTTCTTCTTTATCACTAATATAATAGGATAAGTAGTGGGATAGATAGTAGGTAAGAGCAGGGACTCTGGCACCAGCCTCCCTGGGTTCAAATGCTAGCCCTGCCACTTAATAGCTGTGTGACTTTGGATGAGTCGCTTAACCTCTCTGTGCCTGTTTCCTCCTGTATAAAATGGAGAGAAGTAACATCCTTCCACAAGGCTTTGGATAGAATTTTGTGTGAGAGTAAAATTATTTAATGTATTTAAAATGCTTAGAACTATGTCTGGTCCAGAGTGGGTACAGAATGTTAGCTTTTGTTAATGTTATATCTAAGGCATAGGATTGTTATAAGGATCAAGTTAAATGAAGTGATGTTTGTAGCTGAACATGAAGCTCCCTACACAGTGACTGGCACATAGCAAGTACTTGGTAAACGTTAGCCGTTATCCTCATCATTTGGTGGCAGGTGGCAAAGTGTCCCCTTCCCTTGTAGCTGTCAGGCCCACAGGGGCCAGTGCTGGCCTGGGGGATGGGTCTGAGCAGGGCTGGGGATGTTGGAGCCACACACAGTATGGACATTGGAGCTGAAAGGTCCAGGTTGCCGTCCAGGCTTCCCCCTTCCTGGGCAAGTCACTCAGCCCCTGAGCCTGTCTTCCCACCTGTAAGATGGAGGAGACACGAAGGTTCTGACCCTTTCACGTGCCAGGGACCTAGTGACCAACTGTCCTGGTTTGCTCAGGACGGAGGGGCTTCTTGGACTATGGGACTTTCAGAGCTAAAACCAGGACAGGACTCGGCAAATGGAGATGGCCAGTCACCCTACCTGGACCCTAGTGACTGCATAAAATAAAACACGTAGGATTTCAAAGGAAACCAATTATAGTGAAATGACGTTACGAAAATATTGAAAATTTTCTGATTTGCAACATATGTGCTTCTTTATTAACATACAAAATAACGAGATCTAGTGATGGGCCTAATAGCTACCACGATCTCAATACGCTTAGACGACGTTTTGAAATATTTGCCACCACTGTCACGCTATAAGGACATCTTCTGTGAGTGACAAAGTCACGGGTCCTGCTACTCCGCCTTTGGTTGGTTGTCTACATGCATAATTGAAGGAACTGCTCAATTGCAGTGAGAAGTGAGCAAAAATAGGGCTGTAGTATTTTCCCCTCCAGGTTCACAGGCCCCTGAATTCTGTCCACAGTGCCTGGGGTCCCCAGGGACTGCGGGCTCTGAGTCCCCGTTGTGGTACGTGTTGGGCGGGGGGGGTCAGGGAGCCGATTCGGGATGGACGCTTCTCGCAGGTGAGCAGGTGTCTCACCATCGCCCCATCCTCCCGCAGATGCCCCTGGGCAGTACGGAGCCTATTTCCACGATGATGGCTTCCTAGCTCTCCCCGGCCGCGTCTTCTCCAGGAGGTGAGACGGGTGTTGGGAGAGCCCGTGGGCCCAGGGAGGGGAATAGGCATCTGGGACTTCTGCCCCCTCACTCTCTCCCCCACCACAGCCTTCCCGAAGTGCCCGAGACCATCGAGCTAGAGGTTCGGACCAGCACAGCCAGTGGCCTCCTGCTCTGGCAGGGTGTGGTGAGTATGGGCGTCGGGCCCGGGGTCTCAGGGTTCCCAGCCTCCTGGTGGCCAGGGCAGTGGGAGAGAGGAAAGTGGAGACCACAGCCATTGGAGACCTCGGCTCTCCAGGCTGGGGACCCCAGAGACCCTGTGCTTCCCTGGCAGGAGGTGGGAGAGGCCGGCCGAGGCAAGGACTTCCTCAGTCTCGGGCTTCAGGACGGGCACCTTGTCTTCAGGTGGGTCCTGGCACCTGACCCTTCCCTGGCCCCCCTCACGCCCTTAGTGGCTTCCCCTCTGGTCAGCCCCATGGCTCCTCCCACAAGAAGCTGCAGCTTCCAGTGCCCCAGCCACACACCCCCACCACCAACATCCCACACCCTCCAGTCCTGCCCCACTCACTCCTTCTCGGGCCTGTGTGACTGCAGCTACCAGCTAGGCAGCGGGGAGGCCCGCCTTGTCTCCGAGGACCCCATCAATGACGGCGAGTGGCATCGAGTGATGGCGCTGCGGTAAGAGAGCCGGGCCCTAGGGCGAGGGGCCCAGAGTTCCGGAGTGGGACAGGATGCTCCCCACCAGAACTTGAAGCCAAGGTCGAGGGGGAGCCCATCAGCCAGAGCACAGACTGCCAGGGCAGGACGAACTCCATGGGGGGTGGGTGGCCAAGTACCCTAGGGGAGGGGTGAAACCTGGGTGGGGAGCTAGGAAGCTGGGTTTGTGGGGCCAGATCTCATCCAGCGGGGGAAGGAAAGAACTCAGGGAGCGGTGGGCAGACGTCTCTGTCTGGAGTCTGGGGCAAAGGGAGGGGACTGTTACTGGGTTGGGGAGGGTGGGGCATTGGTGGTGAGGGGCCTGACCCAGTTTCCCCGCAGGGAGGGCCGGAGAGGTTCCCTCCAGGTGGACGGAGAGGAGCTGGTCAGTGGCCAGTCCCCAGGCCCTAACGTGGCGGTCAACACCAAGGGCAGCATCTACATCGGTAAGTCCTGGGCTCAGGCCTCCCTGCAGGCCAGGGGCCCCCTCCTCCGGGCCAGGGAGGGAATGGGGCTCCTGCAGAGCGGGAGCACACAGCCTGCCTCACCTCCTGGGTCCCGGAGCTGACAGGCCTGTCCTCTCCCCTCCCCACAGGCGGAGCCCCCAACGTGGCCGCGCTGACCGGGGGCAGGTTCTCCTCAGGCATCACGGGCTGTATCAAGAATCTGGTGCTGCACTCGGCCCGGCCTGGCGCCCCGCCCCCACAGCCCCTGGACCTGCAGCACCGTGCCCAGGCGGGGGCCAACACGCGGCCCTGCCCCTCGTAGGCAACCGCCTGCCCCACACGGACTCCCGGGCAGCGCCCCAGCCCCACAACGTCGAGTATATTATTATTAATATTATTATTATGAATATTTTGTAAGAAACTGAGGCGATGCCACGCTTTGCTGCTACTGCCCTGGGCTGGACTGGAGGGTGGGCACGCCACCCCCCACACACACACACACCTGGGCAAAGCCACAGGCTGGCGGGCAGGGCAGGTTGGATGGGAGCAGGTGCCTCACAGAGCCACCAGGACCCACCAGAGGGTCAGGCACGGTGGCCGAGTGGGCTCAGAACTGCCTGCATCAGTCGAGCCCCCCGAGGTGGAGCTGAGTTGCCCACTTCTGCAGCCGTGGGCAGCCCTCCTTCCTGGGCTTATAGCCTGGTGCCTCACCAGCTCCCTGGAGCAGGGGCCATGGCAGTGGCCTTCGCCACCCCGCTCTGGGTTGGGAAAGCTCTTTAGTGCCAACTGTGGAGTAAAAGGCAGCTCACCCCTGGGCAGGCAGCCCCCACCCTGTCCCAGCCCCCTCCACCTCCGCCTAGCCGGCCAGGCCACCTGCCCCTGGCAGCCGCCCCCTCCCACCAAGCCCTCCTGGCCTGCATTGCCCCCCCCCAACACCTAGCCCAGGGCCCCTGCCCTCAGGGGCTGCAAGGGAAACCACCCCAACTCTGACCAGGAGCTGCCACAGGCAGAGCCCAGCACTGAGAGGGTCTCCCCGCCCGCACCAGGCCACATCCCCCCACTGATCTGGAAGTGAAGGCCCAGGGGACATGGGGGGAGGAGGGCATTGGTGGTCGGAAAGAGTTAGTGCCTTGGGTGGGGGAAGCCAGACTCACGACTGGGAGGGACAGGAAGGGGACACGACAGCCCTGCCCTGCCTGTGGGAGCCTGAGGGCCCACCTGGGGGCAAGCACCCTCCCCACCAGCAGCCCCCAGGTGTGGGGTCAGGACGCCTGGCCTCTGTGTCCTAGAAGGGACCCTCCTGTGGTCTTTGTCTTGATCTTTCTTAATAAACGGTGCTATCCCCGCCAGGGCTGTCTCCCGTGTCCTTGAGGAGGGCTTGACTGGTGGAACCTGAGGGGGTGGGCTGGGGTGGGCAGAGCAGGGCAGGCGAAGTCTGGGAGTGCAGCAGGGCAGCTTCAGGTGAGCGAGGCCCCTGCTCCCTGCCCTGGGCACGGAGGCCCTGCCCTTCATTGACCCAGCAGAGCACCAGCCACCACGAGCTGCAGGGCTGGTTACCCCCCGTGGCCTTCCCCACAACCATGTGAGGCCGGAATCATCCCATTTTCCAGAAGAAAAGACTGAGTCTCGGGGGGCTAAGTGACCTGCCTAAGGTCAAGCAGCCCTCCAGGGGGTCAGGGCAGAACCCAGGGTCCATCTGACCCCAGAGCCCACTCGCCTTCCTCCGACGCCCGCAGCCTCTCTAGGGGTGGCCTGCCTGGCCCTGGAAGGCTGGCCCGCTCGGCCGCAGCCCCCCCAGGGCCCACCTGGCCAGGACACGTGTAACAGATGGTGCAACTGGGACAGGGGCCGTGGGCACTAGCCCGCCAGCCTGGTCGGCTCGGAGAGCAACAGCACCAGGCGAGGCCCATGAAGAGGCCGGCGGAGGCCAGGAGCAGCGAGGAGGCCAGTGCCACGCCCCGCAACCGGGGACCTGTGGAGGGAGAGAGGGAGTCCGCTCAGGCCTCAGCCTGGCCCGCTGCCCCGTCCCCATCACCTGCACGGGGGCAAGTGTGATCTCGGTGGGAGGAGTGGAAGCAGGTGGTAACCAAGAGCCGTCTACCTCCCGGAGCTGCATCCTGTTGTGCGGGGTCCCGGCCCGCCGGGGGGCTCCTCTCAGCTGCGGTCCAGAGGGGGCCTGCAGACCCAAGAGCTGCGGAGAGCGTCGGGGGCTCGGAGGCTTCTGTACGCACGGCCTGGCTGGGCACCAGAGAGGGGCCTGCAGTGGGAAATAACAGAGCTGACACACTGAGAACTGCCCCCGGTGGCCGTGATTACGTCTCATTTCCTCCTCCCAGAACCTCTCTGAGTTTGTTACTGTTGGTGTTTCCATCTGAGCAATATGGGAAGTGAGGCACAGAGGTGAAGTCACCTACCCTCGGGCCTGGGGTTTGGGCCTGGAGCGACTTCTCAAGAAGGCGGGTGTGCAGGTATCCAGCATTTTCTGTGCACACCGTGCCCACTGCTGAGCCCTTTACCTAGAGTATTTCACTTAAAGTTTACAACAACTCTAAAAGGTTAGGTTTATCACCCCCATTTTACAGATAAACTGAGGCCTAGAGAGGGTCATTCCTCCACTCATTCGACTAGTATTTCTCGAGCGTCTGCTATACTCCAGGCATATGCCCTGGGGACTGGGGGACACAACAGTGAACAACACAGACAAAAATGTCTTCCTGGAACTGGCACGTTAGTGTGAAGAGACAAAGCACAAATTACATCGTGTGTCAAATGGAGACAGGTGCTATGGAGAAAAATTAAGGGAAAAGGGACAGGGCATGTTGGCTAGGGGCAATGTTGCTATTTTTTTTAATTGTGGTAAACTATACAAAACAAAATTTACCATTTTAACCATTCTTAAGTATACAGTTCAGTGCTTGAGTACATTCATATTGTTGCTCAACCATCACCCACCGTCCATTTGCAGAACTGTTTTCATTTTGCAAAACAAACTCCACATCCATGAAACATTGACTCCCTGTTCTCCCTCCCCCAGGCCCCTGGCAACCACCATCCTACTTTCTGCCTCTATGAATCCGAGTACGTGCCTCATACAGGTGGAAGCATACAGTATTTATCCTTTCGTGTCCAGCTTATTTTTATTTATTTATTTATATTGAGGTCACATTGGTTTATAACATTATATAAATTTCAGTGTACATCATTATATTTTGATTTCTGTGTAGATTACATCATGTTCACCACCCAAAGACTAATTACCATCCATCGCCACACACATGTGCCCAGTCATCCCTTTCACCCTCCTCCCTCCCCCCGCCCCTCAGGTAAGAACGAATCTAATCTCAGTATCTATGTGTGTGTTTGTTGTTGTTGTTTTCATCTTCTATTTATAAGTGAGATCACACAGTATTTGAATTTTTCAACCTCTGACTTATTTCGCTTAGCCTAAGGTCCATCCATGTTGTTGCAAATGGCAAGATTTCATCTTTTTATTTTTTATTTTTCCTGAGGAAGATTCACCCTGAGCTAACATCCATGCCAGTCTTCCTCTATTTTGTACGTGGGTCACCGCCACGGCATGGCCGCCAATGAGTGGTGTAGGTCCACACCCAGGAACCGAACCTGGGCTGCTCAAGCAGAGCGCGCTGAACTTAACCACTATGCCACTGGGCCGGCCCCCAAGATTTCATCTTTTTTTATGGCTGAGTAGTATTCCATTGTGTATATATACCACATCTTTACCCACTTGTCCATTGATGGGCACTTAGGTTGTTTCCAAGTCCTGGCTATTGTGAATAATGCTGCAATGACCATAGGGGTGCACATATCTTTACTCATTCATGTTTTCATGTTCTTTGGATAAATACCCAGCAGTGGAATAGCTGGATCGTATTGTAGTTGTATTCTTAATTTTTTGAGGAATCTCCATACTGTTTTCCATAGTGGCTGCACCAGTTTGCACTCCCACCAGCAGTGTATGAGAGTTCCCTTCTCTCCACATCCCCTTCAACACTTATTTCTTGTTTTGTTAATTATTGCCATTCTGACGGGCGTGAGGTGGTATCTCATTGTGGTTTTGATTTGCATTTCCCTGATGATTAGTGATGTTGAGCATCATTTCATGCGCCTGTTGGCCATCTGTATGTCTTCTTTGGAAAAGTGTTCAGATCTTTTACCCATTTTTAACTGGGTTGTTTGTTTTTTTGTTGTTGAGATGTATGAGTTTTTTATATATTTTGTATATTAACCCCTTATCAGACATACAGTTTGCAAATATCTTCTCCCAATTATTAAGTTGTCTTTTCGTTTTGTGTCCAGTTTATTTCAGTTAGCATGATCTCAAGGTTCATCCATGCCTGTTGTAGCAAGTGTCAGAGTTTCCTTCCTTTTTAGGGCTGAATAATATTCCATTGTGTGGCCACATCACATTTTGTTTATCTGTCCATCTGTCAGTGGACACAGGATTGCTCTTTTTAATAAAGGGGCAGGAAGGAGCTCACTGAGAGAGTGACAGTTAAGCAGAGACCTGTAGGAATGAGCATGTAAATCTCTGGGGAAAAGCCTTCCAGGCAGAGGAAAGAGGCAGTGAAGAGACCAGAGGCAGGACAAGATGGGAGCGTGGGAGGAGCTGCTGGGGGCCAGTGTGGAGGAACGGAGGGAGCAAGCAGGCACGTGGGAGGGGCAGGGCCAGAGAAGGGACGGGGCCAGGGAGGGGCGGGCCAGGGCCCATGGGCCTGGGAGGCTTTGCTCTTGCTGAGTGAGATGAGGAAGGTGGAGGGTTCTGAGCACAAGAGTGACATGATCTAGCTTGTTGTTTTAAAAGGCTGCTCTGATAGAACCACCATATGAGCCAGCAGTTCCACTGCTGGTTATTTATCCGAAGGAAATGAAAACACTAACTTGAAAAGATATCTGCACCCCCACGCATGTTCATCGCAGCATTATTTACAAGACCCAAGACGTGGAAACAACCTAAGTGTCCATCGATGGATGAATGAATAAAGAAAATGTGGTATACATACACAATGGAATATTATTCAACCATAAAAAAGAAAGAAGTCCTGCCATTTGCAACAACATAGATGGACCATCTTGAGGGCATTACACTAAGTGAAATAAGTCAAACAGAGAAAGACAAATACTGTATGATCTCACTTATATGTGGAATCTAAAAAAAAAAAAAAAAAAACTCATAGATACAAGAACAAACTGGTGGTTGCCAGAGGCTGGGGATTGGGGGTGGGCGAAATGGGTGAAGGGGGCCACAAGGTACAAACTTCCAGTTATAAAATAAATAAGTCCTGGGGATGTCAGGTACAGCATGGTGAATAGTACTGTATCGTATGTTTGAAAGTTGCTAAGAGAGTAGATCTTAAGAGTTCTTATCATAAGAAAAAAAAATTGTAACTATGTGTGGTGATGGATGTTAACTAGACTTATTGTGGTGATCATTTGGCAATATATACAAACACCAAATCATGTTGTACACCTGAAACTAATGTAATGTTATATATCAATTACATCTCAATAAAAAAAATTTTTTTAAGGCTCCTCTGACAGGGGAACTTATCCCCCCTCCTTAAGTGCAGGCTCCACACAGGAGCCTCCTTCCAGAGAGGACGGCAGGGAAAGAGGAGGCAGAAACAGTAACCATCAACTATGTAGGTAGCATGCACCTTTGATATGTGATGAGCAGGACACTTTACCTCTGTGTCTTCCTCCTAATAACCCATCACTCCAGTCTTCTCATGAGAAAAACATCAGACAAATTCTGATGATGTTAATGGCTTGGTTACGGGCTGAGAGGGAAAAAGGAGTGAAGGGTGAGTTTGGGTGAGAAGGGGAAACCGGTGAGGAGCAGGATCGGGTGGTTGTGGATCAGGAGTTCAGTTCGGGGCAAGTTAAGTCTGAGATGCCGCCTTCACATCCACGTGGAGATGGCGAGTAGGGAGGTGGTTATGTAACCGGAGTTCCAAGACGAGTCCAGCTGGCAACACGATATAAAGGAGACCACCGAGGGAATGCACGTGGGTGGAGGAGGAGAGGCTATAGGACCTGGGCCTCATGGCACAAACACAGAGTGTCAGGGAGATGACGAGGAACCTGCAAATGAGACTGAGGAGTGGCTCAGGAAGTAAGTGTCGGATTTCACCCCTCACCCAGCTGCTTTTTTGCAGTAAACAACCTGTTCAACAGTACATGGTAGCCCTGCCACTATCCCACTCCTGTTTGGGGGATGGGGCATCTCCAGATTCCCAGGAAGGATATTCCCGGGTGACCTATTCTGGTCCCCCCTATCCACAGAGGCCATTCCTGGTTATGTCACTCGATGACTCCATGACCTTGGGCAAGTCGTTTCTCCTCCCTAAGCCTCCATTTCCTCATCTGTAAAATGTGAGTCAGACTAGATCAATGGTTTTCAAAGTAAGTCTTGTGGGTCAAACACAGGTCCCTCAGTGGGACATCAGTTGGCCAAAGCCCGGGACCCCCCACGTCCAGTAAACAGAGCATCTTTCCTTCTGATGTCTCAGGCCTCTGTGCAAGTTTCGGCTTAGGAAAAGCTTCCACCACTAAAATGTCATTGGGAAGCAGCTGGACTAGATCATCTCTAGCATCGTTCCAGCTCCGACTTGCTCTGAGCCTCAGGTCGTCTGGTCCAAACGGATTCCCCCCCATCAGTGCTTCCCCTTGTTCTCTCCAGCCGCACCCCTGCCTCCGGCCCCCACTGAGGCCTGGCCCCAGGAGAGGGGAGTCAGTCCCCATTTCCCTCCCAGCTGCTCTGCAGGGCCCAGGCCGCGCCCGTCACTGACCTCTGCACTCGGCTGGTGGCCAGGAAGCCTGATCACTTCCGTCGCCACAGTTGTCCATGCCCCAGGGATCGCACACCAGGCTCTGGGGGATGCACCTCCTGTTCCCACAGCGGAAGTAGGCACCGCAGGATCCTGGGGCCAAGAGGGAAGGCATGTGATGAGGACCTGGGCCAACCCATGACGCAGCAGGGTGTGGGGCCCTATAGCCAGGGAATGCGGGATGTGTGGGCAGGAGAGGGCTGTTGCCCCGTACATCCAGATGGGAGTGTGGATGAACGTGTCATGGGAGACAGGTGTGTGATCATGAGGATGATGATGATGATGATGATGAAGATGATGATGGCTAACATTTATTGAGTCCTATGCCATGCCAAGCGTAGCCCTAAACACCTCATTCACATCCCAGCTCATTAAGTTCTCACAATAACCCCGTGGGTAAATACTGTAATTAACCCCATTTTAGAGAGAAGACTAGGCATAGGCAGGTTAGGTCACCTGACCAAGGCCACCCAGCTTGTATCTCAGTAGCAGAGTAGGAATTCAGTCCCACGCTCATAAACACTGTAGCACACAGTGGGTGTGAGTGTGTGTCTGCACGTGTGAGTGCACACAGCCTACGGTATCCCAGTGAGCCTGAACACTCCAAGCAAATCTCGCTCGTGGCTCTGCACTCGCCATCAGCTCCGCTGGGCATTCTCTTCCCCAAGTGACTGCATGGCTCACCTCTCTGGAAGGAGGCTCCTGTGTGGAGCCTGCACTTAAGGAGGGGGGTAAGTTCCCCTGTCTCCGCTCAAATGTTACCTTATCCGCAGGCCTTTCCTAATCTCCACATGAGAACGCCACCCCGCCCCCAGTACCCCACCCTGCTCACCCTGATTTGGGATCCTCTGCAGCATGTGGATCTACTTGATCACTTGTTTCTCGTCTGTCTGCCCCAGAATGTCAGCTTTAGCAGGGCAGGGACTTCTCTTTTGTTCATTGCTCTATCCCTAGAGCCTAGAACAGCACCTGGCACATTAATATTTGCTAAATGAATGAATAAGCACCCAGGCGAAAGAATCATGTGACTCGGTGCACGGAGTGTGGCAGATGGGTTGGCTTACCCAGCATTCCATTCTGTGCAGAAAACCTGGTTCAGGTGGGACTGATCAACCTCCCCCAGAGGGGGTCTTGGGAATCAGAGCATTCCATTTCCTGGCCAGGACTAATCAGATCTGGCCCCGGGGCTTTTGCTAGAACCATAAGAAAAGATGCTTGCTCTCTATCTCATTGAGGTTAGATAGAGCTGTAGGGGTGATTGTGGACTTGGAGCTGCAGGGTCGCTTTGCTGCCACGTAGAAAGAGGAGCTGCCTGAGATGGAAGCCAAACAGACCCACACGATGCAAAGATAGAAGAAAACAAAGAGACAGAGCCCAGGTGAAATTACTTGAACTCCTGGATCTGGCTATACCTGAACCAACACCTTAATATCCCAGTTATAGGAGCCTCCTGAAATTCTTCTTGGCTTAAACCAACTTGAGTTGGGTTTCTCTTGTTTGCAAATGAAAGTGAACACTCTAATATCTAGAAGATGTGTGGGTGTAAGAGTGAACGTCTGTGAGAGAGAAAACAGTAGCGTGGTAATGTATGGGGAGCCACATGTGAGTGGAAATGTGTGGCATGGGCCAGGCAGGGTGTGCTTGCAGGTGTCAGCGATTGAGACTGTGCGTGCGGCCTGAGGAGGTGAAATGAACTTTTCCTCGTTCTGATGAAAAGCTGATCCAAGGAAGCCAGAGTTGTGTTAGGGCTTCACCACTGCCACCTTCTTTTCGGAGCCCAGTCCTGCTAACCATGGAGCAGCTGCAACATTCCTGGCCTCCCTGGCTGACAGCTGCACCTCGCGAGAGGACAAGGCCACCGGGAGGGAGAGAGGCACGAGGGAGGCAGGGGTTGATTTGCAATCAGCCTGTGAGAGCTGTTTGCAAAACAACATACGTAATAGGAACCTTGGCATGCTACGGCCTACAGGATCCAGGAACGGGGACCCAGACACCAGCGGTCACGGCCCCAAGGATTTAGAGCGCAAATTTCATATGGTTCATCACAGAGCCAGAGGCTCTGATGGGGAAGATAGAGTCTAAAATCCAAAATTCAGACCATGCACAATTCCAGGGAGGAAAAGCGATGGGACAGGACTAAAGAGACACACGAGACGGCATGGGGGCACTCTGACCACCTCGGTGTTGAAGGGCTGTCCGGGGCCTGGCGTGTCAAGGTCTAGTTCTTGGTGAACCTGTGTTGGCTCTCAGAGACCCCCACGTTCTTGTCTCAAAGTGCTCACAACCCCATGTTTAATTCTCCAGACTGGATATTTTGCCAGAGATGGTGATAAAGCTTCTCTGTGGCTTTGGAATCTTCTGAACTTGAGCAGCTCATCTGCTCGCCATCACTGGACACAGCCTCTGCTGTGACATGGGTGAGTTGTGCCTCGAGTCCTGGGGGACCCTGCTGGGGCTAAAGCCTTGAACTCAATGTGAGCATGAGGACATGCTCCAACAGTCAGGCCCAGCCCCTCTGCTTGCGTGCAGGGGGCCTGGGGCCCTTCACTTAACCCCCCGAGCCTGCATCCCATCTATCAGTCTGATGACAAGGACACAGGCACAGCAGAGCCGCTGTGAGGAACAGATGAGGTGTGGCCCGCAGAGGGCAGAAGGCAATGCTGAACGAGTGATTATTATCAGTATCAGCTCCCCTTCACCGCTGCAGTGGATTTCTGTCACCATCACAGAGTCCTAACGCCGGCCGCCTGCAAACATCTGAAGGGCTAACCGGGACAGAGGAGCTAGTGTGTGAATGTGAGTGTGAAGAGTTGTGTCTAAGTGTGCAAAGTGGTCCTGTGTGTGGATGAGGTATGTGTTAGGTGAACTGTGTCTGTGCAGTGTGTGCAGTGTGTGTGTGCAAGGTGTGGAGTTGGGTGTATGTGTGTACGAGGTGTGAGTTGTGTACATGCACAGTGCGTGTGAGTGGGCGGGAGTTGTGTGGGGATGTGAGTTGTGTGTGAATGTGTGAGTGTATGTGCGTCAGGGACTGGTAGGGCGTCTGGTATACGCATCCAGGGAAGCCCTTGGGGTCTGGAACGTCCCTTACTGCCACCCCCTAACCCTGCCACCAGTCCCCACCTCCTCGCCTCCCTTAGGGCCCAGCCCCTCCATCTTTTAGGGCTCCCACCGCGCCCTTGGTGGCCCCAGGCCCGCAGCTGCCCCCAGCCCGGAGGCCCGAGTCCCGGCCAACAGCCCCGACTCACCCAGCCGGAAAGAGGTGACTTCGCCCACGAAGTCCACGCGGGGCTGGCGGCCTCTGGTGACCAGGCGCAGGCCCAGGGAGTCCCCCGAGGACGCCACCGGGGCGGGGATGGTCAGGCCGCAGAGCGGGGCCCCCAGGGGCCGGGGCGCCCCCGGCGGGCCCTCGTAGAACTGCAGGTAGGAGCCGGGGGCGCAGCGGTCGGCGGGCGCCGGGGAGGAGGCGTTGGGCACGGGGGGCGCCGGGGGCGCCGGGGACGCCGGGGTCAGGCTGTAGACCAGGAAGAAGCGGAACTGGAAGCGGATCCTGTCGCCGGGGGCCGCCGCCCGCACCCAGAGCCCGCAGTCGGTGTCCGGGGCCACGAAGTAGAACCTGCGCGACGCGGGGTGCGAGCGCAGCAGCAGCCCGGGCCCCTGCCACGTCTGGCCGCAGAGCTCCACCAGGTCGGCTGCAGCGAGAAGCAGGAGCCTGAAGCACGCACGCGGCCTGGGTCCACGCCTGGCTCTGCCCCGCGCCCCGCTCGCTGTGTGACCCCAAGTCAGTCACTCACCCTCTCTGAGCCTCAGTTTCCTCATCGGTAAAATGGGATTGATTAAGCAATCAGAATTTTTGTGAGGATTAAATAATTTAATTCAAGTCCTCCATCTCTTATTCAAAAACTCTAGGATTGGGGCCGGCCTGGTGGCGCAAGCGGTTAAGTGCGCGCGCTCCGCTGCGGCGGCCCGGGGTTCGCTGGTTCGGATCCCGGGCGCGCACCGACGCACTGCTTGGCAGGCCATGCTGTGGCGGCGTCCCATATAAAGTGGAGGAAGATGGGCACAGATGTTAGCCCAGGGCCGTCTTCCTCAGCAAAAAAAGAGGAGGATTGGCGGATGTTAGCACAGGGCTGATCTCCTCACAAAAAAAAAAAAAAAAAACTCTAGGGTATGTTTCAGAATTCCCCAGATTTTAGAAAGATAATATGATCGATGTAATCCATGATCACGTTTTCTAGAGCCATTGTACCAACAGTTGCCCTAAGCAGGAGAATTAAAGACAATAAGCGGCCTCTTGTCAGTTCAGGCCAGGTGTTTCCAGTAAATAAAGCACAAGTTTTGGTTTTCAGAGCTTTTTGCATTTGGGAGTGGAAACTAAAGGACTGTGGACGTGTCCCGGGTCAGCGCTTAGGAGGGTGCCTGACATTTGGTGAGGGCTACAGAAGTGTTAGCCGTTATTATCACCTTATTCAAGGCTGGGGAGACACAGTGGGCGCCTGCCCACCCAACAGCCATTCCCTGCTTCTCCTCGCTAAAAGAACCCGATTTTCCTCTGCTCCGGGGAGCTACATGCCGCTGGAGGGGGCCAGGTTTAGAGAGCGAGTGACTGAGCTCCTTCTAGTGCCAGGCACTTTCTCAGTGTCTTGCGTGGTTTATCTCATCTTATACGCACAATAACAAAGTCTCTTAAGGGACAAGAGCCTGTTATTACTCCCATTTTACTGCTGAAGAAACTGAGACTGAGACAGCTGGAACAATGGCCTCAAGGGAGAAATGTAGGAGGACGCAGAGTGAGTGTCTGACCCCAAAGCCCACAGTGTTTTCCGTGGCCAGACCTGAGGGCTGTCCCCCGCACCCCCAACCCGCTGCTCCTGGGTGACTTGGAGCTCCAGCCTTCCAGAGGGGGTGGGGATGGACTTAGGGGTGCCAGGGAAGAGCAGGCCCAGGGTTTCCCAGCCTCCCCTAACTCAAGGGGTCCCCACCCATCAGGGTGAGTGCTGATTGGGGAAACAGTCTCTAAGGGTGATGGGGCCCCAGCCAAGGCCCCTCATGCTCACCTGTCTCCACAGCAGACACGGTCAGGGCGGCCGCCCCCAGCAGGAGCAATCTCTGAGGCAGCTGCGGGAGACAGGCCTCCATCCAGGCCCCGCTGTGCCCCACAAGGGGGCAGACCCGCAGAAGCCTCAGTGTAGGGTCCTTGGGGAGACCGGGCTGTGGGGGCCTGGCCAGGCGGCCGGACACAAGGAGCCAGGGGAGGCAAGTCCGCCAGCTCCTCTGATCTCTTCACGGTGATCTCTGTGCTGCCCTCCCAGATCCTCTTCAGACCAGGACTGTGTCTAGGGTTGTCATGGAGATTTGGGGCCAGGGCTGGAGCCTGGGGAGAGAAGGCGGGGAGGATGTCTGCTCACCCCCTGCCAGACAGGAACCAGGAAACTCAGATCCGGTTCAGCCACAGGGCCTCTGGGAAGGGGACCCACAGCCCTAGAGAGCTGCTGCCTTCCCGGGTAAGTCGGCACCTTAGGGACTGAGCTTAGGGGAGGCCCAGGACACCAAAGGGATCTCTTTGAGGGCCTAGAGAGGCAGCAAGTGGTGAAGGAGCACTGGACCAGGAGTCTGCCCTATTACAAAGTATTCCTGCCTCAGGGCCTTTGCACTCTCAGTTCCTCCCACCTGGAATGCTCTTTTCCCATAGCCTTCCATGGCTGGCCTCTTCAGGTCCTTCAGGTCTCAGCTCACATGTCACCTCCTCAGACCACACTTCCCTGACCACCTCTAATCTGAATTAGCGCCCTCCCTCCTTATCACCCAGAAATGTCTCCCCAAATTTATTATATCAGCACTCGCTGGAATTATTTTTCTCATTTATATCTTATTGTCCATTGGCCCCCACTAAAATTGTGTTCCAGGAGTGTCTTGTTGATCTCTGAACCCCTAGGTCATAGCACAGTGCCTGACACAGAACAGGCATCCAAGAAATAAGAAAAAATGTGTGGCGTTGAGCAAATGACCTCTCTTTTTCTGATTTTTACTTGCCCACATGTAAAAGAAAGGCCTTGGACCATTCCAGGAGTTTTCTTTTTTCTTTTTTTTCTTTTTTTGTGAGGAAGATCAGCCCTGAGCTAACATCTGATGCCGATCCTCCTCTTTTTTGTTGAGGAAGATTGGCCCTGGGCTAACATCCGTGCCCATCTTCCTCTACTTTATATGGGACGCTACTACAGCGTGGCGTGACAAGCGGTTCATCCGTGCGCACCCAGGATCCGAACCTACGAACCCCGGGCCACTGAAGCGGAGCACGCGCACTTAACCGCTTGCACCACTGGGCCGGCCCCCTCCAGGCTTTTTCAAAACTTGTTGTTAGTACAACAATTTTTTTTCAAAAAGTGTCCTATGTGGAACCTTAATATGTGAAACTGAAACTTTTCAAGTCTCCGTTTCCTCATCTGTAAAGTGGGATAATGGTAGTTATCTTCACAGGTCTGTTGTACGGGTTAGGTAACTTGATACAAGTGGGGCCCTTAGAATAGTGTCTGTCACATGGTCAAGTACTCAAAGCATGTTACGCTGGATGATGACTCTTTTTTTGTGTGTGTGTGAGGAAGATCAACCCTGAGCTAACATCCACACTAATCCTCCTCTTTTTTTGCTGAGGAAGATCGGCTCTGAGCTAACATCTATTGCCAATCCTCCTCCTTTTTTTTTTTCCCCCAAAGCCCCAGTGGATAGGTATGTCATAGTTGCACATCCTTCTAGTTGCTGTATGTGGGACGCGGCCTCAGCATGGCCGGAGAAGCGGTGCGTCGGTGCATGCCCGGGATCCGAACCCGGGCCGCCAGTAGCGGAGCGCACGCACTTAACTGCTAAGCCACGGGGCCGGCCCGATAGGAGACTATTTTAATAATAAGTCTAGAAACGATGGTGGCCTGGACCAGGATAGTGAGAAGTGGTCAAATTCTGGACGTATTTTGAAGGTACAGCCAATAGGATTTGCTGATATATGGGACTTGGGTGTGAAGGAAAGAGACGAATCAAGGATGGCACCCCAGGTTCAACCTGAGCCTCTGGAAGGGTGGAGCTGCCCTAACTGGACTGGGGAGAACTGTGGGAGGAGCAGGGTTGGGGGAGGACGAGGAGCTCGGTTTTGGACACATTCGGATTGAGATGGCTGTTAGACTTTCCAGTGGAGATGACAAGTGACAGTTGGATCCCCAAGTCTGGAGTTCAGGGGGGAGTGTGGACTGGGAGTAGTCAGCGCATGGATGGTATGCCAAGCCACAAGTCGGGGTAGATGGCCACAGGAGCAAGCACTGAGAAGGGGAGAGGACCAAGAGGCGTGGAGAGCGCCCTAACCCTCTCTGCAGAAAAAATGTCCCCTAGGGGGCAGTCAAAGGCAACGCAAGGATGCAGAATCTTGCTGTGCAGCCTCGAAACGGCCGCTGGGAGGCTGCAGGACGCCCCTCGGTTTAGAGGCCCGAGATGGTGGCAGCTCCATCAAGAAGCCCGGTGCTCAGCATCTTGGGACTGAGTCCTTGGCTCCTTCACTGCCTGTTCCGGTAGCCGTAGAGAAGGACAGTTGTCCCACCCAGTCGACGTCCCTTGTTATTCTGTACAGTGGTCAGCAAGACGGGATCGTCTCCAGGGCTCTTCCCCCTCAGACCCTCTTTGAGTCTTGGATATGGGCTGATGCTTCTGCATCGAGGACGGCACATCTTATCTGTCACATTCTTTCACGCAATTTCCAGTTTGATAAGCTACTAGTAAATAACTATTCACTGACACCAATTCCAAGCCTGCTACCTTGAACACCTTGCTCCAGACAAGCCCTAAGGCCAGTGTCATCATCTCCCTTTATAGATGTTGATGCAAAATGACCAATAACCATTCCATAGATAGGAGAGAGAGGTGGATTTTACTTGAGCCAGAGTGAGGATTAGAATCCGGGAAGGGCTTTTTCAGAAAGGAGGAAAGCATTCCGGAGAAGCATGGTTTTCAGTACAGTCTTATACCTTTTTAGAATAAAGAACATACATTAAACACACCCAGGATACATATTCAAAGTTTCAAAGAGGTATTCAGTTGCAAATTAGCAGGTCAACCAGACCCTGATGTTGAGAAAGGGACTAATCTGGGCGTTACCAATAGGGTGTTACCAATAAGGCCTAGGAGGGAAAGTATGCATTCTTCTCTTAAGAGAGTGCATTCTTTACTTTAATGGTTAAAGCAGATGTACAATGTATGTTTGATAGGCCATAAGTCAGGCTTCTTTAGTTCAAGTCAAATCAGTTTTGAACTCGAATAGTTACCCCATATACCTCAATATGTGAAAATCTCTTGTCATGAATGAGGAAGCCCAAGTTAGAGAGATTAAAGGAACTTGTTGAAAGTAGCCCAGGAAATGAGAGGCAGAGCTAGGACTGTCCATTCCATAGGGCTCTGGACCCCATTCTCTTCCTATTATGTCACCCCACTTTGACCTTGAGTCCTAAAGTGACTGGCCCTGCACTAGGAGACGGGATATAGCAGTAGAGGACACACCTCTGCCCTTCAGCAGCTCAGAGCTTGGCAGACATGCAAACACATCCCAGAAAAGATCTCTATGTATCCAAGAAAACACGTCTACCATAGATCCTAGTAATAGTTTTTTTGTAATACCAGTATCTCCAGATCACCAGATTCCTGAGCCCAATTTGCATTTACTTGGCAAAGAAAACAACAGACATTTCAGAAACTATTCCAGGGATGTATAAATAGCGTAGTATGCAGGGATTTGAGAATGTTAATTATTACATACATGATATTATATTTAGAGGAACAGATAGAAAACATATAATAACTTGAACAGATAAAATCATGGCCCGGTGTGTAGCAGTTAAGTTTGCGCGCTCTGCTTCGGTGGCCCGGGGTTCGCAGGTTCGGATCCCAGGTGCGCACCAATGCACCGCTTGTCACGCCATGCTGTGGCGGCGTCCCATATAAAGTAGAGGAAGATGTGCACAGATGTTAGCCCAGGGCCAGTCTTCCTCAGCAAAAAGAGGAGGATTGGCATGGATGTTAGCTCAGGGCTAAGCTTCCTCACAAAAAAATAAATAAAAAAAATCATACAATGTTTAGAATTAAAAGGATGGACAGTTGTCCACCATAAAATTATAAAAGGAAGTATCTTAGTTAAAATTTTAGGTAAAATCCGGTCATTAGAGAGAGCACAATACCAGAGTCAATTAATGAACAGATAAAGGACATAGCCTAGGATTAAAAAAAAAAAAAGCCCCTAAAATTGATGGAATTATTTGATTATTGGAGAAAACAGATTCCATGGTAAATATTCTTTTACACTATATCAAATCACTAGGTGAAAGAGCCCCAGACTTTCCTTTCCACAAGATTGGACAACAGACATCCTTAGATGAAGCAGACAGGGCAGCATGACATCATCACCCTGAGCACCTATAGGACTAAAGAAAACAGATTTCAAGGACTCACGGACGTGCCGATTGGTCACTCCGAGTTAGGCTTTGCGAATCAGGCATGGTACTATGCCAACCTACTGGACAAAGAAATTTTCTGATACAGAAAATTAGCCCAATAGAAAAAAAAAAGGCACTGGTTACATTGCTTACATTACAGGATGTGGAGGGACTGTTGGTAGCCCCCAAATAAGAACCAAGTTACTCATCTCAGCACGAGCTAGACTCGGTCCTGACCAAACAAAGGGGGTGGCACACAGACCTGCTCACCTAAAGTGAAGTGGTATGTAAGGGAAAGAACAAAGCAGGCTCCTCCATCGAGGAGGCAGTGTCTCAGCCTTTGCCAGGCTTGCCTGGTGAGTAGAGAGGGCAGAGGACACCTCAACCACCACCCTGGAGACAGCAGCTTCCTCCTGGTCTGAGCTGGCATTGGGGCACAGCTGATGGGATGGCTCAAGGATGGGAGTGCCTCACGCACACCAGAAGGGATCAAGGGGAAAGCAGAGGGTGATCCTAAATCCACCCCCAGGAGAAACTTGGGCAGGTGGAGGGACAGACAAGTCAGCCCAACATGATGAATTAAAATCAGTACAATTGCCAATAAGTCATAAATTACAGAAAGGACATCCTGAAGGTATCTTGAATTCTGATCCATGGGCAGTTGCCAATGGTCTGATAATTTGGAGCCCAATTTAGAGCCCAAAGTGGAAAACAAATAATTGTCGAATAAACAGACAACCAGTGTGGAGAAAACCAGTACAGAGAATATACATCAGGTTTGACAATCTTACATATCCGGAGACCATGTCTCAGCACCCAGAAAGGTAAAACTCAAGATGCAGCCAAAGCGATCCTGAGAAAAGAGAACAAAGCTGGAGGTATCACCATCCCTGACTTCAAAATATACTACAGGGCTGGCGCAGTGGCGCAAGTGGTTAAGTGCGCACACTCTGCTTTGGGGGCCCAGGGTTGGCAGGTTCAGATCCCAGGCACGCACCGACGCACCGCTTGTCAAGCCATGCAGTGGCAGCGTCCCATATAAAGTGGAGGAAGATGGGCACGGATGTTAGCTCAGGGCCAATCTTCCTCAGCAAAAAAGAGGGGGATTGGCATCGGATGTTAGCTCAGGGCCAATCTTCCTCAAAAAAAATATATATATATATGTATATACTACAAAGCTATAGTAATCAAAACAGCATGGTACTGGCAGAAAAACAGACACACAGATCAATAGAACAGAATTGAAAGCCCAGAAATAAACCCACACATCTATGGACAGCTAATTTTCGACAAAGGAGCCAAGAACATACAATGGAGAAACGAAAGTCTCTTCAATAAGTGGTATTGGCTGGCCAACCCCGTGGCTTAGCGGTTAGGTGCGTGCGCTCCACTGTTGGCGGCCCGGGTTTGGATCCCAGGCGCACACCGATGCACCGCTTCTCCAGCCATGCTGAGGCCATGTCCCACATACAGCAACTAGAAGGATGTGCAGCTTTTAACTTATTATTAAAAATAAATAAAATTAAAAAAAAAAGTGGTATTGGGAAAACTGGACAGCTGAGTGCAAAAGAAAGAAAGTGGACCATTATCTTATACCACACACAAAAATTAACTCAAAACGGATTAAAGACTTGAATGTAAGACCTGAAACCATAAAACTCCTAGAGGAAAATATAGGCGGTATACTCTTTGACATCAGTCTTAGCAGTTATCTTTTCAAATACCATGTCTACTCAGGCAAGGGAAACAAAAGGAAAAATAAACAAATGGGACTACATCAGACTAAAAGGTTTCTGCAAGGCAAAGGAAATCATGAGCAAAACAAAAAGATAACCCACAACTGGGAGAAAATATTTGCAAATCACATATCCTACAAGGGGTTAATTTCCAAAATATATAAAAAACTCATACAACTCAAAAACAAAAAAATGAACAACCTGATCAAAAGATGGGCAGAGGATATGAACAGACATTTTTCTAAAGAAGATATACAGATGGCCAACAGGCACATGAAAAGATATTCAACATCACTAATTATTAGGGAAATGCAAATCAAAACTATAATGAGATATCACCTCACACCTGTCAGAATGGCTAAAATTAACAAGACAAGAGGGACCTGCCCGGCATAGCAGTTATGTTCCTGTGCTCCACTTCAGCAGCCCGGGGTTCGCAGGTTCAGATCCCAGGTGCAGACCAATGCACCACTTGTCAGGCCATGCTGTGGTGGCGTCCCATATAAAGTAGAGGAAGATGGGCACGGATGTTAGCCCAGGGCCAATCTTCCTCAGCAAAAAGAGGAGGATTGGCAACTGATGTTAGCTCAGGGCTAATCCTCCTCACACATACACACACAAAAACAAGACAAGAAATATCAAATGTTGGAGAGGATGTGGAAAAAAGGTAACTCTCGTACACTGCTGGTGGGAATGCAAAGTGGTATAGCCACTATGGAAAACAATATGGAGAGTCCTCAAGAAATTAAAAATAGAAATACCATATGATCCAGCTATCCCACTACTAGGTATTTATCCAAAGAATATGAAATCAACAATTTAAAGAGATTTATGCACCCCCTATGTTCATCACAGTATTATTCATACCAGCCAAGATATGGAAGCAACCCAAGTGCCCATCAGCAGATAAACAGATAAAGATGTGGTTTATATATACAATGGAATACTACTCAGCCATAAAAAAGACAAAATCGTGCCATTTGTGACAACATAGATGGACCTCGAGGGTATCACGCTAAGTGAAATAAGCCAAACAGAGACACACAAACACCATATGATTTCACTCACATGTAGAAGATAAACAGGGCCGGCCCTGTGGCGTACCGATTAAGTGTGCCTGCTCCGCTGCTGGTGGCCTGAGTTCGGATCCTGGGAGCACACCGACGCACCGCTTGTCAGGCCATGCTGTGGCAGCATCCCATATCAAGTGGAGGAAGATGGGCATGGATGTTAGCCCAGGGCCAGTCTTCCTCAGCCAAAAAGAGGAGGATTGGCGTCGGATGTTAGCTCAGGGCTGGTCTTCCTCAGAAAAAAAAAAAAGAAGAAGATAAACAAACACATGGATAAGGAGAACAGATTAGTGGTACCAGAGGGGAAGGGGGTGGAGGAGGGCATAAGGGGTAAAGGGGCGCATGTGTGTGGTGAGGGATAAAAACTAGACTATTGGTGGTGAACATGATGCAGTCTATACAGAAACTGATATATAACAACGTATACCTGAAACTACACAATGTTATAAGCCAACATGACCTCAATAAAATAATGGAAAAAAAAAAAAGACACCTCAGGAAGCAAAATACAATTAGGAAGCAGAAAAATTAACTGGAAGTATAACATCAAAATTGGTTGGGGCTGGCCTGGTGGCATAGCGGTTAAATTTGCACACTCTGCTTCAGCAGCCCAGGGTTCACCGGTTCTGATCCTGGGCACAGACCTGTGCACCACTTATCAAGCCATGCTGTGGCAGGCGTCCCACATATAAAGTAGAGGAAGATGGGCACAGATGTTAGCCCAGGGCCAATCATCCTCAGCAAAAAGAGGAGGATTGGCAACAGATGTTATGTAATGCTCAAAGCTAATCTTCCTCACCAAAAAACAAAACCAAAAAAAGAGGTTAATTGACAAAACTAGCTAGATGGGTTCCCCAAACAAATGTACATTTGGGCACAAACTCATCAACTAAATGATCATGGGAGACAGATAGTCTTAAAACAGCACATACTAAAACATTGCCAAATCTGCCAATCTTTTCTGTCATTTGACAATAGAAAAAGGGGAAAACAAGCCAAGAGCTGGCCAAAGATAAATCTGGTAGACAGACTATGGTTTGGTTTTGTTTTTTTCCATTCAAATTCTTTTTTTTTAATGTACTGATAAAGTATTCTGTATAGACTGCATCTGCTCACCACCAATAGTCTAATTTTTACCCGTCACCACACATATGTGCCCCTTTACCCCTTTTGCCCACGCCCCCCACCCCCTTCCCCTCTGGTAACCACCAATCTGTTCTCTCTGTCCGTGTGTTTATCTTCCACATATGAGTGAAATCATACCACGTTTGTCTTTCTCTTAGACAGACTATGTTGAAGCCGTGATTGAGTCACGAGGAAAATGGGAATGCCTGTGGTGGATACTTCTTCAGGACTGGGACTTGCATAGATGCTAAATCCACAATACCAGACACACAGACACTTGTTAGTGCCCACGGAACCCCCCACATCACAGAACCAAACCAGGGAACAAACTTTACAGTGAGAAAATGGGTCTAGGCCAACAAGAGGGAAATCTTATATCTCCTAATCCTACAACAGCAGGAATGTAAAAAGTTTAATGGGCTACTAAGGGGGCCGGCCCCGTGGCTTAGCAGTTAAGTGTGCGCGCTCCACTGCCGGGGTTCAGATCCCGGGCACGCACTGAGGCACCGCTTGTCGGGCCATGCTGAGGCCGCGTCCCACGTACAGCAACTAGAAGGCTGTGCAACTATGACATACAACTATCTACTGGGGCCTTGGGGAGAAAAAGGGAAAAAAAGGAGGAGGATTGGCAGTAGATGTCAGCTCAGGGCCGGTCTTCCTTGTCAAAAAAAAAAAAAGAGGAGGATTGGCATGGATGTTAGCTCAGGGCTGATCTTCCTCAAAAATAATAATAATAATAATGGGCTACTAAGGAAACACCCAAATCCAGACTAGGGGTGAAATAAATGAAAATGGAGGGGCTGACCTGGTGATGTAGTGGTTAGGTTCGCATGCTCCGCTTCGGCAGGCTGGGGTTCAGGGGTTCAGATCCTGGGTGCGGACCTACACACCACTCATCAAGCCATGCTGTGGTGGCATCCCATATAAAGTAGAGGAAGATGGGCACAGATGTTAGCCCAGGGTTAATCTTCCTCAGCAAAAAACAAAGAAAGAAAGAAGGGAGGGAGGGAAGGAAGGAAGGAAGGAAGGAAGGAAGGAAGGAAGGAAGGAAGGAAGGAAGGAAGGAAGGAAGGAAGGAAGGAAATGGAACAGTGTTCTGACAGAATAAGTTGTCTAAATGACATAATAAACAACTATCCTGAGACCCTAGAGCTATTCGAACAGCCAAAATATAGTCCTAAAATCAAATTTAAAGACATTAAACTTAAAGATTATGGGGGAATGAGCAAACAAATACACGACTCTTAAGTTATCTCTTTCAAAATAAAAAAGCATTTACATTGACAACCCACAATGGCTTTGTTATAACCATCCTAATTATCTGGCACTATGTGCCCAATTTTCCTGTCGATAGACTGACCATAACCTAACAGGTTGACTTCACAACCTGATTGCCAACGCAATGAACACTGTTTGGCTCAAACCATGATCAGATACAGACCCACGGATATTGTACAATAACTAAAATGCATCCTATTAGCCCAACTGTGACTGTCTTGAAAAAGAAAGCAGTGGTCCATTTTCACATGGAAAGAAAGAAAGCCACATGACCCCACAGGTGGCCTGGATGAGACATAATCTCACGGGGTTTCGAATGGGAAAATTCACCCCATCAGAGAAATATCAATAAGAACAGAGCACCAGACATGGACATTATGGGCCTGAGTCTATACTTAGAACCTCACCTCACAGGCATCTCCTAAGAGTAGGCCCAACAGGAATGATAACACCTTCCACAAGGGAGACAAGTGAACTAAAATATGGGGAAGATTGGGGCCGGCCAGGTGGCGTAGCGGTTAAGTGCACGCGCTCCGCTGCAGTGGCCCGGGGGTCAGATCCCGGGCGCGCACGGTCGCACTGCTTGTCAGGCCATGCTGTGGCGGCGTCCCATATAAAGTAGAGGAAGATAGGCACGGATGTTAGCTCAGGGTCAGTCTTCCTCAGCAAAAAGAGGAGGATTGGCAGAATGTTGGCTCAGGGCTGATCTTCCTCACAAAAAAAAAAAAAAAGGATGGGGAAGATTTATAACAACATCATCGAAGGATTCTTGGGCCATTAAGAAGAAGAAAAAATAGAATAGATGTAAGAGTGGATATTACAAATGGTCATAGACACTGGGCACGAAAAGCTGAAGAGAAACATGGAGCAATTACGACACAGACGCAGTGGACGGAGCTCTCTCTCTTCCTGGCTTGGCGAGACTATGTGCCATGGGCATTTATGGGACTCTTGATATGACCTCAGTGATTGGACACACTGTAACGCTATCAAATACTTAAAGAATATGCCTTGTTTGCTATGATTCTGATAATTTTGATTCAAGTTTGTTGTAAACAGAGTCAGGGGTGGATTGTAGAATGCACGTGTTTATGAATTACGTCCCAGTTCTGGCCACAGCATCTTATTGATTCCAGCTGACAAGGGCTGCCTGCATCCCAGTGAGGGCCACCTCACAACTTAACAGTGTCAAAATATGAGGCTTGCCTCATTTGCATTTCCATCAAACCTACAGTCCAGTGGGTGAGGTGGCAAGAGCCAGTATGTGCAGTAATCCTCTCAAGGGTCAACATATTAGGGCTTGCTCAATTGCCTACAACCAGTCAAAGCAAAAACAGCAACACATGGAGAGTGATTACGAATAGTGTAGTGGGCTAAATAGTGACCACCCAAAATTCATGCCCACCCAGGATCTCAGAATGTGTCTTTATTTGGAAATAAGGTCTTTACAGATATAATTAGTTAAGATGAGGTCATAGTGGATTAGGGTGGGCTGTGAACCCAAAGACTGGCGTCCTGATAAGAAGAGGAGAGGCCACACAGACGTCCACAGAGGGAAGAAGACCCTGTGAAGATGGAGGGAGAATCGAGTCACGCTCCCGCAATCCCAGGAGCATCAGGAGCTGAGAAACACAAGGTAGAATCTTCCTTAGGAGCTTCAAGGGGCGCAGGCCTTGCAGAAACCTTGATTTTGGACTTCTAGACTCCAGAACTGTGAGTTGTTTTAAGCCACCCAGTTTGTAGTAATTTATTATGGCATCCCTAGGAAACTAATACACACAGAAAGGGCGGTCTCCATAGTAAGAATCCTGACCCTGATGCCACTTGCTCCCACAGCAAGAGTGTATTCTGCCCTTCCCTCTCCTAATGCTTGAGGGTCAGTCTCTAGCCAGAGGATCATGTCAGATCCAATCCACAGTGATGGTCTGGGCAATGGCTGAGGAGAAAAGAAGGAGCATTCATAATGAGAAGGTGACTAATGGACCATGACAGTCACCACTTACAGATTAAGGCACTGTGCCCTTTTACTCCACCCAAAAGGAATATGTGTGTGTGGCTGGTGTATTAATAGGAAGGTTTCTTCTAAATGGATAAGATGCTATTGTATTGGGTAATCCTTTATTATGTTGAATAATTCCATGATAAATATAAGTAATTTTCAAAAGGCTACCTCCGGTCGGTTCTCACATTATTACATTAAAGCCAGTGGAGTGAATATAACATGGCTCACTGTAGGCCTTGGCTCCTCCCCCACTTTCCTTGTCAGTGAATAACTCCCGGGTGACCAATTCACACACATGTCAAAGGGAGACTCTAGAATATGATCATACACACGCTGATCCATAATGGCGGCAGGGAAAAGTGTCAATGTTGCGTCTACAGTGTCCACATACATGGTACCTCATGGATAAGGCAGCCCTGGCTCTACCTACCCTCCTCTTCCTCAGGCGCTGAGACACTCCAACCCTTCACTTCCATTTTTGGCTTGGGATTTTCCCCTTTCTTCCCTACTCGGTCTTGGAAGAATGGACGATGACTTTAAAAAATTGCTTGTGTTTCATACACACTTTGTGAGTCTGTCTAGGTTGAAGCCTCCCTCATCTAGGAAAGAGAAGCTACTTGTATCCACACCTCGGGAACTAGAACATGAATCCTTAATCAGACTGAGGCACATTCATTCATTCAGCAACCATTTCTTAAGCACCTACTATGTGCCAGGCACTGTTCTGGGTGCTGGGAACATAGAAATGAGCAACGCAGCCAGATTCCTACTCCTGAGGAGCTGACACTTTAGAGAGGGAAGATATATAATGAGCAAGTAAACAGACCAAAATGAACACTATCACTTCAGATGTGGTAAGTGTTAGGACAGAAATAAATAGGATGTGACAGTGGGGTTGTGAGAGGGGTGTCTACTCTTGACAGGCTGGTCCGGGAGGCCTTCTCTGTGGAGGTGACATTTGAGCTGAGATCTGAGGAGCCAAATGTCTTAAGAGCTGGGGAAGAGCATTACTAGTAGAGGAAACAGCAATTGCAAAGGCCCTGAGGCAGGAAAGTACTTGGCGGCCGTGGCTAAAGCTCAGTGAATGAGGAGACAATGTGAGGGTAGAGTTAGGAGTGGCCAGGTCTCGAAGGGCCCTTGTCTGAGTTTCCTGTTACTGCTGTTACAAATTACCACAAACTTAGTGGCTTAAAACAGTTTATAATTGTGGAGGTCAGAAGTCTGAAAAGGGTTTCACTGAGCTAGAATCAAGGTGTCTGCAGGGCTGCTTTCCTTTTGGAGGCTCTAGGAGAGAGTCCATTTCCTTGCCTTTTGCAGCTTCTCAAGGCTGCCTGCATTCCTTGGCTTGTGGCTCCTTCTTTTGAAGCCGGGCCCTGAGGGTTACTGTAGATGTTCGACAAGAACATGATTGCCTTTTGACCTTGTTCCCAACACTGACGTAGATGAATCTTGTGAATTTGCTGTTTTCTTGTTTAACTTGAGGGGTGACTTGGGTCTTGAGGATTTGCGAGTGTTTTGCAGAAGAAAGAGAATGCCTTCCAGGAGGTTGTGATCACCAGATGGCCGGCCCTCAGCAGCCATTGAAGCCCAGATGTCAGATTGCCCAGGGGTTTATTTGGAGTGACCCCTTGGTTTCTCCAAAGCTGCTCCTGCCAAGCCCCTTAGCTCTATAACCTCCCTGCCCCACTTTCTGCTCTTGGGAAGGTGGATTTAAGCGAACCGAGGCTCCCATCTTCTCATTTTGGCCAATTCGAAATCTTTCTCCTTCTCCAAGCACCGGTGTCTCAGTGTTTGGTTTGCTGCACATCGGGCACACGAATTTGAGATTAAGAGGTTTGGTATTGGGGCTGGGCTGGTGGCGTAGTGGTTAAGTTTGACGCGCTCCACTTTGGCGGCCCAGGGTTCACAGGTTCGGATCCTGGGTGCGGACCTACACACCACTTATCAAGCCACGCTGTGGTGGCATCCCACACACAAAATAGAGGAGGATGGGCACAGATGTTAGCTCAGGGCCAATCTTCCTCAGCAAAAAGAGGAAGATTGGCAACAGACATTAACTCAGGGCCAATCTTCCTCACCAAAAATAAAAGAGGTTTGGTATCAAAGTCTCTGCCTCTGACCCTCCTGCCTCCCTTTTATATAGACTGTAGGGGATCAGAATTGGCCACCCCAAAATGTGTGTCTTTGCCTTGGCTTGATTATTTTTATAACCAAAAGACTCTGAAAGAAACTTTGGCCTTCCTGTAACTGCCTAAAAGAATTTAAGATAAAAGGCCTGTCCCCAGGACAGGCCACCACCATCGATAACTCTGGGTACCAGTAGACTGTGAGGGTCCTTGCTAAGCCCATCCTTATCAAAGTTCTGTTTATCGAACATTTGCTTTCCACTTCCATGTGCATTGCCCTCTTCTTCTTTTTTTTTTTTAATTTTTTTTTTTTTTTTTTTTTTTTGTGAGGGGATCAGCCCTGTGCTAACATCCGCCAATCCTCCTCTTTTTTTTGCCGAGGAAGACGGCCCTGGGCTAACATCCGTGCCCATCCTCCTCCACTTTATATGGGACGCCGCCACAGCGTGGCCTGCCAAAGCAGTGCATCGGTGCGCGCCCGGGATCCAAACCAGCGAACCCCGGGCCGCCGCAGCGGAGCGCGCGCACCCAACCGCTTGCGCCACCGGGCCGGCCCCTGCCCTCTTCTTCTTTGACGTTCCAAACCACTACCCCCAACATCCTCCTTTGTCTTTAGCTGAAGATGCTATTTAAGATGAGAACTTTGGCCAGATGGCTGAGTTACCCAGTTTTTCCTGGGACTCTCCCATGTATACATGTTATAAAGCTTTGTTTGATTTTCTCCTGTTATTCTGTCTCATGTCAATTTAATTCACAGCCCAGCCAGAAGGACCTAGAATGGGTAGAGGATTTATCTCCCTCCTCTACAAGACCCTTGTGTAATATTACATTGAGCCCACTCAGGTAATCCAGGATAATCTCCCCATTTTAAGATTTTTAACCTAATCTCCTCTGCAAAGTCCCTTTTGCCACATAAGGGAACACATTCACAGGTGTTGGGAATTAGGACATGGACATATGTCTTATTCCATTTGGGCTGCTATAACAAGAATACCATAGACTAAGTGGCTTATAAACAACAGAAATTTATTTCTCATAGTTCTGGAGACTGCAAGTTCAAGATTAAGGTGTTGGCAGATTTGGCGTCTGGTGAGGGCTCACTTCCTGGTTCATAGACAGCTGCCCTCACACGGCGGAAGGGGCAAGGAAGCTCTCCAGAGTCTTTTATATAAGGGCACTCACTCCATTCATAAGTGCTCGTCCCTCATGACCTAATCAACTCCCAAAAGCCACACCTTCAAACACCATCACATTGGGCATTAGGATTTAACATATTAATTTCAGGGGGACATCCAACCTATAGCAACATCTTTGGGGGGGCCATTATTCTGCCTACTACAGACCTATAGGTCATGAAAAAGAGTTTAGATTTTATTTAAAGTGCAAAAAGATGCCAAAATGAAGTGACACCATCTGATTTATGTCTATACTTATTTGTTTTCTTTTTTTATTGACTGATATGGAAGAGGGCCCAGGATAAAGGCTAGAAAAACTCCAGCTGTGGGGGCCAGCCCCGTGGCTTAGTGGTTAAGTGCTCGCGCTCTGCTACTGGCGGCCCGGGGTTCGGATCTTGGGCACGCACCGACCTACCACTTGTCGGGCCATATTGAGGCGGAGTCCCACAAACAGCAACTAGCAGGATGTGCAACTATAAGGTACAACTATCTACTGGGGCTTTGGGGAGAAAAAGGGGGAAAAAAAGGAGGAGGATTGGCAATAGATGTTAGCTCAGGGCTGATCTCCCTCACACACAAAAAAACAACTCCAGCTGTGATATTGTGATTTATAACACGAAATATATATTTGGTCTCCCTCCATTCCGGCCACAGAGCTCCTAAAACGCTTGGAATTTCCAAAATGATAAGAGTGATAAAGTTGTCTTTTGTTATTCATAAGAAGCCCCTTGCAATCACACCTGACTTCACGTTAATGAGGTGACTTTTGGAAAGACCTTAGGTAATCTAAGGGTGGGGGCTGGTTGCCAGGGCTGAAACTTTCAGCCCCACCCTGCCCCACCCCTACCTCTGGGGAGGAGAGACTGAGGGGCTGGAGATTGAGTTCAATGGCCAATGATTTAATCAATCATGCCTGTGTAATGAAGCCTCCAAAAAAACACACAAAAGGATGGGATATGGAGGGCTTCTAGGTTGGTGAACAGTGAGGTGTGGAGGTGCGGGGAGGGTGGTGAGACCAGAGAGGGCATGGAAGCTCTGTGCCCCTTCTCACATGCCTTGCCCTGTGTGTCTCTTCCATCTGGCTGTTCCTGAGCTACATCCTTTTATAATAAACTGGTAACTAGATAAAATGTTTTCCTGAGTTCTGTGAACCACTCTGGCAAATTACTCGAACCTGAGGAGGGGTCATGGGACCCTCTGCTTTATAGCCAGTTAGTTGGTCAGAAACACAGGTGAGAACCTGGACTTGCAATTGGTGTCTGAAGGGGTGTGTGTGTGCAGTCTCGTAGGACTGAACCCTTAATCTGTGTGATCTGATGCTGTCTTCAGGTAGATAGTGTCAGGGTTGAGTTAAGTTGTAGGACACCCGGCTGGGGTCACAGAATTTTTTTTTTTTTCCCCTTTTAATCCCCAAAGCCCCAGTAGATAGTTGTATGTCATAGTTGCACATCCTTCTAGTTGCTGTATGTGGGACGCCGCCTCAGCATGGCCCAACAAGCGGTGCGTCGGTGCGCGCCCGGGATCCGAACCTGGGCCACCAGTGGTGGAGCGCACACTTAACCGCCAAGCCATGGGGCCGGCCCCACAGAATTTCTTGACGTGTGGAAAACCCACACATCTGGTGTCAGAAGAAGTGGTGTTGTAGTGGCGTATTGAGAGTAGAGACACAGAAACGCGTTTCACCTTTACACCAGCCTTTAGAAAACCAAGAGGAGGAGATGGTGGCAAAGACTGGCAAGGAGCAGCCACTGAGAGAGGTGGAAAACCAGGAGAGGCTACTGCCCAGAAACCAAGAGAAGGACGTTTCTTTTTTTTTTTTTTTTTTTTGTGAGGAGGACCAGTCTTGTGCTAACATCTGCCAATCCTCCTCTTTTTTGCTGAGGAAGACTGGCCCTGGGCTAACATCCATGCCCATCTTCCTCCACTTTATATGGGACGCCGCCACAGCATGGCTTGCCAAGCCGTGCGTCGGTGTGCGCCCGGGATCTGAACCTGTGAACCCCGGGCCGCCGCGGAGGAGCGCACGCACTTAACCGCTTGCACCACCGGGCCGGCCCCGAGAAGGGCATTTCAAAATGGCGGAGTGGTCATCTGTGCTGGCGATTGCAGAGAGCTGAGGACAGAGGACTACTGGATGTGGTAACATGGAAATCATGGTGACCCTGATAAAAGCAGCCATAGAGGAGTGATACAGTCTAGAGTTGCTAGAAGAGTGACCAGGAGATGAAATCAGGAGAGTGCAGACCTGTGCTGTCCACTATGGCAGCCACTAGCCACATGCAGCTGTTGAGCACTTGAATGTGGTGAGTGTGAATTGAGATGAGCTGTAAGTGTAAAATGCACACCAGATTTCCAAAACAGTGTCTAGAAAAAAAAGGTACAATCTCTCGTTAATATATTAGAAATATTGACTTCATGTAGAAATGTAAACATTTTGGACATATTGGGTTAAATACATTATTAAAATGAATTTCACATGTTTCTTTTTACTTTTTAAAATGTGGCTACTAGAGAATTCAAAATTACATATGTGGCTCATATTATATTTCTATTGGACAATGTTGGGGGTAAATAATTCTTTCCATAATTTTACTGTGAAGGGAAGAAATGGGGAGGAAAATAGAGGAGAATCTTGTGTGTGTGTGTGAGGAAGATCAGTCCTGAGCTAACATCCGATGCCAATCCTCCTCTTTTTGCCAAGGAAGATTGGCCCTGGGCTAACATCCATGCCCATCTTCCTCTACTTTATATGGGACGCCGCCACTGCATGGCTTGACAAGCGGTGTGTTGATGCGTGCCCGGGATCCAAACCTGCGAACCCTCAGGCCGCCGAAGTGGAACGCGTGCACTTAACCACTACGCCACTGGGCCAGCCCCCAATAGAGGAGAGTTTAATATTGCTGACCATTCCCATCTTCTTGAAACTTTCTTCCCTAAACTTCTGAGATAGTCAATTCTTCTGATTCTCCTTATATCTAACAACTGTGTCTTCTGGACCTTCTTCCTAGGGTACCCCCTGTTCCTGAAACTTATTAGGTGACAAAGCAAGCCTCAAGAAAGCTGTGCAGGGGAAGTGCGTTCTAGGCAAAGGTAATAGCAAATGCAAAGGCCCTGAGGCAGGAGGCTTCTTGGGTAGTTATGTAACAGGGAGGGAGAAGGCACTGTTATTGGAGCAAAGTTGGCGGAAGGGAGAGTGGTAGGAAATGAAGTCTGGGCAGTAAGCAGTAGAGGGGAGAAACTTTGTCATTTATTCTGAATGAAATGGAAATTTCTGAGCAGAGGAATCTCCATCTGGTTTACAGGCCAAGAACAGACTAGAAAGAGGCAAGTGTGAAAACAGGGAGAGCAGTTAGGAAGCTTTTGCAATCAGCCAGGTGAGAGACCAAGGTGGCAACAATAACTGTACAGTGGTTACATTCTGTATATATTTTGAAGGCACAGTTGACAGGATTTGTGGAAGGACTGGATGGGGTGTAAGAGCAAGAGAGGTTAAAGCTGCCTCTAAGATTTCTGGAAGGATGGAGTTGCCACCTGCTGAGATGGGAAAGATTACAGAGGGCTATTTGGGGGCAATTGGAAGTAGAATAAGGATATGTTTTGGATCTGTAAAGTGGAAAAAACCTATAGCACCCTGGAGATGCCGAGTAAGCAGTAGGATATACAAGTCCGGCATTTTAGGAGCGTTGTGTAATCATAACAAATGATTAGGATTTGTTATGATTTCAAATCCACTTGTTTATGACTTAAGTGAAGTTGTTTTGATCCACTTGTTTGTGGCTAAAGTGAAGCTGTTTTGCTCTGAGGATGAATTTGTTTACATTGGGGAGGCCTTGTTAAGAGGATGTGCTACTGTGTGCTTATCGATATGAACATATGGAGGAGGGATGACAATGTAATGGGCATTTAAACTTTAAATACCAACGGCGCTGTCGCAGTGGCATAGTGGTTAAGTTCATGTGCTCTGCTTCGGCAGCCTGGGGTTCGCAGGTTCAAATCCCAGGCATGGATCTATGCACTGCTCATCAAGCCATGCTGGAGCAGCATCCCACATACAAAATAGAGGAAGATTGGCAACCGATGTTAGCTCAGGGCCAATCTTCCTCACTCACACACACAAAAATACCAAGAAGTTGTGAGGATTTACTGAGAGTGTTCAGTCTGGGTAAGGCTACTCTTTGCTGATCTAAATAGCTCTCTGAAGATCTTGAAACCCTGGCTCCTGGCATGTCAGGCTACTCTTGTTCGGCAGTGGTGTTAAACTGTGCAGTAGTCTCAGGAGGAGGAGGGACATCTGTTCCTGCCTTGGCGAGGCTACTCCTTGTAGGCAGTGGTGCAAGCTGTGTAATGGTCCCTGGTATAATGACCTTCAGAGCAGCCCACTTTTCCTGCCAAAACCAGTGCCGTCACCCACTAACTACATGCTCCAGCAGTGAGGGACTTAAGCCGGCAGCTGATACCCAGCTTTTGGTTGGAAGGACTGACTCTACCAAGAACCAATTTGTAGAAAGCTGGTTCAACTAAATTTGGACTTTTTTTCTTTCATCTCTCCTTTGCCTGGAACAATAGTGTAATTAATCTATCATTGGCTTGGAGTATTTTATTTCATTATTGGCATATTAAGAGACATTATCCTTATGCTATTGGCTTATGAAATATTATTATTATAATTCCCCACAGTGAATCTGCAGAAAATAAATTATTGGCAAGGACGATCTCATCTCTGAGCATAATTTGCCACGGACAAAACAAGGAGCAAGGTCAGGTCTGGGGATATGAACTTGGGAGCCATCCACACACAGCTGGTATTTAAAGCCACAGGAGGAGATCAGATCATTCAGGGAGTAAATGTAGTCACAGAAGAGGTCCAAGGACAACCCTAGGCCACAAGTTTAAAGGATAGAGAGAGGAGAAAGGACCAGCAAAGGACCCGGAAAAAGAAAGGCAAGAGAGTGTTCAGAAAACCAGGAGAGTGTGATGTTCTGAATGTTAAGAAAAGAAGGTGTTTCCAAGAGGAGAGAGGGAATAACTGGCTCAAATGTTACGGACAGAAAAAGTAAAATAGTGTGCTTACCACTGGATTTAACAACGTGGAGGCCTTTCGTGACCTTCATAGGAGTGGTTTTGGCGGTGAGAGAGGCAAGAGCCTGATTTGGAATGGATTTAAGGGAGACAGGAAGAGGGAAAGTGGAGAAGAGTATAGACAACTCTTTCCAGGAGTTTTGCCACAAAAGGGAGCGGAGAAATGGGACAGTTGCCGGCCCAGTGGTACAGCAGTTAAGTTCGTGCATTGCCTTTCAGCGGCCCGGGGTTCGCTGGTTCGGATCCTGCGCACAGACATACTTACCACTCATCAAGCCATGCTGAGGCAGCCTCCCAAACAGAGGAACTAGAAGGACCTACAACTAGGATATACAACTAGGTACTGGGGCTTTGGGGAGAAAACAAAAATTAATCAAAAAAAAAAATGGGACAAAAGCTGGAGGGGGATGTGGGAGTCAAGAAAGGGTTTGTTAAACTTGGGAGAAATTATAGCACATTTGAATGCTGATGAGAATCATCCAGTAGAGATTGAAAAATCCATGATGCAGGAGCAACATATTCTGCAAGATTAGACTCACGTCTGCTGTCTTTACATGGATGTCCCTGATGCACTTGAGTGCAATATATATATAGAGAGAGTGTGTGTGTGTGTGTGTGTGTGTGTGTGTGTAAGATTAGCCCTGAGCTAACATCTGTTGCCAATCCTCCTCTTTTTGCTGAGGAAGACTGGCCCTGGGCTAACATCCGTGCCCATCTTCCTCTACTTTTTTTTTATACATGTGGGACACCTGCCACAGCATGGCTTGAGAAGTGGTGTGTAGGTCTGCACTGGGGATCCAAATCAGCGAACACCAGGCCACCAGAGCGGAGCGCACGAACTTAACCACTACACTACAGGGCTGGCCTCTGAAATGCAATACATTAAAAACTGAAATGAGGGGCTGGACCAGTGGCGCAAGCAGTTAAGTGTGTGCGCTCCGCTGCGGCGGCCCGGGGTTCGCCGGTTCGGGATCCCTGGCGCGCACGGACGCACCGCTTGGCAGGCCATGCTGTGCCGGTGTCCCATATAAAGTGGAGGAAGATGGGCATGGATGTTAGCCCAGGGCCAGTCTTTCTCAGCTGAAAAAGAGGAGGCTTGGCAGATGTTAGTGCAGGGCTGATCTTCCTCACAAAAAAAAACACAAAGAACAAAAACACTGAAATCATCATCTCCTTTTTTTTTTTTGTTGTGAGGAGGATCAGCTCTGAGCTAACATCTGCCAATCCCTCTTTTTTTTTTTTTTTTCCGCTGAGGCAGACTGGCCTTGGGCTAACATCCATGCCCATCTTCCTCTACTTTATATGGGACCCCGCCACAGCATAGCTTGACAAGCGGTGCGTCGGTGCGCACCCGGGATCTGAACCAGCAAACCCCAGGCCGCCGCAGCAGAGCTCGCCCACTTAACCATTTGCGCCACCAGCCCGCCCCCATCATCTCCCTTCAAAACTTGCTCCTTCTTCTGTAGTTTCTATCTCACTTGGGAAACTCTATTCATTTAATTACTCAAGTTAGAAAACTAGAATATACTAGAGACAGCATGGTGAATAATATTCACATTGTCAATCTGTGCTAAGTGATGCAATGGATGACACAGGGAGCTGTGAGCACCGTGGAAAGGGCTGTGACAGACTTGAAGGTCAAATAAAGGTGAATAGACATTGATTAGACCAACATCATCAAATTGTAGCAATTCCATTTCCTAAGTATCTTCCAAATTTGTCTCCTCTCTCCACACCTATTACACTGCCCCAGTTCAGGCCTTCATTATCTCTGGCCTGTATTACTGCAATAGTCTAAGAGGTTCCTCTGTCTCTGACCTTGACCCGGACTGAAGAAGCTATGCAAAACGCAAACCTCCATTTATCACTCAACAGCTTTAAACCTTTCAATGAGTCCCTCAGATAAAGGCCAAGTCCTGGCCTGCCTCTCAAGCCTTACCTCTCACCTTTCCCTGTCTCAGAATTTGTGGCCTCACATAAAGAAGTTTCTCTCTTCTGTGCCTTTGCTCCTTGCGGTTCTCTCTATCTGGAATGGTGCCCTTCTTCTATCCTGGCTCCTCATCTATTAAGGGTGGGCTTAGTAGTTGCCTCTTCTGGAAGGTCCTTTTCCCAAGTACTCCAAACCTTCCAAGGGCTAGGAAGGGGACCTTATTTTGTGTTTCTACGCTCTCCTTTCACCCTTGCCCAACGGCAGGGATCATGTCTTAATGTTCGTCCTGCTTTCGGTGAATGTTAACTAATGAATAGCACCCGTTAAGCATCCAGTCCAAGGTTACCCAGCTGGTAAGCTGCAGAGTCAGAAATTAGTGCTTAGACCCCCGTAGGGCTTTCATTCAAATGTAAAGTCCTCGAAATCCTCACTCTAGCAGTGCCCTTTACAGTTTGCAAAGCATTCTGATAAGGCTACTCTTTATATCCTGGGGCAAGAATTGCAAAAGAGGAATGTTTTTAAACCCGGCAGCTAGAAATGAGCTTCAAGAAAGAACTAGGAAATCATCAAACAGAACAGCAGCGAGGAGAGTCAGCCAGCTGCAAAGACGACCCTCCCAGCCAGAGAAACCCCGCCCCGGCACCCACGTGCGCCCCCGCACAATCCGCCGCACACCCAGCCCTCCCCATCTCGAAGACTACAAATCCCAGCATGCCCCGCACCCATTGAGTAGCATCACGCAATGCATGCTGGGGCACGTAGTCCAGTTCTCGTTGACGAAAAGGCCAGAACGTCCCGTGATGTCAAGAGGACGCAGGGAAGCAGTCGGAACCAGTCCAGGCTCAAGTTAAAACTCCCTCCAAAGAGCCCACCCTGGTTTCTTTGGTGACCCGGTTTCAGCTCCCACCCCGTAGTCCAGCGGACCTATGGTGTGCGTTGAGTAGCCTCTCGCGTGAATCCCTCACGGTTAAAGGGGAAGTACCACAGAGCAAGCATAGGCAACCTTCCGCTCTCGAGGCGCCCGCTTGTTAGAAGTTAGAAGTTAGAAAGGGCTGAGACGCTGCTTCCCCAGCAGCGCCAGTGAGGACGTGGCAGGTCTCTCTCGGACCGCTGCTTCCCTTTCCTCCGCCCCTCGGGCCGGAGGCGCGGGAGGCGCAAAGGCTCCTGGGAACGCGCATGCGCCCACCGCGGCGGGGAGTACACCTTCAACGTCTGCGGGAGCGGGGTGTGTCGGGTGTCGGCGGCGGCGCTTTGCGGCCGGTCGTGCGGGTCGGGCGCGGGCGGGCGCGGCGGCAGTGGCGCGCACAGGTGATTGACTGCCCAGCTGGCTCAGGGAGCGCCTGGTCCTCATCGCTGGCAGGTGGCGGAGACCATTTGGGCGGCGGCGGCGCCGGCAGCGGCGGTCCGGCTCGGGAGGCGCTTCTCGGGCCAAGGCCATGGCCCCGCGGCTGCAGCTGGAGAAGGCGGCCTGGCGCTGGGCGGAGACGGTGCGGCCCGAGGAGGTGTCGCAGGAGCACATCGAGACCGCCTACCGCATCTGGCTGGAGCCATGCATCCGCGGCGTGTGCAGGTGAGGCCCGCGCACCGGGCCTGGCCGCCCCCTCGGGTCAGACCTTGGAAAATCCGGCCGGGGGCCGGGGTCGGGTTGGGGGAAGGAGGACGGCGGCCCGTTGCACGCGTCTAGCAGGCGCGGAAAGGAGCAAGGAGGAGGCTTCCTCCTCTGCCATCTGGGAGACCTGGGAATCGCAGCCTCCCCGGCCTCTGCACGGAGGTGATGCTGCTGAAAGCCCTGTAGAAAGGGTTCTGGGTTCTTATCTAGAAGATGGCGGTGGAAATGGTTGAAGGCAGGAGCTGAGAGCTTAGCAAACCTTGGTGGTGGTTGTATCTTGGCCGCGGCTTGGCTTTTTCGTTTGAAAAAGGGAACTTCGAAGTCAGCTTCATCACAGTATGTCTTGTATTATTAGTGTTGACGCTGAAGTCTTGGTCATCTTAGTATTATTTTTTGGATAGGGCTGCCTTAGAAAAACGTATGGTTAGCCTACGTCATCGGTATCCTTCGTCCCCAGTTGACCTCCCCTCTTTCGTTAATCTAGTAAATTTTGCTTTTTTTTTTGGTCGTTCTGACTCAACACCACTCTACCAAGTGCGAAGTTTGAGCTGTCTAAGTGCTGTCGTTCACCTCTGCTTAGCCCTTGAACCTTGCCTTTCCTTTTAGAGCGAATGCTTAGGCATTGTGCCTGTCTCTTCTGTTTTTCCACCTTTTAACGCGGGAACTATAGTTTTTGTTCCGGAATGTTGTTGAATTGACTTGGCCAAGCCGGGCATGCTCAGAAGCCTTTTTTCAGCAGGCGTTTAGTAAAGATTTTCTGGAGTTTTTACATTCCGCGGCGAAATCCGGAAGGAATGGAAGTCAAGGATTCAACTTTGGAGCTTAAAGTCTAGTTTGAGAAGTGAAACGAGTTAGGGAGCTTCCATAAAGCAAACGAATAATTCCAAGCTCTGGGCGTCTGGCTCCCAAGAAAGACAAATCTGATTCCAACAGTAAGTACTGGAATGACAGAAGTCCGTGTGTAATAGAATTTATTAAGTTTCAGTCAGTTTCTCAACATAATTAGGTTCCAGAATAACCAAAAAGTATAAACTCACTGTAATAGTTCTGATTTTAACGGAAGTAAAGGAGTAGAAATTAGCTGAGGTCACTATAAGGGGAATGTCATAGAGAAGGTGAGTTAATTGCAAGGTTTATATCCAAGCAGTTGTTTTTTTTTACAACCGCATTGAGACATAATTCACTTATCATAGGATTCACCCATTTAAAATGTACAATCCAGTGTTTTTTCTTTGTGTGTTCGGTTGCTCAACCATCACCACAATCTGATTTTAGAACATTTAGGCCCCCCTAAAAGAAGCCCTGTACCCATTAGAGTGGCACTCAGTCCTCTCCTGTACCTCCATCCCCAAGCTCCATGCAACCCCTTATCTACTTTCTGCCTCTAAATTTGCCTATTCTGGAGATTTCCTGTAAATGGAACCATACAACATGTGGACTTTTGTGACTGACTTTCACTTAGCATAATATTTTCAAGGATTACTCATGTTGTAGCATATATCAGTATTTCATTTCATTTTTTAAAAAATTGTCTAAAGGGGCTTGTACGGTGGCATAGTAGTTAAGCGCTCACGCTCCGCTTTGGCGGCCCCGGGTTCGCAGGTTCAGATCCCAGGTGCGGACATATGCACCGCTTGTCAAGCCATGCTGTGGCAGTGTCCCACATATAAAGTAGAGGAAGATGGGCACGGATGTTAGCCCAGGGCTGGTCTTCCTCAGCAAAAAGAGGAGGATTGGCAACGGATGTTAGCTCAGGGCTAATCTTCCTCAAAAAAAAGCTAAAAAAAATTAAAAGTTAAAAATTAAAATAAAAATTAAAAAATAAAAAATTGTGTAAAATACACAACAAAATTTACCATTTTATTTATTTATTTATTTTAAAGATTTTATTTATTTATTTATTTTTCCCTCAAAGCCCCAGTAGATAGTTGTCTGTCATAGCTGCACATCCTTCTAGTTTCTGTATGTGGGACGCGGCCTCAGCATGGCTGGAGAAGCGGTGCGTCGGTGCACGCCCGGGATCCGAACCCGGGCCGCCAGCAGCGGAGCGCGCGCACTTAACCGCTAAGCTACGGGGCGGCCCGCAAAATTTAGCATTTTAAAGTATACGGTTCATTGGCATTAAGTATCTTTACAGTGTTGTACAAACATCACTGTTGTCTAGTTCCAAAACTTGTTCCACTATCCTAAAAGGAAACTCCATATCCATTAAGTGGTAACTTCCCATTTCCCCCTCCTCCCACCCCCTGGCTACCACTGATCTTTCTGTCTCTGGATTTCTCTATTCTGGATATTTCATAAATGGAATCCTACAATAAGTGGCCTTTTTTTGTCTGGCTTTCACTTAGCATAATGTTTTTAAGTGTCATCCATGTTGTAGCATGTATCAGTGCTTTATTCCTTTTTATGGCTGAATAATATTCCATTGTTTGGATATATCACATTTTGTTTGGGTTGTTTCCACTTTTTGGTTACTATGAATAGTGTTGCTATGAACATTTGTGTACAAGTTTTTGTGCAGACAGTATGTTTTTATTTCTCTTGGATGTATACCATAGAGTGAAATTGCTGCATCGTATGATAATGCTGTTTAACATTTTGAGGAACTGACAAATTATTTTCCAGAGTGGCTGCACTATTTTACATAGAATGTATGAGGATTCCAATTTCTCCACATCCTTAGACTTGTTTTTGTCTTCTTTTTTATAGTCATACTGGTGGGTGTGAGGTGGTATCTCGTTGTTTTGATTTGCTTTTCCCTGATGACTAATAATGTTGAGCATCTTTTCATATGCTTATTGGCCATTCATATGTCTTCTTGGAGAAATGTCTATTCAAGTCCTTTGCCCGTTTTAAAATTGAGTTGTCTTTTTATTATTGAATTGTAAGAGTTCTTTATATATTTTGGATACAAGTCCCCTTATATTCGCAAATATTTTCTCTCTATTTATGTGTTGTCTTTTCACTTTCTTGATGGTGTTTGCAGTACAAAAGCTTTTAATTTTGATGTAGTCCATTTTGTCTTTTTTTTTTTTGGTCCCTAGTGCTTTTGAAACCATGCATAATCTGAGGTCCAAGCAGTTTTTATTTAAATATCAAAAAGGCTTCTTTTCATACTCACTTTCTCCTTTTGTTTAAGCATTTCTTCTGACTCTTAGCAAGAAAAGATTAAAGAATTAAATTAATACTATCATCAGTATCTTTTTTTATACTTTACATGACAATTTGTTGTCAGATGCCAGAGCCGAAGAGGTGTTTAGCCATATTCAAAGACTAGATGCATCGGGACTATTATTTACATTTCTGAAACTGCTTAGTACAATCACAGGATGAAAGCAATCTGCTTAAATCCCATATCCGCAGAATTCTGCAAATATTCTGTGTCTTAATTCTTAAAACCGGACTTGTTTACTAACAATGAGGATAACAGTCAAGTAAGTTCCTTGCAGTAAAATTCTTGGGTAAGGGATGTGCATTTTTCATTTTGATCCATATTGCTGAATTGCCCATCGGAATGATGGGTCCACTTAACATCCTGCTGTCAACGTGTAAGATTGTCTTGTTTCCTCATACTGTTATCAACACAATATGTTAGTCCACTTTTTGATCTGATAGGTGGAAAATGGTGTCAGATGTTAATTTGTTTCTTCTTGTGACAGTTAAAATTTTGATACAGATTTTCAAAGTCTGGACTTAACTAGTGCTTGTAGCTGTGTATAGGAGTACAATGCCTATTTTGTTCTCATTAGAGAAACAGTACGTGACTACAGTCTTGTGCCACATGAGGACGTTTTGATCGATGCTGGACTGCGTATACAATGGTTGTCGCATGAGATTAGTACCATATAGCCTAGGTGTGTCGTGGGCTCTACCATCTAGGTATCTGTAAGTACACCGTATGATGTTCGCAGAACCACAAAATCGCCTAATGACGCATTTGTCAGAATGCCTCCCCCTCGTTAAGCAACACATGATTGTATAATAAAATTAAAACGTTACAGAAATGTGATGCATTCTAGAAAGTCAGTGTCATGGCAGTTTAAAACACTTGAGTGGCTTCTCGTAGCTCTAGTCCAAAACCCTTGCTGAGGACAGCTAGGCCTCACTCTTAAGCTTCTTGCCCTGAGCTTTTCTTCATTGATGATGTTCCAATGACACCTTTCTCTCAGTTGGTTCACATTTTCTCTCACTTTAACAGTGTTGGCCCCTTTTGCCTTGCTAACTTTCCCTGACCCTTGGACCAAGTCAGGGGACCCATTTTTTTGATGTTTAAAAAGGAATCTTATTTATTGCTAATTTTAAACATACGTAGAAGTAGAGAGGATGGTACAAGGAACCCCCATGTACCCATTACCCAGCTTTAACAGTTATTGACACAAGATGATCATTTGTTTTCTTCTCACTGCATGCTGTATTTTTACTACTTAACACAACTTTAATCTAATTTATTTTTTTTTTTTTAAGATTTTATTTATTTTATTTTTTCCCCCCAAAGCCCCAGTGGATAGTTGTGTGTCGTAGCTGCACATCCTTCTAGTTGCTGTATGCGGGACTCGGCCTCAGGATGAACGGAGAAGTGGTGCCTCGATGCGCACCCGGGATCCGAACCCGGGCCACCAGCATCGCAGCGCGCGCACTTAACCACCAAGCCACAGGGCCGGCCCTAATTTATTTTTCTTAATTTTTAAAAAAAAATTTTTTTTTTTAAAATTTTTCCCCCAAAGCCCCAGTAGATAGTTGTATGTCATAGTTGCACATCCTTCTAATTGCTGTATGTGGAGTGTGAGCACTTAACCGCCAGGACACGGGGCCAGCCCCAGTCTTTAATTTTTGAATGAAAGTGAAAGCCCCTCCTTAATCCCAGGCTCATAGCTAATTATTGTTAGGATAGGATAACTTTTTTTTCTTCTTTCTTTCATTCTCTCTTTCTCTCAGTTAAATTCAACAAATATTTATTGAGTGGCTGTTGTATGCTTTGCTGGAGTAAGTATTCATTCTTTTATTTAACAAATATTTTTGGCACATACTGTGGCCTTGGTAGTATTCTACGGTGGCTCTGGGATAAAGCCCCAGAAGTTAAAAGTTCCTTCCTTCATGTGCCATATATTTTAGAGCTGACACACGTATAATCAAACAACGTAATTGTTATTTTACAAAAAAGAGGAGTGTCACACTGTATACTTTTTGCAACTTGTTTTTATTTGATAATATACCTTTTTCCATATTAGTGCATCTAGATCTGCCTTATTCTTTTTTTTTTTTTTTTTTTTTTGCTGAGGAAGATTCGCCCTGAGCTAACATCTGTGCCAGTCCTTCTCTATTTTGTATGTGGGTTGCCACTGACAGTGGTGTAGGTCCACTCCCCAGGAACTGAACCTGGGCCTCTGAAGCAGAGCACGCAGAACTTAACCACTAGGCTGTGGGGCCAGCCCCCGCCTTATTCTTTTGATAGCTATGTAATAGTTCATTGTGTAGAATAGAGGTGTTAACAGTTTAACCAGTTCCCTGTAGATGGACCTTTGAGTTTCCAGTTTTTGATACTACAGACAGTGCTGCTGTGAACATCCCTAGATGCCTCTTGGTTGAATGAGTGTTTTCACTTAGACAGACGAGAAATTGCTGAGGTAAAGGGCACCATGACCATTTAAAATTTTGGTAGATGGTAAAAGTTAATGCCATTTAACGCTGCCATTTGTTTTCATCTTATTTCCCACCCCAGGCATTTCTGTTTCAAACACCAATCTGACTAGTGAAAAATAGCATATTTTCATTTGCTTTCTTATTGCTAGTGGCATTGAGCATCTTCTTATATTTGCTGGCCATTTGTATTTCTCGTATCAATTGTTTTCTGGATTGTTGATTGTTTTCTTACTGATTTTCAAGAGCTTATTGAATATTTCTGTTGAAGATATTTTCCTAATTTTTTTTACTTTGTAGATTTTTTTCTTTTCAGTGTATTTATGTGGTCAAATTTATCAATGCTTTTCTTTATGGTTTCTGGATTTCCTAATTCCAAGATTATAGGAGTACTCACTCATGTTTTGTTTTATTACTGATGGTTTTGTTTTATGCGTTCAATCTTTGTCCTTTTAGAATTTAATTTGATTTAGGGAGTGACATAGGAGTCCATCTTTATTTTATTTTACTGTTTACCAAATGGCTACTCAGTTTTCTTAAGCCATTTGTTGAATAATCAGATCTTTTCCCCCACTAGTTAAAAAGCCACCTTTATTATATACCAAATTTTTGTGTGTGTTTGGTTTTTTTTTCCTCAGCCCTATTCTCTTTCATTGATTTGACTCAATATCCTTGTACTAGGACTGCAGTTCTTTTTTTTTTTTTTTAAAGATTTTATTTATTTATTTATTTTTCCCCCAAAGCCCCAGTGGATAGTTGTATGTCATAGCCGCACATCCTTCTAGTTGCTGTATGTGGGACGCAGCCTCAGCATGGCTGGAGAAGCAGTGTGTTGGTGCGCGCCCGGGATCCGAACCCCAGGCCGCCAGCAGCGGAGCGCGCGCACTTAACCGGAGCGCGCGCACTTAACCGGAGCGCGCGCACTTAACCGCTAAGCCACGGGCCGGCCCTAGGACTGCAGTTCTAATTACTTGATAATAGATTAAAAATATCTGATAAGGCAAGACCCTTCTTCATTCCTCTTAGAATTTTTCTAATGATTCTTTTTTAATTAAAAAATTTTTTTACATACAGAAAAGTACACAAATGATAAGAATTACACTGGATGAATTATCACAAAAGGAACATATATATCATGTATCTACCTCCAAGATTAAAACGTCACTAGCATTCCAGAACACCCCTATCTCCCATTTCCTGCCTTCCCACTGGTCACTACCACCTTCCTCCTCCTCAAAAGTAACCACTGCTCTTACTTTGAACACTACAAATTATTTTGCCTATTTTGAACTTTGTATACAATTAATTATACATTGTAGTTCCTTCTGTATCTGGCTTCTTTTGCACAGCATTGAGATTCATGCACCTTGTGGGTAGCAGCAGTGTGATCCTTTTTAGTGCTGTGCAGTATTCCATTGTTACTGTATACTTTTTCCTTTCTACTGGTGATGGTCATGTGGAATTTTTCCAGTATATGGCTATTGTGGAGAAGGCTGCAGTGAATATTCTTGTATGTATCTTTTGGTGCAATGTATACGTTTTTGATAAAAAAGGAATTGTTGGGTTGAAAGTGTTCATTTAGCTTTAGTAGATAATGCCAGACCATTTTCCAAATGATTGTACCACTTTCTACTTTCATGAGCAGTATACGAGAGTTCATTTGCTGCATATCCTCAGCAGCAGTTGATATAGTCATTTAATTGTAGCCATTATGATGGATGTGTCATGGTATCTCATTGTGGTTTTAATTTGCATTTCTCCAGTGACCAATGAAATTGACCTCTTTCATATTTGACTCTTTGCATATCCTCTAGTGGGGTGCTTGTTTAATTTTTTAAGCCCAATTTTTCTGTTTGGTTATCTTGTTGATTTGTAGTTCTTGATTTTTATTCTCTTATTTTTTACTGTAGTTCTTTATTTTGGGTACAAATGCTTTGTTTGAATATATGTATTGTAAATATCTTCTCTTGCTTGCCTTTTTACTCTCTTAGTGGCCTCTTTGGATGAACAGACGTTTTGATTCCAGTATAGTCCAGTTTATCAGTATTTTTCTTTATGGTTATTGCTTTTCTGCATATATCTCATTTAAGAAATCTTTACCTTCCCCCAGGTCCTAAAGGTGTTATCCTATATATTATCTTCTACAAGCTGTATTGTTTTATCTTTAATAGTTAGATCTGCAGTCCACCTGGAATCACTTACTTATTTCCTTCTTGTCAATTGGAAAGTAAGGGCGTGGAAGAATTGAAGGGTTTCCTGTTCCCTCTGACCTTAGCAAAGTAGAAGAGAGCTGAATGACTCCTAGTGGTAAACATCTCTGATACTAGGAAAAGTAAGGGCACTAGCGAAAGGGAGGACATACATAGGGAAAAAAAACAAGACCAACTGAATGAAACTTTCTATTGCAAATTCTCTACACATCATTTATTTCCCTTGGCTTCAGAGGTAATTAGCCTTATATTTGGGACAGTTTTACAAAGAAATAGAATAGAAGAAAAGCCTCAAATTTGATCCAAAAATTCTTGTGTTTTCTGTGTGATATTAAAAAAAACTCTTTAACTGTTTTAGTAAAACTAACTGAAATTTAGGTTCCAGGATGGCACAGTATGTTTTTTTGTGGCTTTATTTATCTGATATATTCACCAATGTAAATCTAATTTGAGAAGCATGGATAAGCTAAAATGAAATATAGTGATAGTAGATATGTAAGGAATCCGATCTCACTGCTGACTTGGTGGGCTCGTTGCAAATAAAAGCCACCACCCCGAGAACAAGGTTATGATATTTTTTGTGTGTGTGTGAGGAAGATTGGCCCTGGGCTAACATCCATGCCCATCTTCCTCTACTTTATATGGGACGCCGCCACAGCATGGCTTGACACATGGTGCGTCGGTGCGCACCTGGGATCCAAACCTGTGAACCCTGGGCCACCACAGTGGAGCGTGCGCACTTAACTGGTACACCACCGGACCGGCTGCAGGGTTATAATATTTTAATATAATTCCTTTTGATTTTTCTATATGTGCATAAAAAGAGTATTATCATGTTATATGTGCATTTTTTCCTTTTGTGAGGAAGATTGGCCCTGAGCTAACATCCATTGTTAATCCTCCTCTTTTTACTTGAGGCAGATTGTCCCTGAGCCAACATCTGTGCCAGTCTTCTTCTACTTTGTATGTGGGATGCTGCCACAGCATGGCTTGGTGAGTGGTGTGTAGGTCCAAGCCCGGGATCCGAACCCGTGAACCCTGGGCCGCAGAAGTGGAGCACATGAATTCAACCACTACACCACTGTGCCGGCCCCTTATATGTGCATTTTGTACAGGTGCTTTTTTTTTTTTTCTGAGGAAGATCAGCCCTGAGCTAACATCCGTGCTAATCCTCCTCTTTTTGCTGAGGAAGACCGGCTCTGAGCTAACATCTGTTGCCAGTCCTCCTCCTTTTTTTTTTCCCCCAAAGCCCCAGTAGATAGCTGTATGTCATAGTTGCACATCCTTCTAGTTGCCGTATGTGGGACGCGGCCTCAGCAGGGCCGGAGAAGCGGTGCGTCGGTGCGCGCCCGGGATCCGAACCCGGGCCGCCAGCAGCGGAGCGCGTGCACTTAACCGCTAAGCCACGGTGCCGGCCCCATGTACAGGTGCTTTTTGACTTAATATATATTAAGAATGTGTCCCCAGGACATTATAGAGTTTATGAAAGTAATTTCTAATCATTGCATAATATTCCATTTTACCTACCCCACAGTATTTAACTGTTTTCCTGTTGGGCATTTGTCTGCCTGCCTGCATTTTTCTCCCTTCTCTTCCTTTCCCCTCCCCCTTCTTTTCTTCTTCTTCTTTTTTTTTTTTTTTGTTAAGCTCTTTTAATGTTCTGTGCATCCTTATAAATATTGTCTACTTCTCTGATTATTTTCTTAGAAAAAAGTTGTAAAAGTGGCATGAACATTTTTAAGACTATTGATATAAACTTTTTTTTTTTTTTTTTTTGGTGAGGAAGATTGGCTCTACGCTAACATCCAATGACAATCCTCCTCTTTTTGCTGAGAAAGATTGGCCCTGGGCTAACATCTGTGCCCATCTTCTTCTATTTTATATGTGACGCTGCCACAGCATGGCTTGACAAGCAGTGCATTGGTGCGTGCCCGGGATCCTAACCTGTGAACCCCGGGCCACCGAAGTTGAGCGTGCGCACTTAGCTGCTATGCCACTGGGCCAGCCCCTGATATACATTTTTATTGCAAGATTTGCTCCTGCCTGCTGTCTTCAGTATATAAACGTTTCTGTCTTTCTGTGTCCTTGCCATCATTGAGTATTAAATTTTAAAATTTTTCACAATTTCATGAGTGACTGATGGTATCTTTTGATTACCAGTGAAGTTGGAAAATATTGTTTTTTCAAGTATGAGGCCATTATTTCCCAAATTGTATAAAGCTAGAGAAACGTTAAATCGTCTTCCTTGGAGAACTAAGTCCCACTATAAGGGAAAAAAAATCTTTCATGTTTTAATGGTTAAATAAGTCTGCTTAGACAGGGAAAGACTTTTTTGACTTGCTAGTAAGCACCCCCTGCCCCCCAATGTTTTTACTTTAATACCAGTTTGAAAGGTATCCTATTAGAAAGTAGATTCGTAGTATTTCCGGGTAGGCTAACTTTAAATCTTTTTTTGCTTGGATAATCCGCCTTTCCTTAATAGAAGCCTGAACATCAGGCCAGCTGATGTAATATGCTGATTACAAGAATATTGGCTATATTGATCATTTTTGTAAGCTGTAGTTTTGTTTTTTTAAGATTTTATTTATTTATTTTTTTCCCCCAAAGCCCCAGTAGATAGTTGTATGTCATAGCTGCACATCCTTCTAGTTGCTGTATGTGGGACGCGGCCTCAGCATGGCCGGAGAAGCAGTGCGTCGGTGCACGCCCAGGATCTGAACCCGGACCGCCAGCAGTGGAGCGCACGCACTTAACCTAAGCTGCAGTTTTTTGTTTTTTTTTTTTAAAGATTTTATTTATTTATTTTTTCCCCCCAAAGCCCCAGTAGATAGTTGTATGTCACAGCTGCACATCCCTCTAGTTGCTGCATGTGGGACTCGGCCTCAGGATGGACGGAGAAGTGGTGCCTCGGTGCGCGCCCGGGATCCGAACGCGGGCCACCAGCATCGGAGCGCGTGCACTTAACCACCAAGCCACGGGGCCGGCCCTAAGCTGCAGTTTTTGAATCCCAATTTAGTGGGGCCTAACTTTTGAGGTTTGGAAAAATGAAAATATCTCACTTTTGCTTACTGGCAGAGCCTCAAAGGTTGATTGGATTCTTAAGCTTTAAAAAACATATTTAATTTTTTTTGAATACCCAATACACTATTTTTTTAAAAGTAATTTTATTTATTTATTTATTTATTCCCCCCAAAGCCCCAGTAGATAGTTGTATGTCATAGCTGCACATCCTTTTGGTTGCTGTATGTGGGACGCGGCCTCAGCATGGCCAGAGAAGCGGTGCGTCGGTGCACGCCCGGGATCCGAACCCGGGCTGCCAGCAGTGTAGCGCGCGCACTTAACCGCTAAGCCTCGGGGCTGGCCCCCAATACACTGTTTAAAGGATTGCCAACACTTTAGGAAGGTTTCTTTCCATGATGTTTAACATAAGTTTGGTGTTGAATTTTATTGACTTTGCTTTGTAGTTGCTTCTCAAATCTTTTTTGCCTAATACGTCTCTGTATGCGGCATAGGAGTCCTAGGAGAACAGGGCATAAGTGCTAAAGGACCTGTTTGTGGTTGTTCTGTTTTTATTTTTGCTTATATCTTACATGTCCAATATCTGAGACCTTGATACGATAATGGCACAAGGAAAAACACTGTAAAATTATCATTGACTATAACCTAGAGTTTAGATTACTTTGTTTCTCCTTTATTTTTACTGTATTTCAGGAAAATATGTGCTTTAGTAATTTAAGTAAACAAATTTCCTTTTTAATAAAAATTTAAATAAAATACTTTTATTTGAATAACTGATACAGTCATAGTTTAAATATGAAATTGATTTTAAAAAGTGTACATGGAGAACACTCATTCCCACATCTGTCTCCATCATCCCATTCTTTCACATCCTCTGTAAAAAATAACATTACTTTCTGATTATTCTTTCAGTATTTCTTTATGCACATATAATCAAACAGAAACGTATTTTCTTACTGTACCCTTTTCTTACACAAATGTAGCATTACCATGTACACTGTTCTTTACCTGTAGACATTTCTATATCAGTTCCTAAAAGCTTCCTAGGTTTTTTTTTTTTTTTTAAAAGCAAAGCTTTGGGATCAGTCTCCATGGCCTAGTGCTCTGCTTTGGAGGCCTGGGTTGGGTTCCTGGGCGTGGACCTACACCACTCATCAAGCCATGCTGTGGCAGTGACCCACATACAAAATAGAGGAAGATTGGCACAGATCTTAGCTCAGGGTGAATCTTCCTCAAGCAAAATGAGGAAAATTGGCAACAGATTTTAGATCAGGGGGAATCTTCCTCAGCAAAAAAAAAGAAATCAAAGCTTTAAACAATTGAGGTAAAATTATATACAGTGAAATGTCCAAGTCATTCACATTTTTTTAGTAGACTTTATTTTTTAGAGCAGTTTTAGGTTCACAGCAAAATTAAGCAGAAGGTACATAGATTTCCCATGTTCTCCCTGCCCCCACACATGCATAGCCTCCCCCACTATTAACATCCCCCACCAGAGTGGTACATTTGTTACAATTGGTGTACCTACATTCACACATCATTATTACTCAAAATCCATAGTTCACTTTAGGGTTTACCCTTGGTGTTTACATTCTGTGGGTTTGGACAAATGTATAATGACATATATCCACCATTATAGTATCTTATAATTTCACTGGTTAAAAATCCTCTGTGTCCTGGCTGCTCATCCCTCTCTGCCCCCAACCCCTGGCAACCACTGATCTTTTTACTGTCTCCATAGTTTTGCTTTTTCCAGAATGTAATATAGTTAGAAACATACAGTATCTAGCCTTTTCATATTGGCTTCTTTCACTTAGTAGTATGCATTTTAGTTTCCTGGCTTGACAGCTCATTTCTTTTTAGTGCTGGAGAATATTCCATTATCTGGATGTACCACAGTTTTATTTATCTATTCACCTACTTAAGGACATCTGGATTGCTTCCAGGTTTTGGCAATCCTGTGTAAAGCTGCTTTATAAACATTATGTACAGGTTTTTGTGTGGATATAAGTTTTCAGCTCTTTTGGATAAATACCTAGGAGGACAATTGCTGGATTGTGTGCTAAGAGTATGTGTAGGTTTGTAAACAACAACAACAGCAACAACAACAACACACACACACACCAAACTGTCTTCCAAACTGGCTGTTCCATTTTGCACTGCCACCAGCAATGAAGGAGAGTTTCTGTTGCTCCGTATCATCTCATCTCTAGCATTGGTGTTGTCAGTGTTCTAGATTTTGGCCATTCTAATAGGTATGTAGTGGGCCGGCCCCGTGGCTTAGCGGTGAAGTGCGCGCGCTCTGCTGCTGGCGGCCCGGGTTCGGATCCCGGGCGCACACCGACGCACCGCTTCTCCGGCCATGCTGAGGCCACGTCCCACATACAGCAACTAGAAGGATGTGCAGCTATGATATACAACTATCTACCGGGGCTTTGGGGGAAAGATAAATAAATTAAAAAAAAAATAGGTATGTAGTAGTATTTCATTGTTGTTTTAATTTGCATTTCCCTGATGACATATGATGTGGGGCATCTTTTTATTTATTTATTTATTTATTTATTTATTTAAATTTTAATTTTATTTATTTATTTTTTCCCCCAAAGCCCCGGTAGATAGTTGCATGTCATAGTTGCACATCCTTCTAGTTGCTGTATGTGGGACGCGGCCCCAGCATGGCCGGAGAAGCGGTGCGTCGGTGCGCGCCCGGGATCCGAACCCGGGCCGCCAGCAGCGGAGCGCGTGCACCTAACCGCCAAGCCACGGGGCTGGCCCTGGGGCATCTTTTTATATGCTATTTGCCATCCGTATATCTTTTTTGGTGAGGTGTCTGTTAACATCTTTGGCCCATTTTTAAATGAGGTTGTTTTCTTTTTTTTTTTTTTTAAAGATTTTATTTACTTTATTTTTCCCCCCAAAGCCCCAGTGGATAGTTGTGTGTTGTAGCTGCACATCCTTCTAGTTGCTGTATGTGGGACTCGGCCTCAGGATGAACGGAGAAGTGGTGCCTCGATGTGCACCCGGGATCCGAACCCGGGCCACCAGCATCGCAGCGCGCGCACTTAACCACCAAGCCACAGGGCCGGCCAAATGAGGTTGTTTTCTTATTTTTGAGTTTTGGGAGTTCTTTGTCTATGTACCAGTCTTTTATCAGATCTGTCTTTTGCAGATATTTTCTCTGAGTCTGCAGCTTGTCTTCTCGTTCTCTTGACAGTGTCTTTTGTGCAGCAGAACATTTTAATTTTAATGAAGTTCAGCTTATCAATTCTTTCTTTCATGGATTGTGCGTTTGGTGGTGTATCTAAAAAGTCACCACCAAACCCAAGGTCATTTGAATTTTCTGCTATGTTATCTTCTAGGAGTTTTATAGTTTTGTGTTTTATACGTAGGTGTGTGATCCATCTTGAGTTAATTCTTGTGAAGGGAGTTCCTTGAGGTTTGGTATATGTTACCACCACCCCAGTCAAGATAAAGAACATTTCCATCATCCCAGCAAGTTCCTTCATATCCCCTTCCACTTAGTTCCCATCTATCTATCTATCTATCTATCTATCTATCTATCTATCTATCTATCTATCTATTTATCTATTTATTTATTGCTGAGGAAGATTCGCCCTGAGCTAACATTCGCTGCCAGTCTTCCTCTTTTTTTGTACATGAGCCACCACCACAGCACGGCCACTGACAGATGAGTGGTGTAGGTCTGCGCCTGGGAACCAAACGGGGGCTGGCCCTGTAGTTGCTGTTCTGGTTTCTTTCCACATCGGTTAGTTTTGCATGTTCTTGAACTTCATATTAATGGACTCTTACAGCAGTTACTCTTTTGTCTCTGGATTCTTTTGCTCAACATCATGTCTTTGAGAATCATCCATGTTGCATTTATCAGTAGTTTTTTTGGCGGGGGAGCTGAGTAGTATTCTATGGTATGAATATATCAGAATTTGTTTATCATTGATGGACATTTGGCTCATTTACCATTTTTGACTGTTGTAAATAAAAGCTGCTATAAACTTGCATGTACAACCTTTGGATACTTGTATTTGTTTCTCTTAGGTCCCTGCTCTTATGTACAGTTACGTTATATACTATTGTATGGGATTTATTACAGTTTATTTAACCAGTTCCATATGAATGGACACTGGGCTTGTTTTCCAGTCTTTTGCTCTTACTAACAATACTTCAGTAAATAACTTTCATTTTAAGTTGTTTTGCATGTGTGCAGATAAATCTGTAGAAAAGTACCTGTGTGGGATTACAGGGTGTCAAAGGTAAATGCATTAGTAATTTTGATAGATATTGGAAATTGTCCTTCATAGAGATCATTCCATGTTTTAGCCTTGCTAGCTAATGTATGAGAGAGTGCCTGTTTCCCCATGGCCTTGTCAGACTTTCTGGATTTTTGCCAAACTGATAGAGGAGATAAGATGTATCAGTCAGGATGAGCTAGGTTATGTTGTAGGAACAAATAACTCCCAAATTTCAATGACTTAAAACAACGAAGGTTTGGGCCCGCCCCATGGCTTAGCGGTTAAGTGCGCCCGCTCCGCTAGTGGCGGCCCGGGTTCGGATCCTGGGCACACACCGATGCACCTCTTCTCCGGCCATGTTGAGGCCGCATCCCACATACAGCAACTAGAAGGATGTGCAACTATGACATACAACTATCTACTGGGGCTTTGGGGGGAAAAAAAATGGAGGAGGATTGGCAATAGATGTTAGCTCAGAGCCGGTCTTCCTCAGCAAAAAAAAAGAGGAGGATTAGCATGGATGTTAGCTCAGGGCTGATGTTCCTCACAAAAAAACCAAAAAACAAACAAACAAAAACAACGAAGGTTTATATCTGACTCAAGCTATGTGGAGATTACAAGATGGGGGTAGGATGAGTGGAGTAGGGGAGGCTGGCTCATCCTTGTCCCTTGGATACACAATGTAGCAGCCACCATTTGAAATATCATCAGTTCCTCTGGAGGATATCAGCGCTAGCAGTTAAATGCTTGCCTTAGAATTACATGCATGATTTCTGCTCACAACTCATTGGCCAGAGCTTGTTCTATGGTCCCACTGATCCAGAAAGTATCTAGGAGGAGGAGAGCAGTTGGTAAACTGCACTGTTGATTACCCCACAAGATGTCTCTGTTTATACAGAGATTGAGCATCTCTTCATTAAGGGCCATTCGTATTTCTCTTTGAACTGCCTGTTGTGTCCTTTGCCCATTTTTATATTTTATTATTAGTTTTTGTTGTCAATTAGTAGGAGTTCTTTATGTATTGAGATTATTCTTGTGACATGAGTTGAAAAAACATTTTTTTTTTTGTTATATCATTCTCTTTTGCCTTTGTTTATGGATTTGTTTGCCCTGCAGGAAGTTTTTATGAGATTCAATTAATGGATATTTTCTTTTATGGCTTCTGAATTTTGAATCATAGGAAGGCCTTTCTCATACTGACGTTATAAAGACATTTGTTGATGTTTTCTTGTTTATTGTTATGGTTTCAATTAACCTTTAAATCTTTGATCTATTTGGAATTGGTACTGAAGTATATTGTGAAGTGTGAGTCCAACTTGATCTTTTTCCAGGCTGGTTGTCCCAACCACCATTTATTAAAAGTCCTGTCTTTACTCCACTGATTTGGATGCCTTTACTGAATGCTAAATTACATATGTGTTCAGGTCTGTTTCTGGACTTTGTATTCTATGACACTGTTTCAATTTTGGGGACTTAATCTTATGATTCAGTGTCTAGTCGGGCTTAATCCCTCCTGATTGTTTTAGAAGTTTTTTTTGTGTGTGTGTGTGTGAGGAAGATCAGCTCTGAGCTAACATCCATGCCAATCCTCCTCTTTTTTTTTTGCTGAGGAAGACTGGCCCTGGGCTAACATCTGTGCCCATCTTCCTCTACTTTATATGTGACGCCACACCATGGCCTGACAAGAGGTGCATCGGTGGGCGCCCAGGATCCAAACCTGGGCCGCCAGCAGCAGAGCGCGCGCACTTAACCACTACGCCACGGGGCTGGGCCTAGAAGTTTTATTTTAAAATTTGCATTCTATTCCATAATATAATCTGCTTGATTTAATAAAAAATTTTCTAATTGTTGTGTAAAACATACAATCCATGAAGATGCTGAGAATATTTTACTGGAGTTTGAGAAGTGTGTCGTGAAGTGTTTTTTTCTCTTTTTTTTTGACAAGCAGGAGAGCAGCTTAAGGTCCCCCCACCCCTCATTTGAAATCCTGATGGTGGAAGGAGGAGGGGCCCTCTTTAGGGGTCTGGTACGATGCCCTATGGCAACCTTTGAAACTCTACTTGGGCAGTGAGCTGTATTCTTTTCTACTAGAGGACTTACTGATGTTTTAACAGTTTGCTTCTGGGAGTTTTTTTTTTTTTTTTTTAAACCTGCCCTAAGAAATTAAAAACTTTGGATGAAAGTGCCTATTTTAATACTGCCAAGTGTTTCATAGCAGCTTGAATCTTAGAAGAATGATAGAACTAAACCTTTTTGGTGAAAGATCTCCCAACCTTGGAACTCTTTCTCAAAAAAAAAAAAAAAAACAAAAAGTGCAGGGGCCGGCCTGGTGGCGCAAGTGGTTAAGTGCGCGCGCTCTGCTGCGGCGGCCCAGTTTGGATCCCGGGCGCACACTGACACACCGCTTGTCCAGCCATGCTGTGGCCGTGTTCCATATAAAGTGGAGGAAGATGGGTGTGGATGTTAGCCCAGGGCCGGTCTTCCTCAGCAAAAAGAGGAGGATTGGCAGATGTTAGCTCAGGGCCGAGTGTCCTCACAAAAAAAAAAAAAAAAAAAAAGAGCAGTTGTCAGGCCAGCAAACCTGCCTGGGGATGGAAACTGCACGTTAGGAAAGATGTTTAGCCAGGATCCTGATGCCTTAGTTTCTCTCGATCCTTTTGGTCAGAATTCAAAATTTCAAATGAAATCAGGTTGTTAGGTGAATGAACATTTTATGAATTTCTAGATGTGAATATTCTGAAAGCATTTGTTGCTAATGATTCCCATTCTTCCTTAAAAAAAATTTTTTTTAAATGAAGCCACATACGTAAAAACCTGATTTTTTCTCTTTTCCTCACTCCCCACAAAAATGATGAGTCACAAGTACTGTTGATTTGAGCTCTGTGCACCTCCTATCTCTACTATCATCTTATATTTCAGATCCTCATTTCTCATCTCTTTTATTAGAACAGCATCACCTTTAAATTTGTCTGTCTCACTGGTCTCCCCCCTCACACACACACACACACAGGAGAAGAGCCAGGATTTATACTTTGAAAATTGGTCTTTTTTAAAAAAAAAAAAACCTTTCGGGGCCAGCTCTGGTGGCCTAGGGGTTAAGTTCTGCGCACTCTGCTTCGAGGGCCCGGGTTCGGTTCCCGGGTGTGGACCTATACTTGTCAGCCACCATGCTGTGGCGGCATCCCATATACAAAATAGAGAAAAAACTCCCAGAAGCAAACTAACTATTAAAACAACATCAGTAAGTCCTCTAGTAGAAAAGAATACAGCTCACTGCCCAAGTAGAGTTTCAAAGGTTGCCAAAGGGCATCGTACCAGACCCCTAAAGAGGGCCCCTCCTCCTTCCACCATGTCACAGATGTTAGCTCAGGGCAAATCTTCCTCAGGAAAAAAAAACCTTAGAAGCTTAAAACTTGTCTTATTAAAAACAAGAGGAGCGTTATAAGACTGCCATTCATTGAAAAAGCGAAACTTGAGGAATCTTCAGGTGATTCTGATAAGCCACCTTCGTTGAGAAGCATAATTAGAGGTCTTTCCAAAATGCAAATCTGATTATTTTTCTTCTTAAAACCTTATACTGGCTCCTTGTTGCTTACCAGATAAAGACCAAGCTCTTATCATAGTATTTGAGGTCCTTTGCGATCTAATCTAGCTCTTGACTTCTCTGCAGCCTCATTGGCCGCCCCAACTTCCTCTCCCTGAAGCCTCCAGCTTTGCTGAACTGCATGCAGGAAGACATCCTTAGCGTGGACGGAAGCCTTCGCTGATTTTCCTCTAGCTTGTTTCTCTAGCCTTCTGTCTCCGTATGCTTCCCTCTGCCTGGAATGCTCTTTAGTTCACATCTGAATTCCTGCATGCCTTGGCGATTCTCAGCAAGGCAACACTTCCTCCCCGCTGTGAGATTTCTGTTGCAGCATCCTGTGCTTAATGCTACCACAGCACGTATTTCTCTGAAGTTGTCCCTTTACCTGTCTGTCACCTCATGGGCTGTGAACCCTTCTTTGATCCCTGGGACTTTGTCTTTTATTTTGGCATTTTTAGAGGGGTCTTATAATTTTTATCTGGGCATCTCTGTTTGACAGAATGTGTGAACCTGTAGAGTCTATTTGCTTTTATGAGATGATAGATTTTGGTTATACAAAATGACATTGTTTCCTTTTACTCATGTGTATTGTGACGTATCTAGTGGAAGGCTGATGCTGCCATTTATTGATACCAATTTGAAACTGTCCATGCAGCAGCATTATGAGCATAAATAATCCAGACCATAAATAATCCAGACCGGTCACAGTCACTGGCTGTTACCCAGTGCTACTTGCACCCTTGTTTTCAGCATCTTCTGCTGTCACCTGAGGTTAAAAAGGCTAAATGGTCTTACTGCCGCGTGTGCTCAAGTGGTTTATAAACATGGGTTTCCAAGGGGATCCAAATTAAAAACAAATGATGTTAGAAAATTTTAGTGTTCACCTAAGCCACTTCCCTTTGTTTTATAAATGAAGAAATGGAGACCTACAGTATTTTGCTTTTAGATTTGTCTATCCCCTCCTCCTATGGATATATGCTTGATTTTCTTATCTGACTTTTAATTATCAGTACCTTATAGAAATTTTTTTTTTTTTTTTGGTGAGGAAGATCAGCCCTGAGCTAACATCTATGCCAAGCCTCCTCTTTTTGCTGAGGAAGGCTGGCCCTGAGCTAACATCCGTGCCCATCTTCCTCCGCTTTATGTGGGACGAGGCCACAGCACCGGCTAACAAGTGGTGCGTCGGAGTGCGGCCGGATCCCAACCCGGGCCGCCAGCAGCGGAGTGCACGCACTTAACTGGCACGCCACGGGGCCGGCCCAGAAATTTTATTTTTTTTAGTTAAGAATGATGCTTGAGGGCCCTCTGAATTTTTCTTTACGTGTTCTTTGTGTTAAGAGACCAGTTTGTGCTTTGAAGTAAAATGTTAGAGGGACAAGAATGATCTTAACTTGAGGGGACTGGTTTGGAAGGGAATACCTAAACTCAGTTAATGGATCTAGCTCATCCTGACAACTGTCATTCTGATAGCGTGGTGACATTTGGAGTTACAGTGACGATTTGAAGTTTTGTAGGACAGTTCAGACAGTAAAAGGTTTATTTTTGAAACCATTTCAGTAATGTTTGGTTAACTTGTTCAGTTTAGTTTGGGTTAGGTTTTCTTAGAATTTGCTGTAATAATCTGAACTATTTATAAATTAAGCATAAATTGTGACTAGATGTTGATCTCCAAATCTAATATAGAGATTCCCAAGGGAACCAGACTGGTTGACTTAGGCAGAATGCCCACTCGTAGCAAAACTCTTGGTGGAGATCTGTGAGGCCTGGTTAAGAATTACGTGACACCCCCCCTCCCCTGCCCCAATCATCAGTGCTGCAGTGATGTAGCCATCAAGCAGAAAAGGTGTGTTGGCAGTATGGTGACCAGCAGATACAGTACAGTCTGCTGCACCAGCCTCGTTGGCTGAGAACCTTTGAAGTGCTTAGAGGGTGAGGGGAAAGAAACCCTATTAACAGCATACTGTAATTAATAGTTTTATATGTGAGTAGGGCTTTTTTTTAAAAGAAAAATATTTTAGAGAATGATTTTAAATAAGCTCTGAATGGGAGAGCATTAAATAGGGTATTCCTGCAATTAATTGTTAATTTAACACCTTCATCATGGTAATGAATTACACAGTTCCAGACTCTTACCTCGGAATTACTATAGGAGGTGGGTTTTGTGTGTGTGTTATGGTACTTACTGCCTATGGATTACCATAAAAATATAAAGTATCTGTCAAAATTTGATGGTTTAGTGTTCCTGGAATTTTTGATAATTCTGAAAACTGGGGTAAATACAGTTTGAGGCCTTTCTGGGTCTTTTGTTTGTTTTTGCTGAGTAAGATTCGCCCTGAGCTAATGTCTGTTGCCCAGTCTTCCTGTTTTTACTTGAGGAAGATTGACCCTGAGCTAACGTCTGTGCCAGTCTTCCTCTATTTTGTATGTGGGTCACCGCAACAGCATGGCCGCCGAGGAGCACTGTAGGTCCATGCCCAGGAATGGAACCCAGGCTGCTGAAGTGGAGCATGCCGAGCTTAACCACTAGGCCATGGGGTTGGCCCCTCTGTTTTTTTATATAAACATTGAATGCTATAAATTTCCCTCCAAGCACTAATTTAGCTGCATCCCACAACTTTTGGTATATTTTTACTCAATTCAAAATATTTTCTAATTTCCTTTGTGACTTCTCTTTTCAAAAACTTTCCTTTTTGAAAAATATATAAAGAACATCACCCCCCCCTCAAAAAAAGTACCATAATTGGGATCATAATGGATAACTTTGTATCATCCTGTTTATTTAGAATTCTGTCTTGAGCTTGGTCACATGTCATTAAACTGTTGCTTGAAAAAAGTTTTAATGGCTGCGTAATATTCCATCTTGTGACTGTACTACAGTTTAACGTTGTTCCTATGGTTGGGCAGATAGCTTGTTGCTAAGCAGTTTTCTATTATAAACAATACTGTGATGATTATCTTGGAAAATATTTGTTGACATCTCTGTTTGCTTAGTATACGTTCTTTAAAATGGTGGTTCTGGGTCAAAGGATATGAAGACCAGCAAAAGTCTTTATAAAGAAATATATGTATATGCAAATTGCTTTCCAGAAAGCTTGTGCTGCATTAGGCAAAGCCTTAGTATAGTCAGGATATTCACTGGAAGCAGCAAAGTTGGCATGCCGTCCTTCATTGATTTCTGCCCGGGGTGTCTGCATGAAATGATGTTCTAAGACCTAAGAAAGTAAACGGTGCTAAGGAGGAAAAACAAAGCAATAATTCTTTAAATGACCACTCAGAGGGAGTGAGATCTCCGCCCATTCTCCCATTCAAATAATGAATCTTCTTTGAACTGCGTAGCAACTATGAAATCATTGACTATAAATTTCTGTCCATTGTGCTAAAAGGCATACTCTTAAATGACAGATCCTTGGAGATCTATCAAAACAGAGCTAAAACTACGTCTCTTATCTATGGTCAGTATAGAGGGAACTTAGTCATTTGTACCTAGATACCTAGCCTTCTGTTTTTGCACTCCCCAGACAGTTTTTGATTTGTGGAAGATTGTTTCCTTTCTTTACAATTTTGGGCATCGTTGCAGATGCCGTCTCCTTTCCCTTCTTGCCTACACCATCTAATCAGTCTCCGAGGCCTATTGATTTCATCTCATTGATGTGATTTTTTTTTTTAATTTTTATTTATTTATTTTCCCCCCAAAGCCCCAGTAGATAGTTGTATGTCATAGCTGCACATCCTTCTAGTTGCTGTACGTGGGACACAGCCTCAGCATGGCCGGAGAAGCAGTGCGTCGGTGCGCATCCGGATCCGAACCTGGGCCGCCAGCAGCGGAGCGCGTGCTCTTAACCGCTAAGCCACGGGGCCGGCCCTCATTGATATGATTGAATTCAGCTTTCCTCCATTCCCATTGCCACTAAATTGGTTTAGGACTTCATCTTCCACTAGGAAAATTGTTGTGTCTTGAGCTTTTGTTCAGCTTTTGTCCGACATTTACATTGCTGCCAAGGTGTTTCGCTGGCCTGAAATTGCAGCAAATAATGTCACAGCTGCTTAGCATGTCATACCAAACATTTCGAAACCTATGCCCTGCCTACGACTTTACCCACTTGGTGTTCTTATATCGCACAGTCCTAGAAAAAGTACCCATTAGGGGTCTTCATCATTCTGTGTCATTGCCACAGTGTCATCGCATATTCTGTGGATGTGTGCCCGGAAGTAGAATTATTGAAACAGAATGTTGGTGTCATTTAACATTTTGAGACATTTTCTCCATTTTTCCAAAGGAGTTGTGTTTAGTTACTCCTCCCATGAACAGTGAATGGACAGTGGCTCTCACTTTACCCTGGTTCATCATTGGAAAACTTTTGCTGATTGGATAAGTGGAAACATCTTTTGTGGCTGTTTTAATTTTTATTTATTTATTTATTTTTCCCCCAAAGCCCCAGTAGATAGTTGTCTGTCATGGTTGCACATCCTTCTAGTTGCTGTATGTGCGACACGGCCTCAGCATGGCCAGAGAAGCGGTGCCTCGGTGCGTGCCCGGGATCCGAACCCGGGCCGCCAGCAGCGGAGTGCGCGCACTTAACTGCTAAGCCACGGGACTGACCCCTTTCGTGACTGTTTTAAATTTGCATTTCTCTGGAGCTGAGTGTTTTCCCCTCTGTTAACTGGTCTTACAAGGAAGTGTAGAGGAAGAGAGGCAAACCCGTTTTTAAGAATTAGGAGATCTGTCAGGCTGAAGTGGATTGTTGGCTTTTGGAGTATTAATAACACAAAAAGCTTTATTTAGTTAGTCCATATTTGTTAGTTAGGACTCCTAGATACAGGTGACAGAAACTTGAAACTAGCATAGCCATAAGGAAAATGACTCAGTTAAGGAATCTAGGGAGGGGTTTTTTTTTTTTAATTCAGGGAAGTTTTGGACAAATCATGGATAGGGCAGGGATATAGTTGGGCCCAGGAGTGATTCATGAACCTCTTCCAGCTCGGCTTCTCATGCAAATCAGCATATTGATTCCTTCCTGTGGTGAGGACAGCGAAGCAAAGCTTCCCAAGTCCCACACTGTTCAGAAGTGCCTACCACGGAGAGGGACTGTTTTTTTTTCTCCCTTATCTCAGTTCTGATTTGAAATATCTTGAGATGTTTGTTTTTGGGTGGTGGATTGGAGCTGCATCTCTGTGGCTCTTGCTAGAACCACAGGAGCTGAGGAACAGTTTGTTGTTCTCAGAAAAAGGCCCAGAGGCTGGGATAGATGAAGAATCTTGGCACCTAAAGTAATAGGCATCTGCCACACGCACAAAAAACTATTCTTAAGCCAACAGATGTCTAAGAAAATGAGACACGAGGGTAGGAGGGAGCCCAGGGAAGAACCAGGTTGACTGCTCTTCATGTTCTTGTTGGTGATTTGGTTTTCCCTCTGATTCCCCCGTAGGAAGAAGAAGGAAAGATTTCTGGGAAGAAGACCTGTGGGGAGTGGGTAGAGGGTACAGTTATAAGGTTGTTGGAACTTTCTATTTCAGAAAAGGTACGAGTGGCATCACTCTACCTAGATTAAATTGGGGATACTTGTGACCTTGAAAAAGTTATTTGATTTCTAAGCCAGCGTTAGCAGAGCCAGATGTTTTCTAGGGCCAAATAGGTAGTATAAGTGAGTGAAACTGGCTAGGGTATTTAACATTAAACAGATAAGTCTTTCCATAAACATATATCCCTGTCTCTCATTTCTTTCTTTTTTTGGGGGTGGTGGTGGTAAGGAAGATTGGCCCTGAGCCAACATCTGTTGCCAGTCTTCCTGTTTTTACTTGAGGAAGATGGGCCCTAAGCTAACATCTGTGCCCATCTTCCTCTATTTTGTACGTGGGTCGCCGCCACAGTATGGCTTGATGAGCGGTGCGTAGGTCCATGCCTGGGATCCAAACCCGTGAACCCCGGGCTGCCAAAGCAGAACACATGGACTTCACCACTGCGCCACCAGGCCGGCCCTTCTCATTTCTTGAAACACTCAGCCTTCTTGATTTGTCTGTTTTTATACTTTGATGGAAACAAGTATGCAGCCATGTTTTTCTACTTTAATAAACTTAGTATAAATATGGTGATAAGGGGTATTGACACCTGTGGCCTATTCTTAATGTGGATAAAATGGAGTTAGGGGATTGGAGACTGGTGAATGGGAGAGGTTTGCTTCTTCTACAGGGAGATTCTAGCCTTCTGTACTTGGTGTTCTGCTGTGCTGCTTAGGTTGGCTGGGAAGTAATAGCTTATAATTAGATATGTTTTTATGATTATGCTTCTTAAGTAGATACTTTACTGCTCCAAACAAGACAACAAACAAAAAACCCCTCACAATATTGGGCTCATGTACAAAAGGCTTAGCCACAGTTTGGAATGCTTTAATCCGTCAGTCAAAGCCGCTTGTAATACAAAGCCTTGCCGTTGGCTTTTTTGGTTCTCACCTAAAGTGTATCCTTCTGTCTAAACACCCATTTTTATTTTTTTATTTTTTTAAAGATTTTATTTATTCATTTTTTTCCCCCCAAAGCCCCAGTAGATAGTTGTATGTCATAGGTTCACATCCTTCTAGTTGCTGTACGTGGGACTCGGCCTCGCGTTGGACGGAGAAGTGGAGCCTCGGGGCGCGCCCGGGATCCGAACCCGGGCCGCCAGCATCAGAGCGCGCGCACTTAACCACTAAGCCACAGAGCCGGCCCAAAACATCCATTTTTAAACACTGTTTTGTGCCTTGCTTTTTTCAACTAATGATGTTACATACCACAACATTAAAAAGTTTATCTTCTTTTTTGACTACAGTAGTTTCCATTGTTTGGTTATATTATTTATCAGTTTTTTATTGATGGGCATTTATGATGTTTCCAATCTTTCACTACTATCAGTAAAGCTTTCGTGGGTAACCTTCCAAAATATTCAGAACATATTGACCTAGTAATGCCCTATAATTTATAGCGAAAGAAAATCCAAGCTCATATATTGCAGTCAGTTATCGTGTCTTTTTAGACTCTTTTAATGTGGAACGATTACTCAGTCTTTGTAGTTCGTGCCATTGACAATTTTGAAAAGTACAGGACACCTATTTGTAGAAAGTTCCTCAAGTTGGGTTTGTCTGATGGTGCCTCACGCTTCGATGTAGGTAATTCACTTTGGTCGAAACACCACAGAAGTGTGCATCATCCCAGGACGTGGGTGCTGTTGTTTAGACCCATTGCCTTCACTTTAATCGTTTGGTTAAAGTGGTGTCTGCCAGGTGTCTTAACTGAAAGTTACTATTTTTCCTTTTGTAATTAACAAACAACTTGTGCTGAGATACTTCGAGACTATGTAAATATTCTGTTACTCCTCAGACTTGCTAGGCTAGCATCCATTGGTGATTCTTGTATTAGTCTGATGGATGCCAAATGGTGATTTTGTCATTCTGTCCTTCCTTCTACTTGATGGGTGGCTTCTTCTTTTTTTTTTTTTTATAATTTTATTTATTTATTTATTTTTTCCCCCAAAGCCCCAGTAGATAGTTGCATGTCATAGCTGCACATCCTTCTAGTTGCTGTATGTGGGACGCGGCCTCAGCATGGCCGGACAAGCGGTGCACCGGTGCGCGCCTGGGATCCGAACCCAGGCCGCCAGCAGCGGAGCGCACTCACTTAACCGCCAAGCCACGGGGCCGGCCCTATGGGTGGCTTCTATAAGAAAGATTTCTCTTCCATCCAGCCATCCATCCATCTCACTATGGATTCCTACTTTGTTCAGTAGGTTTTATTTTTTATTATTTTTTATTTCTTTTTGTGTGAGGAAGATCAGCCCTCAGCTAACATCCATGCTAATCCTCCTCTTTTTGCTGAGGAAGACCGGCTCTGAGCTAACATCTATTGCCAATCCTCCTCCTTTTTTTTTTCCACAAAGCCCCAGTAGATAGTTGTATGTCATAGTTGCACATCCTTCTAGTTGCTGTATGTGGGACACCGTCTCAGCATGGCCGGAGAAGCAGTGCATGCGTGCACGCCCGAGATCCGAACCCAGGCCGCCAGTAGCGAAGCGCGCGCACTTAACTACTAAGCCATGGGACCGGCCCTGTTCAGTAGGTTTTAATCCTGTCGTTATTTTGTTGCTCAAATTGTTCCAGGTTTGGCCACTAGGAGCCCCCTTCAAGCTGTCCTTTTACGTCCCCATCATTCTTTGAGTACATCCTTACTTTTTGGGCACAGCAAGCTGTTCCGTGTTCATCTTGTACTTTCCCTCTCCAGCCTTGGAGTTAGCCATTTCTCCAGGGAGCCCTGGGTTCTTTGAGTGGGGAATAGGAGTGCTCATGTTATTTGTTTTAGGCCCTCAGCGCACCAAAAGCTATCTAAACTTAGGCTGCCCGATTAAATTTAAATTTCAGATAGACAACAAATACCTTTTTAGTATAAATATGTCATTTATCTGAAATTCAAATAGCTACTGTCCTGTATTTTATCTGGCAACCCTAACGTACCTATCTTCCTCACAAAAAAAAAAAAACCCACGAGTTTAGACTTAACACCTATAATTCCTAATCAGTATTGCACGGTTCATTTTATTCGTCCTCCCTTTCTTATTTGTAACTTTCCTCTTGAAAACTTGGTTCCCCTTATCCCCAATGAATGTATTTACTTATTTGTTTAATTGGAGAACGTACAGGAAGCTGTTGGAGTTTGGTATCTGTTACTTAGTCTTTAGCTTGAGGGCAGAGCTTGCTACTGACTGTGTTCACGCTTCTAGGGTTAGTTTGCTGCCCCGTGCGTGGGCCCCCCACACCCTCGCCCCCGCCATGTGGATATGTTATTCAATTGAAATACGTTTCTGTTTGTGTTGAATTTAGGGTTTCCCCATCCTTACTGATTTATTTTCATGTGTGTGTGTGTAACACACACATGGCCCCAAAACTCAGCAATGTATGGAAAAGTATATTCAGATAAGTGTCACAGACCTCTCTCTCTTTTTTTTTTTTTTACCTTTGTCTTTTTTATCCCACTCATGATCTGTAGGTAACCAATTTCATTAGTCTCTGGTTTATCCTTTTTTATTTTTTATTTTTTTTTGTGAGGAAGACCAGCCCTGAGCTAACATCCAATGCCAATCCTCCTCTTTTTTGCTGAGGAAGACTGGCCCTGGGCTAACATCCGTGCCCATCTTCCTCTACTTTATATGGGACGCTGCCACAGCATGGCCTGACAGGCGGTCCGTCGGTGTGCACCCAGGATCCAAACCTGCAAACCCTGGGCCGCCGCAGTGGAGCGCGTGCACTTAACCGCTTGTGCCACTGAGCCGGCCCCCCTTTCTGCTTTTTGTTATGCTCAAATGAGTAGATTCGTGTATATTTTCTTAATTCCCCATCTTTCTTACACAAAAAAATAGCATATTATAGATACTCTTTTGCACTTTGCTTTCCTTACTTGCTAATATGTCCAGGAAATTATTCCGTATCAGTTCATGGAGCGCTTCACGTGTCTTTTGTGTTGTAGCTGTGTAGTATTCCATTGTGTGGATGTACCATAGCCCCTGTGTTTGGTCATTTGGGTGGTTTGCATTATTTTGTAATTACAAACAGTGCTATAATGAATAACCTAATGTGTGTGTTTTTGCACATCTTCAGGGTGAATTCTTAGAAATGAAATGGCTAGGTCAAAAGGTAGCTGTTTATGTAATTTTGTTAGAGATTGCAGAAGTCCTCTCTGTAGAAGTCCTACCAGTTTGCATCCCCATCAACAGCATGTGAGGGCCCTTTCCCCCACAGCATCACAAACTGAGTGTGGTGTTATACTTTTCTCAGTTTCGCTAATCTTGTAGATGAGATATAAATGAAAAGTATAATATCGTTGTAATTTTAATTAGTTTGCATGTTTCCTATCATGGAACTGTGGTATCTTGTAATTAAACAATAATAATTTTTTTCGTAGACGAAACTGCAAAGGAAATCCGAATTGCCTGGTTGGGATTGGTGAGCATATTTGGTTAGGAGAAATAGATGAAAATAGTTTTCATAACATTGATGATCCCAACTGTGAGAGGAGGAAAAAGGTAAGCCATCATTTTTTAAGTGATTGCTATATGGTATTCCTGTGTTTGTTTTGTTTTGTTTTGTGCCTTGATCACAAACCACTACTGATTTCAGGTAACCTCTAGCGTTAAGATAAGTAGTGGAGCTGAAGACTAAACCACTTGAATTGGAAGAGTTTTTTTTTGTTTTTGTTTTTGTTTTGTGAGGAAGATCGGCCCTGAGCTAACATGCCAATCCTCCTCTTTTTGCTGAGGAAGACTGGCCCTGGGCTAGCATCCATGCCCATCTTCCTCCGCTTTATCTGGGATGCTGGCACAGCATGGCCGGAGAAGCGGTGCGTTGGTACGCGCCTGGGATCCGAACCCCGGGCCGCCAGCAGCAGAGCGCACGCAGTTAACCGCTATGCCGCGGGGCCGGCCCCTGGAACAGTTTTTAATGGCGTGATTTAAAACAGGTAGCTGTGTATTCCAGTAAGCCTGTAAATAATAGTTTTAGTTTAAATGCTGATTCTGTGTTTGCTTTAACATTGCGTGTTTTATTTTGAACTCTTTTTAAGTCTCTTTAAGGGAGGTGGTAACTCAAGGGAACAAACTCCCATAATGATATTACTTTGCTTTCTTGGGCTTGTGTTTTTAAATATTACACATATAACATTTACTTTTTTTTTTTTAATACACATTAATATTTTCTAATTTTATTTATTTATTTTTTCCCCCAAAGCCCCAGTAGATAGTTGTATGTCATAGCTGCACATCCTTCTAGTTGTTGTATGTGGGACACGGCCTCAGCGTGGCCAGAGAAGGGGTGCGTGGGCGCGCGCCTGGGATGCGAACCCGGGCCGCCGGCAGCGGAGCGCACGCACTTAACTGCTAAGCCAGGGGGCCGGCCCTGCATTAATATTTTCTAAACATAAAGCCTGGCATTCACAAAATTGTCAGCTGTAGAGATATTTTCTCTATTAAAAAGAATGATTCTTTGTAAGTTCAGGAATTCTCGATCTTTGGAAAAAAGTTGTAACCAATGCCCCCTGCCCCCTTATTCCCAGATTTATAGGATAAAAGGGAACTTTTTTGGAAGTTTGTTTGTCATTCTTCTGAATGTTGGCAGTTTAGGAATATAGAAAATGAAAAACCTATATACACATGTTCAAAACTGCTCTTTCCTAGAGCCCACTGTTGTAATTTTAGATTTCAGTGGCTGGAGAAGACTAGAGGATGACTAGAAGACTAGCGATGAGCTGTGGTGCTGTCCTACAGTCTTTCCACTCCTGTGGTCAAGCCACATGGGGCTTTCTGAAAAGTATGCCCTACCCCGGCCAAGAGAGGCCTAATGAAGGTGGTTATACCATGTTGGTTGAGACAGTTTCACAAATTTTTAATCTGAAATTTTAAAAATAATGCTTCTCATAATTTTTTTGTTTAAAGGGAAATTTATTTTATAATTGTAAATTTTGTATTTTTGTAGAACTCATTTGTGGGCCTCACTAACCTTGGAGCTACTTGTTACGTCAACACATTTCTTCAAGTGTGGTTTCTCAACTTGGAGCTTCGGCAGGCGCTATACTTATGTCCAAGCACCTGTAGCGACTACATGATGGGAGATGGTATCCAAGAAGAGAAAGGTTAGTGGGAATGGGTGTGGGGAGGGCTCACTTCTGAGTATATTGCCCACTAGATGACTTCTGAACGAGCCGAACAGAGGAAACTAACTTTCGAGTGCCCATTATGTGCCAGGCGTGGTGCTAGATCCTCTATATACGTTGTCAGGATTCGAAATCATTTTCCCTTTTTTCTGTGTATTTATCATTTATGCGCCGAAATGGCTAATATTCAACTGAAGGAAATGCATTTGATTTTTTTTTTTGTGAGGAAGATCAGCCCTGAGCTAACATCCATGCCATTCCTCCTCTTTTTGCTGAGGAAGACTGGCCCTGAGCTAACATCCGTGCCCATCTTCCTCCACTTTTTTTATGTGGGATGCTGCCACAGCATGGCATGACAAGGGATGCCTCGGTGTGTGCCTGGGATCCGAACCCGGGCCGCCAGCAGTGGAGCGCGCGCACTTAACTGCTATGCCACGGGGCCAGCCACTGATTATTCTTAAATAGCTTACATCTACAATTTTTCTATGCAGTATGCTGTGATTGTAGTCCACTAATTTCTAGTCATTGATAAAAATCAGTAAATAAAGCAGATAAGGTTACTCTTGTGCATAGTTTGAGAGACTTAATACTTCAGTGTAACCACAATCTTTTGTCTTGATTCCCATATAGGCTGACTTAGATGATACCCTCTAAAATTAAGATGAAATTCACTAACCTTGGCAAAATCAGCCACTAATATGTGACCACACTCATTGCAAATTTAGACAGAATCAGTTTCAAATTGTTCCACTGGAGTTTTTTTCATGCACAGTATGTGGATTGTTATTCCTACTTGATATTACTTTCTATTTAGAGATTATTCTCTTTGAGATGGAACTTTCATGGAATGAACCAAATTTTTCTCCTTCTCAAAGCTGAGGAGAGGAGGGAAGTGAATGTCTAAGATTACACAGGTCTGGGAGCTCCAAGTTGGGAACTTCTGACTCTTGCTCCCAGCTCTAAATCCTATGCTGTCTTTTATATGATCTGATTTGAGCACATGGCTCATGTCTTTGGCTCAGAGAGAGAAGAGATAGGATTTGACAATGGTAATGCTTTAGAGTCTTGGTCCCTGTTAATAGCAATCTTGGCCTTAAAACACAGTACTTAAAAATTCTTAAGTTTGTTTCCCCAAAGCTTTGTTTCTATAGTTCTGAATATTTAAATCTAGATTAATAGTAGATTATTTGAAGTACTAATATATATAAAGGATGAGTAGTGTAAAATGTATTATTTTTAGTTTTTAGCATTGTTTTACTGAAATGTAAACTTAACAATGAGAAGATAGTGAGATAACAAGTGAAAACTGAATTTGTATTTTATGAAATGATGTAACATGGCCTTCTTTGAGTATTGTGGCTTTAATGTGTATCCTCAAGAAATGTTTTGTTAAATTTCTAAATACTTAAATTTTTATATTTCACCAAAGTCCTTGACCTTCTTCTCTGATGAGAGTGTACATTTCTGTTGCTATCTTAACAGGCACAGTGCAGTGTAGTGGAAAGGGTTTGTGTTGGAAATGAGGGGATCTAAGTTCCTGTCTAAGATAGGAAAACCAGCAGAGCGTGAGTTAAGATCTTACAGAATGTCTAACCTGTAGAATAAGAGTTGGAGTAGATACAAACTTAACTTGAATAACTTTTAACAGCCTGCAAAGCCCTTGCACCCCCAGGAAGTCAGATTTTTATCTTTATTTTACAGACAAAATATTGACTTCCTGAAAGTCACAAATTGGTATGAAACAGAGAAAGAATAGGGAATTATCAACAGGAAATTAGAGTAATGGGGGAGTTGGTTAGTGAGGATTGAAAAGGACTTGAAAGAATGCAGGAATAGCAGAGGTAGGGAGCAGCCGCTACCCCTGTGGCTGAAAGAGGGCACCCAGGGAGGAGGCCCTCACTCCCACTGCCCAGGCCTGAGCTGAGGCCTCTATGGAGAGAGCACTGCCAGGGCTCACTAGATAGCCCAGAGGTGCTGAGATGCTTCAGTGGGGTCCCTGCTGGAAACTGTTCACAGGGATGTGCTGGTCCTCAGAACCTCTGCTCCGTCCCTCACCTGAGAGGGTGCCCAGGAGGTCGTTCTCAGGGTGGTCATCCAAGAGGAAGCGCATCACCAGAGGCATTGCACTGTGAAGCTAGCAGAGGAGGTGCTGGAGGGAGCTGCTGGCCACTGTTAGCTACAGGAACCTAGAGTCCTGAGACAGCTGCACCCCTCCCCACACCCCACCCCCTCACAGGAGGGAGACGCACAACTGAACCCTCCAGTGCCCTCTACTGACAAGACTTTTTAACCTTGCACTAGCTGGCAAAGGAGAAGTATTTGCAGAGCTCATCTCTGCTATCACAGAGCAGGCATAGAAGGGTGCATTTGGATCTGAGAGGCAATAAATTGCTAACCGGCACAGAAGATCATACTCAATTCTTTTGGGGCTCTTGAGATCCGTGCTTCCTATTTGCATACCTTCCCCCAACTCATTAAAATTTCAACTCGAAAGTTCTAGGATTTTTCACAGACATCGTTGCATTCTTCATTCAAGATTGAATCTCTATGCTTGAGATTCCTGTCGCTTGCTCTATTTGTGATGAGTCCACATTAAGGAGATTATGTTAAAGTATTTGGCCATCTTAAGGGAATTGTAAACATAGTGTATGTATGGTTTTATTACTGGAATGGATATTTCACTGGGATCTGACACTAGAAACCGTAGTTGTGATTGCTGTTGTTGTAATGCATGTAGCCTCTTGTCTTCAGGGGATGTGTCTAGACAGCTATGGCTGCCTTATTACTTCCAAAAGATGTGTGATTTCTAATTTGTTTCTTTTAAAGTTTTAAGACTATAATAAAACACTAATATAGTTTGGATGTAAGAGTGTTTAATTATGTTCTCATGTGAAGAGAAAGTACATTTTTTAAAAAAGAAAAGTCGCAGTTTCTGAAAAATAAACATATATTTTTTAATAGATTATGAGCCTCAAACAATTTGTGAGCATCTCCAGTACTTGTTTGCCTTGTTGCAAAACAGTAATAGGCGATACATTGATCCATCAGGATTTGTTAAAGCCTTGGGCTTGGACACGGGGCAACAGCAGGTAAGAACCTTCTTTTTTTTTTAAATATAAAAAGGTACCCAAGTGTTCCTTAGAATGTTTATAGAAGGAAATGAAGTGAAATGCTTTTTAAAAATTAATTTTTTTCTATTTTGAATTAGAGCATGTATTTACTGTCCAGTATATTACACATTTTCCTTGATCCCATTTCTGAAAATTCATATGTGGGCACAAACTGATTGGACATAGCTCAAGTCATTGTTCGAAAAGGCTAAGTTCAAAGTGTGGATACTTACTGGAATATTTAACTTACTACTATTTGTATCAGAAATTGAAAAGCAAGATACAATTTTTCTTTTTATTAACCCAAACTTGTGTTGTAGGATGCCCAAGAATTTTCAAAGCTCTTTATGTCTCTTTTGGAAGATACTTTGTCTAAGCAAAAGAATCCAGATGTTCGTAACATTGTCCAGCAGCAGTTCTGCGGGGAATACGCTTATGTAACTGTGTAAGTGTGTTTCAGCTTTTTTGTGGTACATTTTATTCTAAGACAGTTGCTCATATGTTATCTAACTTTCAGTTCAGTTCCAAGTTACAGCTTTCGTGGGCTGTCGTGGGACCTGAAATATTTATAGCAATACATTTCCATGGGAACATGTAAACAACTGACTTGATAATTGCCATTGAACCCATCCAGGTGTTGGGAACTGTGTCTGGTTGAGCTCTTACCATTTGCTTTGTGGCTGTAGAGTGAGCTGAAAGAAGAAGGTTGGTCCTGGCTGGAATACTAAGAGTAAATGTAAAAGAACTCTTAAAAATTTTCCTAATCATAAAATACACGGCCTCACTAATCACTTCCTTTTTTATTTTATTTATTTATTTATCTATTTTTGTGAGGAAGATCAGTCCTGCCAATCCTCTTCTTTTTGCTGAGGAAGACTGGTAACATCTGTGCCGATCTTCCTCTACTTTATGTGGGACGCCACCGCGGCATGGCCTGACAAGCGATGCGTCAGTGTGCGCCCCGGATCCGAACCCGGGCTGCCAACAGCAGAGTGCGTGCACTTAACCGCTATGCCATGGGGCGGGCCCATAATTTATTTTTTAAATATACGTAGTGTAAATAATTTCTGTGAAAGAGAACTAAGGTAATAAATGCTTTCCGTATTTCTGGGATGTAGTGCAATAGAACTTTGTTGCTTTTCCCACTTTGATCTGAATTTTATCACTCTCTTTTATTATAGTTGCAACCAGTGTGGCAGAGAGTCTAAGCTTTTATCAAAGTTTTATGAACTGGAGTTAAATATCCAAGGCCACAAACAGTTAACAGATTGTATCTCGGAATTTCTGAAGGTATTCAAATTTTGGTGTATATGTTGTTTCTGCTGATTAACAGCTAAATGCTATTCTGAATGGTTTTTGATTTAATGGATAAATTCATTCAACTTTTTCTACATATGAAGTGTCTCTGTTTATGTAATGATCTAGGAGAAACTTTGTAAATTATAAAACATTGAAGCAGGCTGTGTCTTAAAAAAATTTTTGGCTATTTCAGGTTATTTTCTATGTCAAATTATGTATGTGTAAAAATTTGTTCTGTGATTGGGTGTGGTAGAGTATTTAAGGAGAATTAAGCTCTTTTACCATCAGTTTAAGTTACCTTTTCATTTAATGAGAACTAGAATGTGTTGAATGCAGATATTTTTACATGAATTTGGTCCTTCTTCAGTCCCTCCACTCCATTTTTCTACTTTCTGTATGTTTAAATTTATGTAGAGCTATGGAAGTGGTTCCCTTTTGTTCTGAGTGGAAAAGGTGCAAAGAGGAAACCTTTGTTTCCAAGTAGGAATAGACACGTAGCAAAATAGATGATCTTATTACATAGCTTCCTTTCTTAAAATATTTTTGTACTTGCCGTACTCCTTTAGCACAGCCATTAGCATGCTTGAAGTAGTCAGTTATTGAATTCATTCAGCTAAATATTGATCGAGTGCTTACTGTGGTCAGGCACTGTTTCAGCTGTTGGGGATAATGATAGTGAATGAACAGACCAAAAAAATTGCCTTTAAGGAGCTTTTAATGTAGTGGTGTGGGAACCAGGGAGGGATAGTAAGATAAATTAAGGAAAATACATAGCGTGTCAACTATAATAAGTGCTGTGGAGACAAATAAAGCAGGAAAGGGGGATGGGGAATGTGGTAGGGAGGAGGGTGAGGTTGGCTGCAGTTTGAAATAAAATGATTGCGGTTCAGGGAGCCATGCAAGAATCAGGGAGAAGAGTTCTGGGCAGATGAAATAACAAGTGCAGAGCCTGAGACAAGAATGTGCCTGGTGGTTTGAGGAAGAGCAAGGCGGTCAGTGTGGCTGAAGTGAATAAGCAAAGGGAGAATGATAGAAGACGAAGCTATAGCGAGAACTAGGGACCGGATCAGATGGGGCCTGGTAGAGCTTTGTCAGAAGTTTGACTTCACTCTGAGTGAGGTGAGATGCCATTGGAGGGTTGTAAGCCTAGGCGTGACACATCTGTTTTAATACTGGGTGCCATCTTGAGAATAGGCTGAAGATGGGACAAGGACAGACAGAAGGAGTTGATGATGGCTTGGACCAAAGGTAAGCTGAAGAGGTGATAAGTAGTGTTTGGATGTTAGATATAGTTTCAAAGTAGAGCTGATATATATAAAATTTGCAGACTGGATATGGAGAGAAAGAAAGGAGTCAAGGATTACTAAGGTTTTTGGCCTGAGCAGCTAGAGGAATGGAGTTGCTGTAACTGAGATGGGAAAGATTGGGAGGAGGAGGTTTGGGAGAGGAATTAGGAGTTTGCATTGGGGCACGTTACACTTGAGAGGAATCGTTCAGGGGAGAAGTCAGGGCTGGATGAAATTGTCAAGGGAGTGAGAGAGAGATGACAAAAGACTGAGCCAGGGACATTCAAACATTAGGAAATATAGGGGCAGCTGGCAAAGGATGCTGAGGGGGACTGGCCAGTGAGTTGGGGAAAACCAGGCAAGCATGATATCTTGGAAGCCAAGTGAAGATAACAGTATTGTGTTACTTAACAATAATCTGTATCAAACAGCTATTATAAGGGCCAGCCTCGTGGCGTAGTAGTTAAGTTTGTCATGCTCTGCTCTGGCAGCCCGGGTTTGCAGTTTGGGTCCTGTGCATGGACCTACACCACTCATCAAGCCATGCTGTGGCAGACCCACTTCCAAACTAGAGGAAGATTGGCACAGATGTTAGCTCAGGGCCACTCTTCCTCACCCCCCCCCCCCAAAGGCTATTATAGAAGCAAAAGAAAAATTTAGGAAAAAGCCACTATTGGCTATAACGTTGAGTTTTCCTGTGCTCCTTTTTTAGCTTTGTCTCATGAATGTCACTCAGGTAATTTTAACGAAATGTATGTGTGTGCATATATACATGTATAAAATTTTGTATATATATAATTTTGTATTCTGGTGCCCATATGTAATTTCTACGTTTTTAAAATGGTTTTTAGGGCTAGCCCCGGTGGCCTAGTGGTTAAGTTTGGTGCGCTCTGCTTCAGCAGCCCGGGTTCAGTTCCTGGGCACGCACCTTACACCACTTCTAAGTGGCCATGCTGTGGTGGTGGCTCACATACAAAATAGAGGAAGATTGGCCACAGATGTTAGCTTAAGGTGAATCTTCCTTAGCAAAAAGCAAAAACAAAAAACATGTTTTAAGTTAATTTTGCATCAAAGTATATTTCTTTTTTAAACCTATTTCCTTAGAATTCCCAGAAGTGGAATTATTAGGACAAAGGACCTAAAACAAGTATTTTTAAAATCATAGATTTCAGAAAGTGCATCCTATTTTATTTATTTATTTTTTGTGAGGAAGATCAGCCCTGAGCTAACATCCGATGCCAATCCTCCTCTTTTTGCCGAGGAAGATTGGCTCTGGGCTAACGTGCATGGCCATCTTCCTCTACTTTACGTGGGATGCTGCCATGGCGTGGCTTGACAAGTGGTGCATCGGTGCGCGCCCGGGATCCGAACCTGCAAACCCTTGGGCTGCTAAAATGGAGCACATGCACTTAACCACTATGCCATTGGGCCGGCCCACATCAATTTTCAATTTACAAATTAATAATGTCACTGCTAAGCAGTGCCTATTACCTTATGTTGTCCTTCATTATTTATAAAAGCTTCATTTTTAAACATCTTGAGTGGGAGCTCTTAATTAAAATAAAATTATGCTTTACATCAAAAGTTTGATCGCTTCTTTTAAATCTTTTCATCTTCTAATTTTTTTTTTTAACTCATATGTCTTATTTCTGATCAGGAGGAAAAATTAGAAGGAGACAATCGATACTTTTGTGAAAACTGTCAAAGCAAACAGAATGCAACGAGGAAGATTCGCCTCCTCAGCCTTCCTTGCACTCTGAACTTACAGCTGATGCGATTTGTCTTTGACAGGTGAGTCTGTGTGAGCCGCGGTGCTTGTTGCTCATGGCGCACTAGTAGGTACAGGTTTTACCTTAGATAAGGTAGTAAAATGCTTATAATTTGAAACTCTAGATTTGGGGGTGAAAGTTCTAGATGGAGCCTGTCATTTTGAAATGCCAGTATTTCATGATTTTATCACAAAATTCTTAAAGAAGCAGCCATATATAATCGAGAATGGGAAAAGTAGAGAATCCTTATTTTTTATTCTAAGAAATTGTTAAAAACTGCATAGGAAAAGCAATCATTAGGTAGGAACCAAATTACCTTGACATTCTGTATTATTGTGTAAGGAACTAGAGTAAATTTTCCTATTAAACTACCCCCCACCCCCATGGGAATAGATCTTTTATTTTATAATTAAATTCAGGCAATGTTTACATGTGTACATTTCTTATATAAAGCAGGAGCGTCTGTGGGAGCTTTTTGTGATTAAATTAAGACTTTTGGAAATAACTTGTATTTGGAATCCGCACTTTAAATTTATACCTTTTAATCCATTAGTTATTTTTTTCCCAATTATAAGACAAGTATTATGTTTATGTCTAATCATACAGGTTTTTGGGCAAGATTGCTGAATGAAATCTACCTAGCTACTATGGAGTTTATTAAAATAGCTGATAGAGCTTGTACATTGTTTTATGTTTGTTTTAAATATAAATATAATTAGCTTTCTTGTTGGTTAGGCAAACTGGACATAAGAAAAAGCTGAATACCTACATTGGCTTCTCCGAAATTTTGGATATGGAGCCTTATGTGGAACATAAAGGTAATATTTTTACAGAGAAATAATAATTATGTTCAGAGACTGTAACTTGTGATGAATGCAGAATAGCGTTTACTACTAAATTTCATTTGCTAATCTCTGGGAACAAAAGCTTTTAGGTGAGCTGACATGTTACGCCCCTTTTCTGTGAGTAAATACATAAGAAAGATTAGACGGTTCATCAGTATCTGCCTAATTAAGAGTATAAAAGAATAAAAAAGACGTTTTACTGTCCTGAACCCACTCTTGATCCCTTAGTCTCAATACCATAGCTGTACTTCCTCGTAAAATTAAGAGTCTCCAAGCTGCCTCCATTCACAAGTTTTTTGTTTTTTTTTTTTTAACATTTTATGAAAAACATTAGGTGGCATAGTTGCAATATTTATGCTGTATTTCTTCCTGTCTGTAACCACTGATAAGTTTAGGATGCTGTGACATAGTTTCAACAAAAGTAATTTACTGCTTTTTCCTTTTGGTAGTCTTTAGCTTACCAAACAGGGTGATTCTTGCTAGAGAGAAAAAAATTGCCCTTTTGTTTCTCTTGCCCTGACTGGAAGAACTGTTTTTTTTTCCCTTTTAAGATTGATCTTACAATTTATGAAATTTTTTTTTTTTTCTTTTTTTTTTCTGTGAGGAGATCAGCCCTGTGCTAACATCCGCCAATCCTCCTCTTTTTTTGCTGAGGAAGACGGCCCTGGGCTAACATCTGTGCCCATCTTCCTCCACTTTATATGGGACGCTGCCACAGCATGGCTTGCCAGCAGTGCGTCGGTGCGCGCCCGGGATCCGAACCAGCGAACCCCGGGCGGCCGCAGCGGAGCGTGCGCACTTAACCGCTTGTGCCACCGGGCCGGCCCCTGAAATTTTTAGTATAGAAATTACATCATAAACTCAGTCTTTGCATAAAAAGTTTCTGAAGGCAGCTTTCAAGAGAAACAAGCCGTAAATCAAAACCTTTAAAAGAAATGATTGGGGAGGTTGAGAATGATGTGTTAAATATTTAACCTTTAAAATGTGTGATGCTCTATCAGTACTGTGGTTTAAAATTTGCACCTCCGTGGAATAAGGAAACTGCTATAGACTGCTGCTGGACTTTGTTACTATTCTATTTGGCTGAATGAATAAACTTAGCTGTAGCTCACTTTATGTAGTAGTTTGCTTCCTGCCTCCTTTGTTCGGTTAATTGTTTGAAATTAGAAAAGTCTGAGAGCCTAGTGGTTTCTCAGGGGCCAGACACTTAAAGAGATGTAAAATTAGCACTTTCCTTAAGTCTGCTGTAGGATTTTGAATAGTTATTATTATTGTTATTAAATTTATTACATATTTGTCCAATTTGTACTGTAAAGAAAACAAGGAAGATATTTATCAAATAGACTTGATAGGTCAAAATACCTGTAGAAATTTTTAATTTTAGTGTGTTGGTTTACTAAATGTAGTCAATTCTTAATTTTTAAATAGAGAAATAAAAATTGTCTCCTTTTTTAGAGTTGTTAACTAGGACTGGTAAAATTAATCTGGTAGTTTGTAGTTATAGGCCTGTTTTTTTTACAGACTTGTAATGTTTGCTATATAAAGGTACTACCTTATATAGGTAGAATCTAAAAACAAATTAACTTTTGGTTTATTTTTTTATTTTTTGTGAGGAAGATCAGCCCTGAGCTAACATCCATGCTAATCCTCCTCTTTTTGCTGAGGAAGACCGGCTCTGAGCTAACGTCTATTGGCAATCTTCCTCCTTTTTTCTCCCCAAAGCCCCAGCATAATATATAGTTGTATGTCACAGTTGCACATCCTTCTAGTTGCTGTATGTGGGACGTGGCCTCAGCATGGCCGGAGAAGCGGTGCGTCGGTGTGCGCCCGGGATCCGAACCCGGGCCGCCAGCAGCGGAGCGTGCGCACTTAACCGCTAAGCCACGGGGCCGGCCCTTAACTTTTGTTATAAATGCATAAGGTTTAGTTCATTCTAGGTAATTTGGAAAATTCAGAAAGCATAAAGAAGAGAAATAAAGACCACCTACAATTCTATCACGCAGATAACCATTGTTTACATTTTCCTCTATGCTTTTTGTTTGTTTGTTTGTTTTTGGTGAGGAAGATCAGCCATGAGCTAACATCCATGCCAATCCTCCTCTTTTTGCTGAGGAAGATGGGCCCTGAGCTAACATCCATGCTGATCTTTCTCCACTTTATGTGGGACGCTGCCACAGCATGGCCTGACAAGCAGTGCCTTGGTACGCGCCCAGGATCTGAACCCAGGCCGCCAGCAGCAGAGCGTGCGCACTTAACTGCTACGCCATGGGGCGGCTGCTATTTTCCTCTTTTTTTTGTGTGTGTGTGTGAGGAAGATCAGCCCTAAGCTAATATCCGTGCTAATCCTCCCCTTTTTGCTGAGGAAGACCAGCTCTGAGCTAACATCTATTGCCAATCCTCCCTCTTTTTTCCCCCAAAGCCCCAGTAGATAGGTGTGTGTCATAGCTGCACGTCCATCTAGTTGCTGTATGTGGGACGCGGCCTCAGCATGGCCGGAGAAGCAGTGCATCCATGTGCGCCCGGGATCTGAACCCGGGCCGCCAGCAGCGGAGCGCGCGCACTTAACCGCTAAGCCACAGGGCCATCCCCAGTTGTTTCTTTAAATAGTGAGCCTGCAAGTATACAGAGACCTATAGACGGAGGGATCCTCATTCCTTGAACATTTAGCTCCGGACTCAAGTCCTGCCATGTTTTGTATTTTAATAGCCCTGTAGACCACTTTGCGAGTCTGGTGAGAGAATTAAATTCATGGAATTTCAGAAGAAACCAAATATATTTAAATACAGTTATCAAAATACTAAGACAAATCTGTGATACAATAATATAGGTGCCCCTTAAAGACTAGGTTCCAGTGGCTGATAAAAACTACCATAATTCTGAAATTGATGAGTATAATGAATTGATGAGTATAAATTCAGGTTACCGGTGGTAATGTGATTTGAAAATTTTTATGTTATCTATTGGTAATAAAGTCATAGTCACTGCTAATACTTCTCTGGTTTATTGTGTTCATTAATAATTTAGGGAATACTATTAGGAACTCTTGTTGTAGACCATCTTTCCAACTGACCTCATAACAACTTTTCTCCTTCGCTGATCCTGTCTTCCACACTTCCTCAACCTTTCTGAGGGTCATACTGTGCCTTGTCCTTCCGTAGTTTAAATTTCATACCTCTCACTCTCTCCTATTTTTTTTTTCTGTTTTTCTTGTAAAATATACCACATTCATAAAAGTTCAAAATACAGAAATGTGTGGCTTGGAGAATTATCACAAAGTGAACATCTGCTTGAGCACCACGTGGGTCAAGAAAGAGAACTGTCCAGTACTGCAAAGCTTCCCTTGTCCACCTCCTAATTCCAGCCTCCTTCTTCCCCCCAAATATAGCCACTAATCTGACTTTTATGGCAATTACTCCCCCCCCCCCCCCCCCGCCTATTTTTTGCTTTGGTGTTTCACTATATAAGTTTACATCCCTAAACATTATGGCTTAGTTGACCCTTTTTCCTCCTGGGATATTGCCAGGTGAAATGTAACCCACAATTAAATCTTACCCTGCTGCCCCTGCTCCTTTATTTGGGCTGTTGAAGGTAGCTGGAGAAAAACACCATCGTAGGTGTGTCCATCTGCCTCTCACACTGTTTTATTTTGGAGAATTTCAAATTTATGCAAAAGCTCTAGTCCAATCTTGATCTTTTGCCTGGGCCAGTTAGCCCGTTTATACTTAATGTAATTATTGATATTTCCTTTAATTCAAATTTGCATCAGTTTTCATAGTTTCCTATTAACTTGCATACCATTTTCAAGCTTCTTGTTTCTCTAAACGTAGAAAGCCTAGTTTTATAATCCATGACTGACATTGTTGGAATATTGGGCAGGGTTACTTCTGCTGTCTGGGCTGGTTCTTTTAATGTTGCCATGTTTCTTCTGTACCTGATCATCTTTGACCGCGTGCTGGTTATTGCACATGGAAAATCTCTTTTGGGGATTCCCTTAGGGCTGGGATGATGCCACCTCCTCCAGAGAGACCTTAGTTTTATTTCTGCCAGGCTCCTGGGGTCCCTGCTAGTTAGGCAGCGTCACAAACCAAGTTCAGTGCTTAAGGTCCCCTCGGTCACCCAAGCTATAAGAACCTGGTATGAAGGCCAGTCTAACATGAGATCTTTCCCCCCCCATTCTCTTTCTGTTACTCTGTTCAGGGCTAAGGAATTTTCTTTGTGGTTTCCTGAGGTTGGGGAGATGGAGAGGCTGTTTCTGGTTCACCTTTACATGGAATAATTGGGAGAGTGCAGTGTGGTAGAAAGAACAGTGGGTGGGTGAGTCCAGGTAAGCCCTAAAATATGGAGTGTGGAGATGCCCACCAGGTGGGGACAGCCTGGGCTGTCTGATATTACTATTTTGTTCTTTTAGTAATTAACCTGGAAATGATAACATGTACACCGAACTCTAGAGTTAATATCTTTACCCTCTAAAAACAGTACAAGGACCTCAAACCACTAAGAAATCGATTTTCTCCTAAATTGTTATTATTTTTCATATATATTTTAGTTATTTTTTTAAAAAAAAAAAAGGAACTCATAGGATGCTTTATTATTATGCTTTATTATTTATTTGTAGGACTACTGGTATTTAGTTTACCCACCTCCTTTGTTTATCATTCGTTTTTGCATTCTAGACCTTCTATCTGGAATCATTTTTTTATATTGAATTAGAGCTTATAAAATTAGTAAGGGTCTGTTGGCGACAAATTATTTTCACAGATCATTGTCTGAAAATGTATATATTTTTGTTCTTGTTGTGAAATTTATTTTCTCTAAGTAGGGACATTTTCGCTTAGTACCTTCAAGATTCTGTTGTCTTAGGACTTCAGTTGTTGCTGTGGAGAAATTAGTTGCAGTCTAATTCTTCTTTCTTTACAAGTAGCCTGTTTTATTTTGTCTGATTTTAAGATTTTTTCTTTGGTTTTCGTATTCTGCCATGTCACTATGACCAGTTTGGGTTGGGTTTTTAATACATTTATCCTCCCTACTAGGGCATTCAAAAATTTCTCAATCGTTATCTCTCTGTTTTTTTTTCCTGAGGAAGATTAGCCCTGAGCTAACGTCTGTGCCAGTCTTCCTCTATTTTGTACGTGGGTCACCACCACAGCATGGCTGCCGAGTGGTGTAGGTCTGCGCCCAGGATCCGAACCTGCGAACCCAGGCTGCCAAAGCGGACTGTGCCAAACTTAACCATTTCGCCACAAGGCTGACCCCTCAACCATTATCTCTTAAAATTTTTTCTCTTCTCCATTTATTTTTCTTCTGGAATTCTATTAGATGTGTGTTAAGACTTGCTCACTCTGCCCTCAATGTCTCCTACTTCTTTATTGCTTTGTCCTGCGTTCTGCATAATTTCTTCAACTCTGCCTTCTACTTTATTGATTCTTTATTCAGGTGAAGCTAAGCTGCTGTTAGGCCTTCCTGTAGTTTTGTTTGACTTTTGGTTATTGTAATTGTCAGTTCTAGAAGCTCAGCTTGGTTCTTTATCATATCTGATTTTCATTTTCACAATCTTATTCCTTACTTTTAATTTTAATTGCATCATTTATTTCTTTAAATACACTTAACATTACAGTTATTTTTGCTTTTCCCAGTAACAGATGAAAATCCTTATGGGTTTTGTTTTGCTCTGTGTTGTGTTTGCTGCCTCTCAGTTATAGTGACTTGTTTCCTTTTGTGGGGGGTGTGTGTGTGTGAGTGAGTGTGAGAGAGAGATACTGAATTCACATTCCTTAAAACTGTCACTCATCCCAGGACCACATTTAACTAGACATTTGGCTCGAGGTTTTTCTGACTTCCTACGTAGTGTGAATTCTTGGTAGAAATATTCCTGAGGGCTAGCTTCTTAAGAACTTGCAATGGAGATTTGGGTTTCTTCTCACCCCCAAGTGTCAAAGTAAGGATAAGGCAGATAATTTTTTTCCTACTATTTCCTGTGCAGGGCAGTTTCGTTTCTTCTTATGTCTTTTTTTTTTTTTTTTTTTTTTTTTGGAGGAAGATCAGCCCTGAGCTAACATCCATGCCAATCCTCCTCTTTTTTTTTTTTTTTTTTGGCTCAGGAATACCGGCCCTGAGCTAACATCTATTGCCAATCCTCCTCCTTTTTTTCTCTTTTTCTTCCCAAGGCCTCAGTAGATAGTTGTATGTCATAGTTGCACATCTTCCTAGTTGCTGTATGTGGGACGCCGCCTCAGCATGGCCGGACAAGCAGTGCATCAGTGCGCGCCCGGGATCCTAACCCGGGCCGCCAGTAGTGGAGTGCAAGCACTTAACCGCTAAGCCACGGGGCCAGCCCCTCTTCTTATGTCTTAAACTGAAGGACCCTGGTTTCACGATGGGAGTCCTCTGCTAGACTGCCCACCTTTTATGAACCTTTGCTTTTATCTCTGGTCCCATAAGCCTCTTCGATGTAAAAAAAAAAAAACAAAGTTCAAGTTGATCGAGATTCACCTAATACTCTCGGGAGGAAATTGTTTTCATTATTCTTACTTCCCTAGCTTCCTGCCTTCACATAGTATTTGGCTTCTGAGAATTCTTATTTTCTTGTCAGCTAATGAATGTATTTTAAAAGATTTAAAATATTTCTATCTTACCCAGTATTTTAAATTATTTTCAGCTCGGCTGGGTTAGGTGGGTTTTGGTCTAGGTATTAATATGCATTACTGTGTCCCCCACTGAGCTACAAGAATGCCAGGACTTTGTCCTTTCAGTCAACGGCTGTATCCTCTGTGCCTAAAACAGTGTCTAGCATGTTTATTATTTCTTTAACGAGTGATTGGCTAAAACTCACTCCTTCCAGTTTTAAGGAAGTAATAGTGGTGACACAGTCAAAGACATGTGCAAAGATTTTTTACTACAAAGATTATAATTATTGTTTATAATGGCCCTAAAATGCTACCATTTTAAATGTCCAGCAATATGGGAGTGGTTCAATGTATTTTGGTACTTGTGTATAGTCATTATAAATAATTTTTGCAAGAATATTTAATGACGTAGAAAGATATTTATGATAAATTTGTCAGAAAAACTGCAGGTTTCAATATTAATAGTGGTTATGTCTATTGTAGGATCGCTAATGAATTTTTTGTTTTCTAATTTTTTTTTTTTTTTTTTGTGAGGAGGACCAGCCCTGAGCTAACATCCAATGCCAGTCCTCTTTTTTTGCTGAGGAAGACTGGCCCTAGGCTAATGTCCATGCCCATCTTCCTCTACTTTATATGGGACCTCGCCACAGCATGGCTTAACAAGCGGTGCGTTGGTACGCACCCGGGATCCGAACCGGCAGAACCACAGGCCACCGCAGCGGAGCGCACGCACTTAACCGCTTGCGCCACCGGGCTGGCCCCTGTTTTCTAATTTTTAATAACAAAACATGTAGTAGAAGTGATCTTTTCCAACATGTATATAATTTCCTCCCTATAATTGGTTTCAGTTTGGAAGATTTTTTTCAAAATTTAAAATATTTTATCTTAAAATATAAATGTTCATTCATTTGCTAATATTTCGATGTACGGGTAAAGCCTTCTCTTCTTGCCTAAAGCACGTGCATAATATATAGGCTGTGATTTGCAGGGTTTTTTTAATTTAAGGTGGAAGAGGAACTTAAACCACTTATGAAGAAATCTGAGTGTAGAATCATTGTAGATTTTTAATGTTTTCTTCTCTGTCGTTTCCAATTGTCTTGACTACGCCTATTTTGAAAGCACTTTTTCTCAATGACTTCCAATTTTTTCTAAAACATTTTTCTTTTTTCTAGAAACAATACCTATTAGTTTTGCACTCATATCTCATTAGTTTGCATAATTAATTTTTGTAATAAGTTGGAGAATCTTAAGTTGATTCCTGGGAAACGTATGGCTCAGTTTATGCAGAGGGGCAAAGTATGCTGCAGAGGAGCTTCATAACCCCAGCGAATGTCCAGGATGCCGCGCTTTTCATCCGTATATTTTGCAGAAGGAATGGGGAGTTAATACAGTGAGCTGCTTAAGACAAAGTCTACTACGTTTTCTAAGACCTAATTGTTTTTTTTTTTATCTTAGGTGGTATGTTTTAAATTCTATCAGATGCAAAAAGAGTTGTAATTACTGCAATTCAGGCTCAGGATATAAGAAGAAATACTGTTAATCAGAACGTCTTTCCCTTTCTCCCTCTCTCCTTCTCTAGGTGGGTCCTATGTGTATGAGCTCAGTGCAGTTCTCATACACAGAGGAGTGAGTGCCTATTCTGGCCACTACATTGCCCATGTGAAAGATCCACAGTCCGGTGAATGGTATAAGTTTAATGACGAAGACATAGAAAAGATGGAGGGGAAGAAATTACAACTAGGGATTGAGGAAGATCTAGGTAAAACCTTTAAGTTGTGAGTGCCCTTTTAAAATATAAATTTTTTTTTTACTGGAAATATTTGTGATAAGTTGTTATGGCCCAGGATTGTTATGGATTGTCAAGGATATTTGCATTTCTTAAACACACATAAAATCTCTGAACATCTTTTATTAGCAATGCTGAATTTTTAAAAAAATGATTTTTGCTCCAGAGATCATTTCCATAGTGTCGTGTTTTCAGTGCAGTTTGAAGGCAAATATTTAATTTTCAATTATCAGGTTAATTGTGGGTGGGGATGGGAGAGGATAGTGAGTATTAAGCTAAAAATGATGAACAGTAGATTTAATACAGTAAGATTTGTAGTCCTTTTCTCTGGGTCGGGAATTTTATTTTGGGATAATAACGGTAGCAGGGGAACTTTACTCCAAGAACAGTGTCTACGCCTCCCTGTTAAGTGTCTTATCCCAACCCTGGAGCATGGAGCAGTGCGTGTGGGGGGTAAGCTGCTCGCTGCTCTGTGGTGATGAGGTCTGCCATAAACAGTACTTCATATCGGATCCTAGTATGTAGGTCTCATCACCTCGTTTTCCTGGGCCAAAACACCCACTCATTCCCTAAAAGAGTGAACATTTCTTCTAGTAGGAGCCATCTTGGCTGAGGTTTTGATCCCTTTCTTACCACGTTTGTCATTTTTGGGTGAGCTTCTGACTATGGGATAAATAAGAGAAAAGAAATGGGAATAGGTGTATGTCTTCTGCCACTGTTCGTTCCTAATGGATCAGAACCACTTTTCCAAGGTGTCCGACAGGAAGGAGCGTGGCGATTGGAACTGACCTTCAAAGGCATTTGGGTAATCTTTCTGCAGATACTCATGTGGTGACTATATGCTTGTAATTTGGAGAAGTATTTTCTATTTTTAAATCACATTTAGTTGTTTATAGATATTCAGCAATCTTGTTCTCACTTTAAGTAATACTCAAGATCTTAACATTTGCTTATATGTTTTCTTATTGTGATACTCTTACTAGAAACGAAATTGACATGTAGCTTTAAATTGAATAATTTTTGTTTCGTTTGACTGTTCTTTACTCATGTTTGTTTGATCTATCTTATTTTTAGTCAGAGAATTCTAGGATTAAAAGCATTGTTAATGTGGTGCTATCCTCTACATATAGGAAGTCCTAACTTCTAAAACTGTTCAGGAGAAAGAGACTCTGCACCTATCAGGATCCCATTTCCAGTGTTTTAATATCTCTCCCTGTTACATGCGACTTACAGTGCAGCTTTCATCTGTTGTTTTCTTTTTATCAAAAATAGCAGCTACTCGTTCATTAAATTCCACTAGTCATTCATCACCGTATTCTATCATGAATTTTTATGAATCATTTTATATTCGATCTTATACAGAATAATGAACATCTTAATCTTAATTCTTTTCAGTTAGAAATGACCAGCCTTCTCTTCCCTGTACATCCTGAGATTTTTAATTCCCCATGACAGTGGTCTTCAGACTTTTTTGTTCCTATATTCTCTATAAGAATAGTGAGCAACTTTGTATTCCTTTGTTAATTTTATTTTATTTTGCTTTATTTTTATGAGGAAGGTTGGCCCTGAGGTAACATCTATTGCCAGTCTTCCTCTTTTTTGCTTGTGGAAGAGTATTGCTGAGCTAACATCTGTGCTAATCTTCCTCTATTTTATGTGGGATGCCTCCATAGCGTGGCTTGATGAGCGGTGCATAGGTCCGCACTGGGATCCAAACCTGCGAACTCTGGGCTGCAAAAGCGAAGCATGCACACTTAACCACTATGTCACCAGGCCAGCCCCCCGTTGCTCCTTTTATTTATTTATTTATTTTTTTTAATTTTATTTATTTATTTTTTTCCCCCAAAGCCCCAGTAGATAGTTGTATGTCATAGCTGCACATCCTTCTAGTTGCTGTATGTGGGACACGGCCTCAGCATGGCCGGAGAAGCGGTGCGTTGGTGCGCGCCCGGGATCTGAACCCGGGCCGCCAGCATCGGAGCACGCGCACTTAACCGCTAAGCCACGGGGCCGGCCCATGTTGCTCCTTTTAAAATCCAGCAGTTTTCATCATAAATTTAAGTAGTTCCAAATAACGTAATTTCTGACATATTATAAATATTGAAACTTAAACTGCAACATCACTCTTTTAAGAGTATCCAAATGAAATTAAGTAACAGAGATTCAACACCCACATCATTCTTTTCAAAGATACATGAACTGGTGTTTTTTTTTTTTATAGCAGGACATTTTTAATATTCCCTTTTCTCCTGTACTAGTATTTCCATTACCTTGACCCTACAGAATTTTATTTTAATGGAATATACTAAGTTTTCTGTAACCATAAAGCTCTAAATAGTTTAAAAGTTATGGATTGAGCTTTTTTTCCTTTTGCTGAGGAAGATTGGCCCTGGGCTAACATCTGTGCCCATCTTACTCTACTTTATATGAGGGATGCCTGCCACAGCATGGCTTGATAAGCGGTGCATAGGTCCGTACCCAGGATCCGAACCTGCGAACCCCGGGCCACTGAAGTGGAGCATGCAAACTTAACCACTATGCCACCGGGCTGGCCCCAGGATTGAGCTTTTTTAAAAATTATAAATATCACTGTATAATTGAGCAAACCAATATAAGTATATTATAAATTTTGAATTAAACACAAAATTTTACTGTAAATACATCTTCTAATGACATGGATGAGACTTTTTTTTGTCACTGGGTGAGAGGTTATATCTTATTTTTTTGTAAAGTGGCAGATAGATGACTGAGGAAGGAAAGATGGAAACCATCAATGGAACTTCAACTTTGAGGTATATCAATTTTAGAAAAGTGCACAGTGAACTGAGGATCTGGTATTGATTCCTCAGAACTATCCCTGACCACACACTCCTTGGAAGGTTACCCTGGGATGCTCAAACCCAATTTGAAGATCACTTTCATTTACTTGCCATGTAAAACACTTAATAATGTTCCCTACTTGCTACTGAATTCATAGAGACTAGTGGCTAATCTTTCTACTCCTTAGCATTTCATTTCACTTTTTTGAACGTGCCATTTTATTTCTTTGGGCAGTTAAATTAAGTTTGAATTTATTTTTATAATTTAAAACCAACATCAAAATAAACCTATAGTAGCAGTACTTTTGTTTGTTCCAGGTTTGTCCTCATGAAATGTAGTACTTTCTTATCATCTTTTAAAAATGGACCATGGCAGTCAGCGGGGTGGGTATAAACTTGTTTAAATATTCAAACATCCAAAGAATCTGCTCAATTTGTATTGCAATTTAATGTTTTAGATCCATGTGAAAGTATCTGGAGTGTATATTTTAGCAATTGTTTTCTCTGGCCCCCCTCCTTCCCCTCCCCTGCAAAAGAATGAACAGATTAGGCATTCTAATTTAGTTATCTTTTGATTTCTCTACCTCAGCAGAACCTTCTAAGTCCCAGACACGTAAACCCAAGTGTGGCAAAGGAACTCACTGCTCCCGAAATGCGTACATGTTGGTTTATAGACTACAAACTCAAGAAAAGCCCAACACAACTGTGCAGGTACCAGGTAAGCAATTTTCCAGGATTATATAAGGCAAATATTTTAGAATACCGTGCTTCAAATGTCGATGACAAGAATAGATTGCTTTTATTTATCATGAGAGGGTGATTGCATGTGGTAAATGTTGCTAAAGGTAGATATAATCACAAATTTGCTTTAAAGTAGTGAGTTTTCTAAATAAAAGAGCTTTTAACAGAATTATTCCACTGACACCCCCCCCACAAAGAAAAGTAAAAGCAATTAAAAAGATTTGCTGTAGGTAATCAACACAATTAATCAAGGTAATCAATCCCATAAGGAATCAGTGTTTTTAAAGGGCAGTTTAGTTTCATTTTGTTCAGTTTGTAAAACACTCGTGGGTTTTAGCCAGTTATTTATAAATTTTCTTTTTTTTTTTTTTTTGGTGAGGAAGATTGGCCCTGAGCTAACATCTGTGCCATTCTTCCTCTGTTTTGTATATGGGATGCCGCCACAGCATGGCTTGATGAGTGGTGGTGTGTAGGTCTGCACCCGGGATCTGAACCTGCGAACCCCGGGCCACCGAAGCGGAGCACACGAACTTAACCACTACACCACCAAGCTGCACCCCTGCCCCCCCCTTTTTTTTTTTTTTAAACTTTTTAAGGAACTGAGGGCAGTCTTTAGGTGTCATTTTACCTAAGAGTGTTCTGTGCTCTTTGGCACCATCTATTTTGGAGTGCTGTTTCTGAGCCAATTTGATGATTCCAGTTGCCTGATGATGTCATGGAGAACCAGGTGGGGGGAGTCACCTGGTATGATTCCAGTTGCTGTCTTCAGGTTTACTTCTGCCTTCAGGTTGGAGGTCTCTAACAGAAAGGGAGACCACAGTAGGAAGTTGCCCCCAAAATCTTAGCCAGTATTTGATATAATTTAGAGATAAGCATGGTTCTTGTCTTTGAAAACAGGATAAAGTTGTTTTTTGTCTTGCTGTTTTAAACAGCGTTTCTTCAAGAGCTGGTAGATCGGGATAACTCCAAGTTTGAGGAGTGGTGTATTGAAATGGCCGAGATGCGTAAGCAAAGCGTGGATAAAGGAAAAGCAAAGCACGAAGAGGTTAAGGAGCTGTACCAAAGGTTACCTGCTGGAGCTGGTCTGTAAGATATTCTGGGACAGCACTGTTACCATTAAGTGCCTTGTTTCTTTCATGTTCACAAGTGTATATGAACAGACTTTTCCCTACCGTTGCTTATGACCCACTTATGCCAGCTCACGTGCTATAAAATTACTATGTAAACCAGCAATAACTTGATCTGTAGCGGTCCATATACTTCTCGTTATCATGTAATTTTAAAACTGGGAAGCTCTTAATAAGTTATAAACTTGAGGTCAGCTCTCTGCATATATGACTCTTGTAGATATTTCTATTTTGTGAGATATTAACTTGTTCTTAAGGAAAAATCTGATTGGGTTACTATGGAAGCAACTTGCCTGTTCTGTTTCCTTGCATACTTTGTGCACTAACAGTATTACCAGGCATTCTTTTATATGAGTACTATTTTTTATGATACTGTTAGACTAATTTGAAATTTAATATCAAATATTATGCTAAGAATAGGAAAGCTTTCTGCTGACCTTTAACTTCTTAAGAATTATCTCACATAATCTAGCTTATCCCTTTACTGTATATGTTTATTCAAGTTTACCTAGTGACTCCAAAAGGAAACCTCAGCTTTTTAAGGCTGGTGTGCCATTTGTAACCATCTGTTGTCTTTTTTTTTTTTTTAAAGATTTTATTTATTTATTTATTTTCCCCCCAAAGCCCCAGTAGATAGTTGTATGTCATAGGTGCACATCCTTCTAGTTGCTGTATGGGGGACGTGGCCTCAGCATGGCCGGAGAGGCGGTGCGTCGGTGCGCGCCCGGGATCCGAACCCGGGCCGCCAGCAGCGGAGAGCGCGCACTTAACCGCCAAGCCACGGGGCCGGCCCAAACGATCTGTTGTCTTTGTCATTTCATAGACATGAATTCCCCATACCCAATTCCTACTTAAAGAAGGGAGGCAATTTAATCCTAATTTTAGAAAATAAATACTCAAGCCTAATTGTACTTGTGGTTTTGTCTTTTTGATATCTTAATTTTCCATTGGTATAAGCTTAGACAAAAGATGAATATAAATTGCTAAGAATAGCTCTTAGAAGTTCTTTCTAAACTACATCTTAATTTGTTCTGACCTTTCTTTGTAGCCTGTTACTCTCACTCTGTCCCAAGGGTCAGGATTGACCTAAAGAATTAGACTGACCTTAATTTTACTGGAAATGAACATACGATTCAAATCTCTAAATTTGTTCAAAGGAGTTGGGACCTAGAAATCGATTTTTTGAACTTTGATACTCAGTTTCCTGTGTTCACTGGACAAGAGAAGGGGACTTACTGGGTCTAAAGTAAAATGCTCTTTTGAACCACTCTTGAAAACTTTAAAACCATTCTTTAAAACTCTGTTCCAGAGATGCTGAGTTAACACATACTTATGCTTCTCTTGGCTGTTTTCATTCAGTCTATAAGAACCTGTGCTTATGTTCTTGGTAAAAGAATTATACCAATTATGAGCTTTATGATTTTTTTCCCATTTGCAGTAAACTTACATAGTAGAAAAGTCCATGTTGTCCTAAAATGTTGTCAAATCCCAAAGCTCATGACCTTGGTTTTGTGCTGCCCACTGAAGTCTTTTGTTATGCATTTTCTAAATCTTACCTTTGCTTGTGAACATATTTAAAGAAGAGTCACTTATCCCAAAATATAAGCCTTTGGCCCTTTTTATTTAAATGTAAATAAATTATCTCTAAATAATCTTAAATTGTCTCTAGATAAAGTGTTTCAAATATTTTTCATGCAACAGTCTTTCTAAACTTTGTAACTTTCCAAAAGAAAATTCCTTGTGTTCAAAAAGCAGGCATTTAAAAAAAAATTATAAATAACTTTGAACCAAAATGTACATTTCCCTTTGGCCGATATTTTAACAATTGTTTTCGCAGTTTGTCAAATGCCGAGATTTTATGCAGTCTGTTATCTCCAACTTGATAATTGGAGGGAGTTCTCATTCCCCTTTAATAGTTGGTTTTCCATGCCTTTGGAAGGCGATGCTTAGGTAGTTTACTGAATCACAAATAACAGAAAACATCTTGGAGAACCTGTCACGAGTCTTTCTCGGGTGCAGAAACATCTGTAGCGTAAAAACTTTCGACAGGCAGAATCTGCCTTAACTATTGAGACCTGTGCTAGACCCTGATTCTCAGGGAAGCTGGCAGAGATCGAACCAACTCTTTATAGTGACGGAGATTGAAAATGAAAAGAAAGACCTCTGTGACTACAGTCACTCTTCCTTCCGTGGATCCTCCAGCACACTAAAATTGGCACCCCAAATCTGGAAGACTGGCTGAGTTAATAAGTATGTATTACATCAGAATTATAGGCCCAGTCTCTGCTTTCTTCCTTCCTATTCCTTCTGTAAAATCATACATGATTTTTTAAATCTTCATATCTTACGTTGAGTTCATATTAAACTACTCAAAACCAGAACAGTAAGCTTCCCTCGGAAGTTTTCTGTGGGACTTTAGGGGATAGGAAAGTGTTGTCTTGAACTAACTGCCTTTGAGTCACAGCCTTGTGTAGGTCAGAGTATAGTCACCCTGGGCGCTGACTTTCAGCAGACACCCACCCCTTGGCAAGGAGTGCTTTGTGCGCATTTAGTTTTCCTGATTCCTCTCCTTGGAAGGGGCCCGGTTCTCCCGCCTCATTCTTCAGTTAGCAATGGCAGGTACTGTCCTCTGTACGCCCCTCCCCAGTGGGTGGAGAAACCAGAACTCCTGGCAAATTATTCTTGAATTTTGCTCTGTATCACAATCCCGTTTTCCCTTGTTTGATAGCCTTCAGATGACTAAAAATTTTATATTTGGAAGCTATATTTGGGAAAAGATTAGATATGCTAAGAGTTTCACTTTGCTTTCTTGGATAGGGATCATTTATCTTTGCATTCTTAAGATACCCAGTGTCCTCTCTCCCTGGCAGATTAAACTTGATAAGTGGCAGATGAAATTGGGAGGTATTTTGAATTTAATTAACCATACCATGATATATTGTAAAATGTCACAGCCATGTGTTACCCATACTGAATCCTAAGGTCTCCTCTTTTATATATTATGTGAATGTACAATTAACTTTTCTATATCTCTTTTCTTCCAAAAAGCTCAAAATGCTTCACATATCTTATCTTTTACATTCAACAACATCCTTGTGAGGTAGGTAGAAGGCAGGTATTATTATCTTCATTTTACATATAAAAGACCTGAAGCATTAGAGAGTTTAAGTGACTTGCTCAAGTTCAGTTTCTTGGTGGCAGACCTTGGAGTAGACCTTGGTCTCAGCTTGCAGTCATGAGCTCTTCCTGTGCAACTGTGTTAGAGCTGACCAATCAGAAGGCTCTCAGCTGATGATGTACAGTTTCAGCACAAAGAAGGGATCAATAATTCCAAATTTTGTTTTTGTAAAAATTGAAATGTTCTATAATAAACTTAAAATGAGAGTTAGTTTTCTAGACTTGTAATTATCAGGGAAGTATAAAATTGGTCAAAATGGGCTTTGAGTTGAATTGTCTATCCCTCAGATCTCATCAGAAGTAGTACCTAATACAAATATATAAATTCAACCTCTGTATGTTTTCTTCTATGTTTTATGCTGGGACTCACTGGAGATCTTTGTAAGTAATCAAAGCTGGCCCTTTATCTTTAATTTTGGCTTTTAGGGAACTCTGGGACCCTGTTTTCCCAAATTAAAGCTCCTTTTGAGGTGTTTGGTTTTATCTTAATTTTTGCAACTTCAAAATTGATGTAATTCCATTCTAGTGCATTTCATCCTGGAATTTGTTTAAAATAGCTTACTTTCTTGAAATATATAATAATGTAATGAATAGATCATGATATAGATTTGGGTGGGGAAATCAAATACCTTTTAATCGACATCAATATCTTGGATGAAGAAAAGTTCAGTGGTTGAAATGGGCTTGTAGAAGTGCAGTTATAACTGATGAGGTTCATTTCTAACTTAGAACTCAGTCAGGCTTCTCATTTTAATTTTCAGATGGATGACACATATTGATGAAAGTGTTTGTGAAAATCACGTATGAAATAAACATAGTAGGGGATGAGGGTCTGTGATTCGTGAGCCAGTGCAGAGCACGGCTTGTAGTCAGCGATCATGGGTGTCCTGATCAGAGCTCTGATCAAGCAAGACACTTCTCTCTGTGGATGCCTCTTTTGTAGAATGTGGTTAATAATACCAGCCGATCTCGTAGGGCACTGTACAGGCTCGTCCCTATCGCACACAGCTCCTTGAACTCAGAAGAGGGGTAGTTAAAGGGAGCTTTGTGTGGTACGCATTAAACATCTTCCCTGAACAATGATTCTTCTGATTCTGCTAACTTTGGACAGAGTTTGCATTGTTTTTTGTGGAAAATGAATGTATCACTTAGTCAAAAATCTGTAAAAATACATAGGCCCTTTCCCTTGCTTTCTTCCTCAGAGCCCTATGAATTTGTCTCTCTTGAGTGGCTACAGAAGTGGTTGGATGAATCGACACCCACCAAGCCTATCGATAATCACGCTTGCCTGTGTTCCCATGACAAGCTTCATCCTGATAAAATATCAATTATGAAGAGAATCTCTGAGTATGCAGCTGACATTTTCTACAGTCGATATGGAGGAGGACCAAGACTAACTGGTAACTGGAGGTGTCTTCTCTGCATAAAAAAGGAGTAATGCATTAAGTCCTCATTATGATCTTGATGATCATTTAACCCAAACTATGCTAGACACTACAAATGTTCCTTACATTTTGCAAAAAGGCTTTGCTAAATAAAGTTAAGCAGCATTATACATGGGATATTTATAATGTTAGAAAAGAAAATGATACTGCTCATTGAGTTTTGTTGTTGTTTTTTTTTCCTCTTAAAGCAGACAAAATAGGATACTTTTGAGAAAACCATACGGTAATATTTTGCTGCTTTATACAATACTCTTCAAAGTACTTGAAGAGTACTTTGCAAGTCGTATGCCTTCCTTCTGTGGTGACTTCTTAACAGTGTGACATCTGTAGATTGTTACTATGAATGGAAGCTACTTGATTCTACCCTGAATATATGTAACCAGAGTATCCATAGTCCATTTGGTTCTTGTTGTCTCTCCTCCAAACATTTTTCTTTTTAAAGAGCACCTGGCAACACAGGCCCCCTCCAGTCTATAGATGAGTCTAATAAATGAAATTGCATGACCATCATCACCACCTCCTTTTCCCCTAAATAAACGCTATTATGTACAACTTACTACGTAAAAACTGGCATTCAACTACATGATTCAGGCCTTCTCTTGTACACATGTGGAGTTTTGCTTTCTAAATTTCTGTTTTTGGTTCACTATCAATAAGGTGTGCAATGAGAAAATCTTTCAGAGAATCAACATTTCATGTGATTCCTAGAACTGTGCTTTAAATTGGGCCCTTGAGTTTTCTTTTCCCTTTAGTGTTCTGTGCTTTGAGGTGTTCCAATAATTAATACCCACAGGAAGCTCTTAAACAATTAATGTTACATTTATAGTTGTCAGATACATGGACTACCCTCTCCCCCCTTTAGAGCCTCAATTATTTGATTGTAGTCTTGTAAAATTTGCATCTAAACCTTGTAAAATACTGTACTTCGTGGTATAGATAAATTTTAGCATATTATAACATTTTGTCTCTTATTCTTTATGCGGATAATAATGTTGCTGTCTTGATATTTCTTTTACCAAAATAATGTAGGATATATTCCAATTTGCTATATTGTCAAAATTTGTGACTTTGGTTTAGAATTCTTCTCTGTTTTGTGAAGTGCTGAAAACATTTTCCTAACAGGAAACTTGTATATGAATCAACTATATTTCCTTTCATTCTTTCTTGCCTCTAGTGAAAGCCCTGTGTAAGGAATGTGTGGTAGAACGTTGTCGTGTGTTACGTCTGAAGAACCAACTAAATGAAGATTATAAAACTGTTAATAATCTGCTAAAAGCAACGGTAAAGGGGTATGTTACACAGTGTATATTGTTTCTGATAAACTAAAGAAATTTCAAGGGGCAGTAACCGAGTAGCTTATTATTATTTATAGATAATAGGGAGTTGGGACTTTTAGAAGAAAGAAGGGTAATGAAGTAGATGGCAGAGCCAGATTACATTTTGCAGTGATTGTGTCTGGGCAAAGATAAAGAAAGCTGAGTCACACAGCCTTTGTGACTGTACTCCATCCATTAGGAAGGTGGAAGCAGAGATGTGGGTCTGAGGCCTGACCAAACCAAGGCAGAGTGTTAGCCTGTCTCCTGGCGTGGGTTTGTAGAAAGCTTATGTTGGGAAGTCATCCTGGCAGGGCGGGGGTGTCCTCCTTAGAGAGGCTGAAGTAAGTGTGTTAACAGATGGTACCCAGTGGGGTGTCCTTGTCAGAAGCATCCAGGGTACTTGGAGTATGTCAAGCCCCACTCCACAGAGTACCTCTGGACTCGGGGACCAATAGAATCAGATGGCATTTATTATGTCTGGGTTTAATTTCAGTTGTATATTTCTCGAAGATTAAAAAAAGGCTATTGAGTCCCCTAAGTGTGCATTTGTGTATAGACGTGGACGTATATATGTGAGTGCCCAAATGTGCGCTGAAAGGCACAGCTGTATGTAGTTGAAATAGGGATCGAGTGAAAGAAATTGGCCAGCTGATTGGTGTGATTGGCATGAATGTAAATGAGGGTCAGGAGAAGCAGAGTAAGATTTAGGTTGGAAATAAATATTCGGTACTTGCACTTCAATAGTGAGGAGTAAAAATGGCCACAGTGAGGAAGTGGGTTAAAAAAATTGTGCGTACACCAGCAGACTTCGAATGTTTATAATTCATTTTAGTCGTGGCCTTTGCAAGGGGGGAAGGGAGGAGGACGTTAGGAAACGTCACTTGCGTGATTTCACATTCTCTCTGTTCCTCAGCAATGATGGATTTTGGGTAGGAAAATCCTCCTTGCGCAGTTGGCGCCAACTAGCTCTTGAGCAATTAGATGAGCAAGATGGTGACACAGACCAAAGCAATGGGAAGATGAATGGCAGCACCTTGAATAAAGGTAACGTTGAAAACCTGTGTGTGGATGGTTGTGAATTACACCACAAAATTGCAAACACTCCTTTTTAGTCAAATTGGTGTCATTCTCATCTATGTAATTTTCAAGACAATTTTTATTAAACCTTAAGCTCTCAAAAATGTCCCAGAACAAATAAGAATTTTAAGCTATTGAAATTGAGCAAAGGTTCAGCAGCTCATATGAGGAATTCTTTTTCTTTTTCTTTTTCTTTTTTTTTTTTTTGGTGAGGAAGATTAGCCCTGATCTAATATCTGTTGCCAATCCTTGAGGAATTCTTTATAACCTGGCATGCTTTGGGCTCAGAGTCTCTTTGGTTAATCATGTGCAAAATTAATCTTAATTTTTCTAAATACTAACATTTTTAAGAGGGGGCTGGCCCCGTGGCTTAGTGGTTAAGTGCGCGCACTCCACTACTGGCGGCCTGGGTTTGGATCCCAGGCGCGTACCGACGCACCGCTTCTCTGGCCATGCTGAGGTGGCGTCCCACATAAGCAACTAGAAGGATGTGCAGCTATGACATACAACTATCTACTGGGGCTTTGGGCAAAAAAAGGAGGAGGATTGACAATAGATGTTAGCTCAGAGCAGTCTTCCTCAGCAAAAAGAGGAGGATTAGCACAGATGTTAGCTCAGGGCTGATCTTCCTCACACACACAAAAAATAAATTAAAAAAATAAAATAAAGTTTTTAAGAAAGGTAAGTGCTTCAAATTGCATAGTTTGTCATAAGCTCAGTAAATTTTGGTTATAGATTCTCTGCCACACTTACAGGCTGCCTTTGGCAAGTAGATGAGCTTGTGCTTCTGCGTTTTTTCATCCAGGAGAGAAGGCAGCTTTTGAATAGCTTTTTGCTTATAAATTCTCTTGAGTTTCCTGAGTTTCCTGAAACTATGGTTTCAATTAGGAAATTATGTTAATGTAAGTGAACCACTAAATTTAATTTTATAATCAATGTTTAAGATATCAAGGGAAATTAATGTGTAGAAACTTTTTAGATTTAAAATGGAAACTAGTGGTTTGATCAGTTTACTAATTCAATTAATGATCCATAAGCAATTATTTCACTTAATTTTCTTATCTCCAAATATTAGTATTTACATACATATATTTTTTATTATCACTTTAATATTCTTAACCTTTTTGCTGAAATATTCTATATTTTCTTTTTTTTTTTTTTTTTGTGAGGAAGATTAGCCCTGAGCTAACATCCATGCTAATCCTCCTGTTTTTGCTGAGGAAGACTGGCCCTGAGCTAATATCTATTGCCTATCCTCCTCCTTTTTTCCCCCAAAGCCCCAGTAGATAGTTGTATGTCATAGTTGCACATCCTTCTTAGTTGATGTGTGTGGGATGCCGCCTCAGCATGGCCCAACAAGCGGTGCGTTGGTGCACGCCCGGGATCTGAGCCCGGGCCACCAGTAGCGGAGCACGCGCACTTAACTGCTAAGCCATGGGGCCGGCCCTCTGTATTTTCTGACTCAAGCATTTTATATCATTTAATTTTATTTGATGTGGATCTTCCCATATCACTACCTGACTTTGTTTTCTTTCTTTCTTTCTTTTTTTTTTGGTGAGGAAGATTGGCCATCAGCTAACATCCATTGCCAATCTTCCTCTTTTTGCTGAGGATGATTGGCCCTGACCTAACATTTGTGCCCATCTTCCTCTGTTTTGTGTATGAGATGCCACCACAGCATGGCTCGATGAATTGTGAGTAGGTCTGCACCTCAGATCTAAACCTGCAAACCCTGGGCCGCTGAAGCGGAGTGTGCAAGCCTTAACCACCACGCCAACAGGTCGGCCCAACTACCTTACTTTTTGAGGAAATAAAAACACCAAAGCTGGGGCCGGCCTTGTGGCCTAGTGGTTAAGTTCAAGGGACTCTGCTTTGGCAGTCCAGGTTGGATTCCCAGGCACATACCTACACCACTCATCGGTGGCCGTGCTGTGGCAGCAACCCACATACAAAATAGAGAAAGATTGGCATAGATGTTAGCTCAGGGCCAGTCTTCCTCCGGAAAAAAAAAAAAACACCAAAGCCACAGTTAGTTTTAAGCTGTGATTTTTAACATTTTCAAATGTGAAGATGTTTTTCCTTTTGGTTAAAATACTTTGTTGTGCTGTGTAATTCATGAACTTAACATTAGTTGTAATTTTATTGGCTTGTCATCTAGAAACCATACTTTTAGTGGTGTCATGTGACCTAGTGTGTTAAGTATTTATTTGGTGCTCATTTAAGCCTCTTTATATATCAGTGACCCTTCATTTTTGTTGTTGTTAATTTTTTTTTTTTTTGTGAGGAAGATCAGCCCTGAGCTAACATCCATGCTAATCCTCCTCTTTTTGCTGAGGAAGACCGGCTCTGAGCTAACACCTATTGTCAATTCTCCTCCTTTTTTTTCCCCAAAGCCCCAGTAGGTAGTTGTATGTCATAGTTGCACATCCTTCTAGTTGCTGTATGTGGGACGCGGCCTCAGCATGGCCGGAGAAGCGGTGCATCAATGCACTCCCGGGATTGAACCCGGGCCCCCAGTGGCGGAGCGTGTGCACTTAACCGCTAAGCCACGGGGCTGGCCCAAGACCCTTCATTTTAAGTAGAGTTGGATGCCATAATAGAAAGTGCCTTGATGTTGGCCTAGCTGAAAAATATTTTTCATATTGTTTTCAAAGTAATATGCTTCTCTTCTCCCCCTTCCTCCATTCAAAGATTTTAAAAGCTTGAAGTAGTACAGACAAAGCAGAAACTGAAAGCCCTTCCACCAGATACAATCACTGTAAACAGTGGCTTTTTATAATGGCGCTTATATAGGCACAGTTGTGCCTCTTCCTCTATCAAAATGTACAGTTCTTTTTACTTAGTGGCTGCATTTCTTTTTTTAAATTTTATTTATTTATTTATTTTTTCCCCAAAGCCCCAGTAGATAGTTGTATGGCATAGCTGCACATCCTTCTAGTTGCTGTATGTGGGACGCGGCCTCAGCATGGCTGGTGAAGTGGTGCATCGGTGCGCGCCCGGGATCCAAACCCGGGCCGCCAGCAGCGGAGCGCGCACACTTAACCACTAAGCCACGGATCCGGCCCACGTGGCTGCATTTCATTTTGTGGATATGTTGTGTTTATTTAACATATTCTATTTCAATTTTTTACAATTGTTATATAAGCACAGATGCAGTGAGCATCCTTATGTGTCCTTGTACCTACACCTTTGCATAATTTTCAGATTATTTCTTTTTTTGTGAGGAAGATCAGCCCTGAGCTAACATCCATGCCAATCCTCCTCTTTTTGCTGAGGAAGACTGGCCCTGGGCTAACATCCATGCCCATCTTCCTCCACTTTATATGGGACGCCACCACAGCATGGCCTGACAAGCGGTGCGTCGGTGCGCGCCCGGGATCCGAACCCGGGCCGCCAGCAGTGGAGTGCACGCACTTAACCGCTACACCACGGGGCCAGCCCCTCAGATTATTTCTGAGAAATAAATTGCTAGAAATTGCTGGATCTGAGAATCACACCCATTTATAATTGCCACATACTGACACATATTGGTAAATTTCCTCCAGGAAGCATATTGGGAGCTTGTTTCTGCTGCTTTTGTCAACACACAGAGTACATCAGTCACATCATCTTTTATCAGTCTGGTACATGAAAAATGACTTAGCACTGTCAAGACTTAACGGCTTTCAAAATTATCGTTGAGGTTGATCATTGTCATATATTTGAGGAGTTATTTGTATTTGCTTGTGTGTGACAGAAAGAGGAGATGGAGTTATCTGGTCATGTCCTTCCTTTGCCCATTTCTCTGCTGGAGCTTTTTCATGATTAGAAATATTCTTTACATATATTAAGTATATTAAAAATGGGTTATGTACTTAACCTGGTAAGCCTGTGGATTAGTAACTATTCCCATCTCCTGACTTCAGACTTCTTTTATTCGATCATGTTGCTGGTATACACAACTTCAAATTGATGGTGACATGGTGTAGACAAGTAGGAAAAGCAGATATTGGAAGAGAAATATTAACAGGAAAAGCAAAGTTCTTATTATATATGCTTGATGTTAAAGATTACGTCTTTATTTCATTAGCCTCTAAAGCTTTCTATTCAACCCCTAAAAGAATAGGTAGGTGAAAATGACATGGCATGTCGGTGATTAACTTGGTTTATGACACAGTCTTCTGAGTACCTTGACTGGAATTAAGGATATGTAAATTATTTTTCAATTTGAAAAAAAGGCACATTTTCTTGCATAACCTAAATCTTTACAAAGGAAGACTGCCATTCAGATATTTTTCTTCCCTTTTAAGGGAAAGAAATATAACACTTCTTAGCAGAACTGTGTAGGAATCACTTGGGTCTAATTTTTAGATTATGTCTTAAAGGTTTCTTTGTTCAAAATTGTGCAGAGTAATATCTCTGCTACTTTGAACTTTAAATACAACAGCCAGAGCAGTTATTATCTGTATTTCTTTTGATTAGACGAATCAAAGGAAGAAAGAAAAGAAGAAGAGGAGGAATTAAATTTTAATGAAGACATTCTGTGCCCACATGGTAAGCCAGAAGCGTAGATTTTCCGTTGTTAGGCTGACTTTAGCATATCATAAATATTGTGTTAAGTGTTTTGCTCTCTCTCTCAGGGATTAGGCCCTAATATGGCAGCCATGGTGGAGTAACTGGTTTTCTAAACCGTACTTGTTTTTGATGTTTCTGTCTCTTACCCTTTGTAACGGTTAGCTCCTGCTGTCCACTTTTCATGCCAGTGCCTCTCATACCTTTTCTTCTCTCTTTGAAAAAAAAAGGGATTTTCCCATATTTAGAGGAGAAGAAACTTTTTGTCACTTGTCATATTACAGGGCTGTCTGAGTTTGAAGGGAAGAATTTCAGTTATTTCCCATGACTGTCTTTGTCCAATTTGAACACTTTGAGAACAGCATTTGTATATTATTATTAGGGCTATTTCTTTTTTTTTTTTTTTTCTTCTTATTTATTTATTTATTTTCCCCCCAAAGCCCCAGTAGATAGTTGTATGTCGTAGTTGCACATCCTTCTAGTTGCTGTATGTGGGACGCGGCCTCAGCGTGGCCGGAGAAGCGGTGCGTCGGTGCGCGCCCGGGATCCGAACCCAGGCCGCCAGCAGCGGAGTGCGCACACCCAACCGCCAAGCCACGGGGCTGGCCCATATTAGGGCTATTTCTGGTATAGTTTCTTAGATATTTATTGACTAGCTACTGTGTAGCTAGTAGCTAACTTCTAGCTGCTAGAAGAATTTCCAAATCCTTATTAATCCTATGTATTTGTTTACGTACTTATTTGGTCTTTTGAGTGCTCACTTCTAATAAGTAACTTTGTGCAAGGGACTCATTACATATGAGACATGATTTTCCATCCTGTTAGCACTCTGAAAGTCAAACAGGTGTCTACTTCTCAAAGCCTTCTACTGCGTAAGTCCCTCTATCCTGAGAAAAATTGGACCCAGAGAAGTTGGGATGTCACTGGTTAAAACTGTTAACCTACGTCTCTGCGTTTCTTGTTGTTTGCTAACATATTGCTAATATTCAGAATTCGTGTTGGTCCTAATAAATTCCTAATTTTAGTTCTTACTTCATTGGTTCATTATGAACTGGTGCGTGATGTCTCTCAGTTACCCTCATGCACACTAGCACTTTTGTATCAGGGTCCTTGGTGACACTACTAATAGTTGTCACTTGAGTGCTGCTTGCCTGCTGATCTCTCTGGACATTGTCTCACTGCACCTTAGCTTATTAGCCGAGTGGCATTCTCATTTCCTGGCCACACAACTAGGAAAGGGAGGGGGGTCATCTTGGGATGTGGATTCGAGTCTCCATGGATCCCAAGCCCATCTGTCCTTCCTATCGCATCACCCTGCACAAATGTGGGAGATGATGTGACCTCCCAAGTGGTAAACAGATTAAGTAAACAGAGGAAGGTGCAGTAAATAGGCAAAAGATGCTTTCATATCAACTCTTTTATTTTCCCTTCATAGCAGCGATGTGGACATGGCATAAGTGCATCCATTTTGAGAGTTGAGGAATTGGTGGCGAAATACCGTTTGATGCTTGGTGCTGCCCAGCTGGTTGAAATGGCACCAGAATTCAGATTGTTGTCTTACTCCTTCGCTCACTGACTTTTGCTCTGTCTTCCCACCTCTTGTCTCATCTTGTCGTTTCAGTGTTCCAGTTTTGACTAGGAAGCATGGCAGAGCTGATGTGATTTCAGGGCTCATGCTGCACTCCTCAGCCAATCAGAAATTGTACAGAGGAGCTATTTTTTAGATCTTTAGCTTGATCTGCAACTCGGTGGCATTTTGTTGACATACTTCATTATCTAGTATTTAAAGAGAATAGTTCTAAACTGTTGTTTTTGTGGCCGTCACCTGTCAGTGTACCGTGCCCATGGGGTCTGGTGTTTCAAGTGCAGGATATTGGATCTTACCTAGACACCCACTTGACCCATTAGGTTTATATTAAAACTTGTTCCTGAGATGTGTTGATGGTGTTGGTGGTGGTAGTAGGAGTACTGATGATAGTGGACACTTACTGAATGTTTACCATGTGCCTGATAGTTTTCTGAGTGTACAGATATTAACTCATTTAATCTGTCAACAACCCCGAGAGATCAGTATTATTATCGTATCCGTTGTACTGATGAGTAAGTAAACTAAGGCACAGACAGGTGAGAGTCATTTGCTGAAGGTTACCACACTTGATGGATAGTTTTGTCTAGGTATATAATTGCTTGCAATTATTTTTCTTCAGACATTTGAAAGACTTGCTCTCTCAGTATACCATTTGTCGAAAGCCATTCTTCCTTCCATTTCTGGCGGCTTGTGAGATCTTCGTCCCCAGTGTGGTGACATCTCACACTGGCTTGCCCTCATTTATTGTGTAAGGTGCTCTCTGGGTACGTGTGTGTGTGTGGGAGGGCTGATGACCATGAGCTTCACAGTTAGGGGGCCCAGGCTGGGCTGTTTCACTGGGAATTCCCAATGTCAGTATCTGCTCGTGGGCTGCTCAGATTTCTCCATAATCATCTTCATTCTCCTGCCTGGAAAACACAGACCTGTCTGCCACTGTTCTGGGGATGTAGAGAGAAGAGGGCTTAGGAGTTTCTGCGTTCTGTGTGGAGACATTGACTTGTCCCCATCTCAGCTTGTTACCTCATTCGTCTGTGCTGCGTGTCCCCCAGTGCAGAGGCCCTAGGTTTTATGTCATCAGAGAAACTTGTAGTCTTCTTTGTGAGTAGAGGGGCAGTTATCTGTAAGGTGTAGAGGAGGGGAGTGAGAATTTTAACTGCCTCTTCTGTAGACTTTTAATCTGTTCTCCTGTGTTTTTAACCTCGCCTACACTTCCCGGTGCCCCCAGTTCCCGGGTCTGTTGGGGCAGTTCTGTAGTGTAGTCAATCTGGTTACATCTTGCCTTAATGCCAATTTAGGATTCATTTTTCTTGTGTCTCATCCATCTGCTTTTAAGCTTCTGAAGTTTTTGTTGCTGTTATTCCCTCTCTGTTCTCTTTATCTGTCATTGTGATTTTATATCTTTAAAAAAAATCTCTTTACTGTGGTCAGGAGGCATTGAAAGTAAATGTGGTTTTAATTTTATTTTTTTATTTTTTATTTATTTTACTTTTTATTTTTTCCCCCCAAAGCCCCAGTAGATAGTTGTATGTCATAGCTGCACATCCTTCTAGTTGCTGTATGTGGGATGTGGCCTCAGCATGGCCGGAGAAGCGGTGCGTCATTGTGCGACCGGGATCCGAACCCGGGCCGCCAGCAGCGGAGCGTGCGCACTTAACAGCTAAGCCACGGGGCCGGCCCGTAAATGCGCTTTTAAAACATCATTTTTATCTGGAAGTCCTTGTTTTGAATTTTCATATTTTTTTTTAACAAAATGCCAATGTATTTCTAAAGCCTTGTATATATTTAATATGTCACAGATTTTATGTGAATTAATCACTGGATTATATTCCATTAGAAGATTTACTACTACCAGAGCTCAGCATTTATTGCAGATATTATATATGCATCAGGCTTTCTCATCCACTTTATTTTGTATTCAAGTGGATAACCTATACACTACCTTGTTTGTTACACTTAGTTTGCTTAACACTTGAGCAGTTTTTTAATTTTGTTTTTTGCTTTGTTTTTTTTTACAAGTTCTTTAGATGTTTTGTGGCCCAAATTATTAGAGTTTGAACTGGATTTTTGGGTGGAGGGGTATTTATTCAGAGTCTAAACCCATTGTTAACTAGATTTCTATTTTTACCGGAAGAATCTCTGGGGATTAGGTTATCCAATTATGTTTGGTAAATTAAATCTCCCATGGCTGGTTTGATCTTGTATTGGGAGATGTTGCTCACAGGGTGAATTTAGTTGATTGGCTTTCTCTTTTTAAATTTAAGAAACAATGTTATTTATTGTAGGATACATGTCTAATTTTTAAAAATTCATATCACAAATAAAAGTTAATTATTGTCAGCTCATAAACCATATTCAGATATATTAAATCATGGTAGTTATTAAAATGATATGAAACTAAATTTAGAAACATGGCTAAGAAGTAAAGTGGAGGGCCTTGTATTTATTACCAATTAGAGTGCAGTAAAATGACATATTAAAATGCTTTTCTGTTTTCAGAAATATGGGTTGTTTTTTTCTAATCAAATAATACATACCGGGCCGGCCCCGTGGCTTAGCGGTTAAGTGCGTGCGCTCTGCTGCCGGCGGCCCGGGTTCGGATCCCGGGTGCGCACCGAGGCACCACTCCTCCAGCCATGCTGAGGCCGCGTCCCACATACAGCAACTAGAAGGATGTGCAGCTATGACAGACAGCTATGTACTGGGGCTTTGGGGGAAAAATAAATAAATAAAATCTTAAAAAAAAAAAAAAAAAAAAAATAATACATACCCAACATTAGTGCCAGTCACTAAGTAAAAGTACCCCCACATCAAAACAAGAGGCAGTGCATCCATAGTGTCTGTGGAATCCTATTAAAATGTGTGTATGTATTCGTATTATTGTTTCTTTCATTCTGTTTCCTTTTCTGAACCAGATTGGGTTATACCATAGACATACAGAGGAAAAGTCCTTTTTTAAAAAAAAAGAAAAAAAGGAAACTACTTTAAAATTATAATTGCCTTGAAGTTTTTTCTAAATCAGGTCATGCAAGTCTACCTTAATCCTTTTTATGGCTGCATTATGTTTCACCATAAAGATGTGTACTACATTAGGGTTTGGTAATCCAATTAACCTTAAAAAAAAAAATAAATTCTCTAATTGTATCTGAGGATAGATAGGCATGTTGGAGTAAGTTTTCATAGCCTTAAAGGAAATTTAAGTTAACAGCTGACTCAGAAAAAAAGTTAATTTTTATATTGTGACCTATTTTCTCTGGTAATAAGTTTTTTAAAGCAAAGTAATCTTTTTTGGGATTATTCAAAGCTCAGTAAGAGGTGAAAGGTGAAAGTTAAGAAGATGCATTTTGAGGTATTAGAAATATCCCAGCGTCATTATTCACCAGCTGTGGTGACCCTGGGTGTATTAGTTTCTCTGATTCCCAGTTTATTATGTAAAGCACATAAAGCAGAGATTGATACTGTATTTAGAAAGCTCCTGGCTTTATTACTGTTAATAAACATGGAGGTATCTTGCCAGTGAGGGTGGAAACAAGTGTATGGCTTTGGAAGCTTACAGATGGTTTTCTGGGTGCTGACCCATAGAAGTACGTAAGTGCAGTTCGCCAATGTATCATTTGGGAGCAGCTGAAAGCATAGAAAATAGAACCACAAATGGAGGGGAGAAGGGCCCTGGACAGCGAGATGTAGACATGTAAACAGGAAACTGAAGGGCCCTGGAAAGCGAGGTGTAGACGTGTAAACAGTAAACTGAAGGGGCCCTGCTGAGACTGCATGTCGCTGCCGTCTGGGGGTCCTGCGGTCTCCTGAGAAGAGGAAGGGTGGTGGTGACTACTAGTATTCTTGTTCTCTTCTGGGGTTTTCAAAGATTCAGGGGCATAGGGGTGATGACAATAGTAGTAGCAAACCAATTGGGTCTTGACTGGAGATGGTTTTCCGATTGAACAGTAGATTGCTTCACTCCTTAACTTTGAGTTGGTAGCTTAAGAGAATGGATCTGGGAAGTTTGGACACAACCTTGAAAATACCATTTCAATTCAGGATTTCAGTAAAGTAACACAGTCAATTGGGAGAAAATAAAGTCTGCAGGAAATTGTGCCATTTGAGCGTGGGTGTGGATGAAATGGCTTTTGAACAACCCCAGCCATAGCACAGAGACACCAGGATCCCTGGAAGGCCCTTTTACTGCTTCCTTCACTGGCAGGAAGAAAGATAGGAAATGCACAGCTCTAGGCTCTATGAGCTTTTATCTCCAGATTTTCAACAACAGACCTAGATTAAGGATGTAAAGGAATGGCTGGCTCCTTTAGAATTAGATGAAATTAAAAATTTAGAGATTTTTTGAAACTAAGGAAAGAGAGAAAGAATTACAACACTTTAGAAAAGAAGGAAGAGCACCTACAAATTTTTCTTAAGTTTGAGAAATAGGAAATAGCTTTTTTTGGAGGCTATATATTGACTTTTTTTTAGCTTTTTTTTTTTTCCAAATATAATTTTTTTTTTTTTTTTTTTTAACTCAGGGGAGTTGTGCATATCTGAAAATGAAAGAAGGCTTGTTTCTAAAGAGGCTTGGAGCAAACTGCAACAGTACTTTCCAAAGGCTCCTGAGTTTCCAAGTTACAAAGAATGCTGTTCACAGTGCAAGGTACTGATGGCTGTCCTGACATCCGTGAAAATCGCATGCTGCCTCCTGGCTTGACTCCCCGGGAGAATTAACTGTACTTTTAATGGGGGTGTAGGGAGGAGGCACGTCCTGTGCTGTCAGCAGGAGACGCTTGATTGCCTCATTCTCTTTCAGATTTTAGAAAGAGAAGGGGAAGAAAATGAAGCCTTACATAAGATGATTGCAAACGAGCAAAAGACTTCTCTTCCGAATTTGTTCCAGGACAAAAACAGACCATGTCTCAGTAACTGGCCAGAGGTATAATGATTCCCACAAAGGGTAGAATTCATCTGACGTTTTTAAGGCCTTGGCCAAATTCCTGGTGGACTGTTTCAGAACAGCCCAGAGCTGCTCTAATTCTCTTCTGTTTAGTTATCTAATCGGGAGAATTGACTCGAGTTTGCTATTTCTTGGTGGAGGGCTGTATTTCCATTTTATTTATAAAACTTGAAAAAGGAAAACCACGGTATATGGAAAAACATTTTCCCTAAAGGATTTAGGTTAAGGACGCAGTGAATTAATGGCTGCTTTCATGTGATTTTTCTATTCTAGGACACGGATGTCCTCTACATTGTGTCACAGTTTTTTGTAGAAGAATGGCGGAAATTTGTTAGGTAGAAACCAAAAATTTTCTATTTCCTTTTTTTGTTGTTGTTGATTCTAGTATTTTTAAAAATTCGTGGATTCTGATCCTAGTAGCCTTCATGGTTACTCTCACTAGCGTCTACTGAAAGCTTTCTTTTAAGTTAAATGAATAATCCTAAGAAATACATTTAATTACTAATATATTTTTAAATATATCTTTAATTTTAAATAATTATCTTAAAAATCTTCTCTTTCGTCATACAATAGTGATATGTATTGATCTTCCTTGTCTCATTTGAGTAGAAAACCCACGAGATGTAGCCCCGTGTCATCAGTTGGAAACAACGCCCTTCTGTGTCCCCACGGGGGCCTCATGTTTACATTTGCTTCCATGACCAAAGAAGATTCTAAACTGTGAGTTTCTCCTCTTCATGCGGTTTTTCTGTTTCTAATGATTAATAAAGTGTGTTTAGGAAGTTTTTCATCTGACATAAACGGTCTATTTTAGGACTTTAGTCCTTTGCTGAACTGCAGAGTGTTTTCCTTTTATATGCTCTACTCGAGTGAGCACTTGTTGTTTTTAGAAAAGAAAGACGACTTCTCCATAAGAGGCAAGAGGCTCCCCGAGGCTCCCTTGCTCTTTGTTTTTTCCTTCTCTTCCTGGAGCCCTGCTTTCTCCTTCCACGCTGCTGGTAATCAGTACAGTGTCTCTAGGTAGACCTCTTTTCCAGAATTACATAATCAGTGGGGCTTGAGAAATCACCAGGCTTCAGAAAATAGAGGAAGAGGAAGGCAGCATGACACCAGAGCAAAGCCACCGAGCTGGTCTTCTGGAATTCTAGGGTCTCAGCATCAAAATTTTGTTTCACTCAAGAGCTTCCAAAAGGACTCATCTATGAAATTCACCTCTGATGTTGCCATTTTATCTTTTGAAATAAATAATTTTTAAGTAACTATGTAAGAGAAGGTAAAATGCCTCTGATCTTTCCTGTAAACCATGAAAAGAAAATTGAAACACATAAATAAAAATTCTCTTTGGATGCAGCTAGAGTTAGAGAGTTTACTATTCATATACCCATACGTTAACATTAGTCAGGAAGCTTAGAATTAGTATATATTTTCTTCTAGATTCTCCCTCTAGCTCTTTTTTCCCTTTTTTTTTTTTGTTGTTGTTGTTGTAAATGCCAGACATCCAGGAAAATATCTATAATAAAACAAATAAATGTATGCCACCAACCAACTTAAAAGTTAATTCAAATATAATCGAAGGCCCCTCAGTACTTATTCTTTCTTTTATTCCTCCTTTTCTCTCTCCCTTCCTTCCTCTCCCACAATAACCACTGTCCTGAATTTGAAGGTGACTGGTCTCAGAACGTATTCCTTAAAAAAAAAACAACACAACCCACACGTAGTAATGTTATGCATATTTAAAATTTTTTTGTCTAAATGGCGTCATACTATATTTATTCTTCTACAGCTAACTTCTATTCAACTTAGGTTTTTGAGATTTTTTTTTTTGTGAGGGAGATCAGCCCTGAGCTAACATCCGTGCTAATCCTCCTCTTTTTGCTGAGGAAGACTGGCTCTGAGCCAGGAGAATTGCCAATTCTCCTCCTTTTTTTTCCCCCAAAGGCCCAGTAGATAGTTGTACGTCATAGTTGCACATCCTTCTAGTTGCTGTACATGGGACGCAGCCTCAGCATGGCTGGAGAAGCGGTGCGTCGGTGCGCGCCCGGGATCCGAACCTGGGCCGCCAGTAGTGGAGCACGCGCACTTAACCGCTAAGCCACAGGGCCGGCCCAAGGTTTTTGAGATTTACCTGTGTTGATTCACCTAACTCCAGTCCATTAAGTTTCCCTGCTGTTGTAGCTTTCCTTTGTGTGAAAAAGGACTACTCCTTGTGGATGGTGATGTATCTTTCCCCTCTTATTCCTTTGTATTAAATATTGGTTTTGATGATTTGGGTTTAGGAGACTAATGGATTGTGTTAGTTCTCTTAATTTCCATGTGTCTTAAAGCATGTTGTGTTTTTTTGCACAGTATAGCTCTCATATGGCCCAGTGAGTGGCAAATGATACAAAAGCTCTTTGTTGTGGATCATGTAATTAAAATCACGAGAACTGAAGTGGGAGATGCAAACCCTTCAGAAACACAGTATATTTCTGAGCCTAGTAAGTTTTCATATTGCTCTTAGTTTGTATAGTTACAAGTTGACATCTTAAGGGGGAAGGAAAGAGTATGTTAATATTGTATTCTCTACTTAAAATTAAAGATCATGTGGCAGTCCAAAACTAATACATCCCAGGTGGGAACTATCGTATTATCATCTCATTATTTGTATGTTTATTTCTTGGTAGTAAATGAATTTCCGTATTATTATTTGCATATAACAATACAACAGTTAATAGAAAATATGAGTAATAGTTTAATGAATACTCACTGGTAACTTTAATATATACTTTTAGATCTTTGGTTCTTTGATGGTAATTCCTCAGCCACTTCTATTTTACTACTTTTTAGAACTTTGCCCAGAATGCAGAGAAGGCTTATTGTGTCAACAGCAGAGGGACCTGCGTGAATACACTCAAGCCACCATCTATGTCCATAAAGTTGTGGATAATAAAAAGGTACTGATCCCTCTTGTGGCCGTGACCAGTAATGATCAAGCTTGCTTTTTGACTTGCTGTTGGATTTTGCGCTGAGGACTGCCTGGGATCACATTTTTGTTTCCTTGGAGCTATTTGGCATAAGAGTTGAAATTGGACAAGATTGAAAATGAATAGTTACGTGATTCTATGTGGATTTAGTCAGTTATTAATTTGATATACAAATGTTTATTGAAATGTCAACTATGTGCCAGGAATGGTCTTGCTGCTGGGGATACAGTGAAGAAGACAGACACGGTACTGGCCTTCAAGAATATTTGTACCTGGTGAGGAAGATCAAGAATAAACCCGTAATTCATAAACCCGTAATTCATAAATTAATTTGATTTCGCACAGGGAGGAATGTTTAGAGGGAACTTTAGCAGGGTAAAGTGAGAGACTGGCAGAGGTGGAGGTGACACTGTTAGAGAGGGAGTTGACAGGAAAGACATCTTGGAGGAGGAGTTGTTTTACCTGAGCAGGAACTATCAGGGATCCAGGCAAAGGGAACAAAGGCCAAAGGAATAAGCCTAATGTGTTCAAGCAATAGAGTGAAAGTCATTGTGTCTAGAGCAGCTCTGTCTGGTGGAACTTTCTGCAGTGATAGAAATGTTCTGTGTCTGCACTGACCACTATGGTACACTAGACATGTGTCGCTATGGAGCACGTGAAATGTGGCCAGGCTGACTGAGAAACTGAATTGTTAATTCATTTAAACTTAGATAGGCACATTTGGCCACTGGCTGCCATAGTGGGTAGCACTGATCTAGAGTGAAGTTTCTTCCAGGGAGGGTTAGTGATATGGGATGAAGGACCAAATTCTATCAAATTTTATATGTCATAACAAGGATTTGGGATTTCATTCTAAGTGTAGATAAGCCACTGGAGTGTTTCAAGCAAGGTCATGGTGTGATCTGATTGATGCTTTTAAAAGGTCACCCTTGCCATTTGTGTTTGGAATTGGTGAGGGCATAACAGGAATAAGGAAAGCCAGGTTAGATCCTCTTGCACTGATCTACAAGGATCGGTGAAGTAGACAGCTTTGGGTATATTTTGGGAGCAGGGATGTTCAAACTTGCTATATGGATTGGATTTGGAGCATTTTTATTATAATTAGGGATGCCTCATAGGTGATCCTGACCTGGATCTCTGGTCATCTCATTAATTTGATTCCAAGGTTTTGGCAATTAAAGACAAAGTGGAACACAGTTTATTTGATGATAGTTACCAAACATTGTTTTAGAAAGATGACTTATAAATTATGTTTTAAAGGTCTAGGGTTCCGCTTCGCAAGTTGAACTAAGGCCTTCATTTCCTAATTTGCTGAGAAAATGAAGTTAATGAGTATAAATGTCTTAATTTTTCTTTTAGAATTTTCTTAAATCTTTTGTATATATTGCTATCTAGTATAAAATAGTATCCAATTTAGCTAAAGTTTTATTATTTATTTTGGGTTTTATAGCAGGTTTTCATGCAAAAGAGCATCTCCTCCATCCTTCCTTTTCTCAGTCTTAAGGAAGCATGTGACTCCTGCTATCTGCACCGTTTGCAACTTGAAAAGGCCTGACAGTCAATGTACTAGAGAAAATGTAGGGCACCTTTGAGGTTCTGCAAAATAACATCGTTGTCAAAGCCTGATAATAATTGTTCTGCAGAGACTGATTACATTTATGGTGACCACATTAACTACAAGAATAAATCATAGGATAAAAACTAACGTGAAAAGAATACAGAAAACAGAGAGCCCTTGAGTCTTGATCCTCTGTCTGGTCTGTTATCCCTCAGTTGATAAAGGTGTCCCTCCTCTTGATAAAGGTGGCCCGTCAGAGCCCCCGCACCCTCTGTAGCACACCTTCCTAGGGTCTGACCTACTTCTCTCTCTGTTTTCCTGGTGCATTCAGGTGATGAAGGATTCCGCTCCAGAGCTGAATGTGAGCAGTTCCGAAACAGAGGAGGATAAGGAAGAAGCTAAACCAGATGGAGAAAAAGATCCAGATTTTAATCAAGTACGTGTTGAAGCTGCTTTTCATTGTTCAACTTTCTGCTGTTCCGAAAGAGCAGCCACTCCGTGCCCTTGGACGTCTCCCAGTACCCTGTGTGGGACATTGGTTCTCAGCTCCCTTCCTTGCTTTTCCTCTTTCCTTAGTTTTGGTGGCACGCTATAGCTGTCCTGATTTCTCGTGAAAAGCTATGAACTACATTATTCCAGAATTAATATATTTCTTGCTACGAAGTAAGAAAGGCTAAAATATAATGTAATGATTAAATTTTTAGCTGGAAAAGAAGCAAACAAGACCCATGTCTTGGTTTATTGCTTAATCATGGAATCTTTAAGTATAAAAAAATTATTTAACTCATATTCCCTAGTTAGAAACAAAATAAACAATATCTTTAATAATGGAGTTTATAGACAAGCTTTTCGGGTCTCTAAGGTATTAGATGACCAGATCAGTCTTTCATTGTTCATTGTGATGAACTTAAAATTCTTCTGTTAAAATTGCCTGTTTTCTGTGTATTCTGTTATCATTTTCTTGTTGCTTCATTATATTCTGCATGTTCATAGTGATAATGGAGAAAATTGTCTCAAGGACAGGAAATAATGTGGGAATATGTGTGGTTGATGTATGGTGTAGATAAGTTTCAGCTTCTCAACAAGTCAGACTGCTATGTTCCAGGATATTCTTTTTTTTTTTTTTTTTTTTTTTTTTTTTTTTTTAAAGATTTTATTTATTCAGTTTTTTCCCCCCAAAGCCCCAGTAGATAGTTGTATGTCATAGGTTCACATCCTTCTAGTTGCTGTACGTGGGACTCGGCCTCACGTTGGACGGAGAAGTGGTGCCTCGGGGCGCTCCCGGGATCCGAACCCGGGCCGCCAGCATCAGAGCGCGCGCACTTAACCGCTAAGCCATGGAGCCGGCCCTAGGATATTCTATAGATACCTTAAATTCATGGAATTTCTACTCTAATTAGAGTTTAGTGTTAACAGATGAGATACTTATTTTCTTTCTTTACTGCTAAGATACAGCATAGGCAAATCATGGTTCTTCCTGAAGGAATAAACGTGTTATAATGGCCATCTGCTGGATTTGTCACAGAGCAGAGGTAGCTGGGCTTGTCGGCCTGTCTGTACACACTGATACGGTTACTTCATTTTCAACATTGATTAGGAAAGTCTGAAAAGCGCTCTTGACTTGAATCTTGCTCTCTCCGAGGTAAATGTTACTTGTAGTTTCCCAACTGGTATAGAGATATGTCAGCATTTGTTTTCCATGGCTTGTTGGATCTCATAAAACGTTTACTTTAGAATACCTACAAAAGAACAAAATCGTGCCCTTTTGTACACCTTCCTGCTGGTAGCAGTCAGCCACTCTTTTGTTAACGCTGTCCTACCAGATTTGTATTTCAGTGGGTCAGCATTGGAGGGCCCCTTCGTTCCAGTGCTGACAGAATCTATACATTTTATAGGAATGCAGGTCTTCAGTTTTGAGGGTATGTTTTCCTATAATAAATAATACCCTTATTAAAATCTGTGTATATGTATGCCTTCTGTTCCTTGGGATGGGTTTTGAGATTACTGAGTCAGATAACATCTCTTGATAGGAGTTTGCAAACACATCTTTGCTGCCTTCTAACCTGTTTGTTGTCAGCTCTTTTCCATGTCACCTCTTGTCATACAATCCATCTTCCAAGTCACAGATCTACAAACCAGTTTGTTTGCTGTTTTAGTTGATATATTAAAAATGTTCGTGTACATATCCATCCTGATTTAGGACTCTCCATTCTCTTTTGTTTGCTTGGCTGGCAGTACCATGCTGTTTTTTTTTTGTTTTTGTTTTTTATTTATTCATTTATTTATTTATTTTTTCCCCCAAAGCCCCAGTAGATAGTTGTCTGTCATAGCTGCACATCCTTCTAGTTTCTGTATGTGGGACACGGCCTCAGCGTGGCCGGAGAAGCAGTGCGTTGGTGCGCGCCCGGGATCCGAACCCAGGCCGCCAGCAGCGGAGCACGAGCACTTAACCGCTAAGCCATGGGGCTGGCCCATCATGCTGTTTTAATTATTATCTCTTGGGAGCATGGTTTTAATGAGCAGTCGGGAATCTCATCTTTTTTCAACTCTTTTCTTGCCTGTTGTCACCCACTCTTTTTCTATCCTTTTGGCAAACTTTGTCAATTGGTTTGTAAAGCTTGATATGTGTGCTCTTACTGTCCTTAGTTTCTGTTACTTCAAGCTTTGCTTTTCAGCCTAAGAGTTATTTAGAAAACTCATTACATTTTCAAGTGATTTCGATTTTTGGGAAGCTAACTTTTTTGAATGTCTAGCTTTATTCATTGTGGTCATAACCACAGCAATTTTTTAAAAGTGGATGTGGAATTACTCTCCTCAGTTGTGGATGACAACAGATTTTGCATCTACAGATATGATAGAGAATATTGGGAAACGTTGGTTTTTGTGCTGTAATTATTTTTTATACTTTATCATTTTTTTCTGTCTTCATTCTCCTTGTTTGGATGTTGTAATACTCTAGAATGTTTTAAATATTTTTTGTCCCATAAAAAATCGCGTGTAACCTTCCTTCTTTAGAAAAGAGTAGATGATTCCAGAAGAATGTCAAGCCTCTTCAGAATGTCAGCCTCCCCAGACCTTTTCCTTGTAATATGTTACAGTATCTCAATACATAGATAGCTTCTGTCATTGCTGTTTTAAATTCGTGTAACAGAAAATGATGCATTTCTACTGGTCCTTAATGGAGATGAATGAATTCCCTCTCTTTTCTCTAAGCCAGATCAACCCAGTTCCTTTGACTTTGACCTTATCTACGATTTAGGTTAATAATGCACCCAGTATTGGGTATCACTTAGGTAATTGAAAGCCTTCTAAAACCAGTGGGCTGGTTTTTGTCAGATAAGTTGGATTTAAATTCTATGGATTTTTTTGAACAAATAATTCTGGGAAAAGCTTTTAGACCCATTTAAAATCAGAGTCATTAAAAATATCTTGCTTAATGCCCCGCGCTTTGTCATTTGGTTGTGTTTTGTATTTCTAAAGTAAAATTTTATGTTGCTGTAGGTGTTTTTTCCTTATATTCATAATTGTAGAATTTAGGTCCTGTTTTACCTTTTCTTTTGACAGTCGAGATTGAGAAACATGTTTCATCAACTTTGATTTTTTTTGAACTCCCACGTTCACTTCACTTTTTCTTATGAATGTTGGAGTCACCTATCTGTCTGTTTAGGCTCAGGGCCAGAGCTGAACCAAGCCTTGTGCAGCACCTAGCCGGCGGGCCTCACCCTGAACAAATAAATGCTCTTCTGTGTTTGCGTCCTGATCCTCTTCTGCTTTGTAAATCTCTGGGGCTCCCTTGGTAATGAACATGTGGCATCTGCGCCCATAATGACTCCTAAACCGCTCTGCTTATGCACAGCTGACACTCAGTGACAACTTCGGAAACCAGAGCCGGGGGCGGCCGGGGGGTGGAGTGGGGTGGAGCGGGTTATCTCATCCAGATTTAATTAAATCAGGGGAAAAGATTTTTTTTAAAAATCTTGTTTCGTTCATTCCCTGGCCTGGTTAGCAGAAGAATCTTGACTGCTTGTTAATCTCTTGATGAGGCGTTTGTAGGAGTATTGTAGAAAGACACTTGGTCCTTATCTCTTATATTTCCTTAAGACTAGGACCATATATATTATGTTCCCATATGTATGCCTGCACTTTTTTGCTGAACTGTCTTTAGGTAAATCGTATCCATCGTGACATTTCACCTCTAAATGGTTAAACCAGCATATAAGTAAGGACACTGTCCTGTTGCCCTTCTCAGATTTCTCCAGCTTTTCCAAGTATGTCTTAAATTTTTTTTTTTCCGAGGAAGGTCAGCCCTGAGCTAACATCCGTGCTAATCCTCCTCTTTTTGCTGAGGAAGACCGGCTCTGAGCTAACATCTATTGCCAATCCTCCTCCTCCCCCCACAACCCCGACAAAGCCCCAGCAGATAGTTGTATGTCATAGTTGCACATCCTTCTAGTTGCTGTATGTGGCACGCGGCCTCAGCGTGGCCGGAGAAGCGGTGCGTCGCTGCGCGCCCTGGATCTGAACCTGGGCCACCAGTAGCGGAGCGCGCGCACCTAACGGCCAAGCCACGGGGCCGGCCCCCCAAGTATGTCTTAAACAATTCTTTTCCCTTCAAACCAGCATGCATTCCGGGTATGCACTGTCGGGTATAACTTTAGACTGTTACCTAGAACAGTTATCTTCCCTCCCCACCCCCTTTCTTTTCCTCTTTGACATTGACTAGAGACCAATTCAGATTTTTTTAATTGAGGTAACGTTGGTTTATATTATATAAATTTCACATGTACATCATTATATTTCGACTTCTGTGTAGACTACACCACCAAAAGTCTAGTTTCCATCCATCACCATACAAATGTGCCCCTTTACCCCTTCTGCCCTCCCTCCACCTCCTCCCCCCTTTCCCTCTGGTAACTACCAATCTGTTCTCTGCATCTATGTGTTTGTTGTTGTTTTTATCTTCCACATATGAGTGAAATAATATAATATTTGTCTGTCTCTGTCTGACTTATTTTGGTTAGGATAATGGATGGACCTTGAAGGTCCAGATGTCGCAAATGGCAAGATTTCATTTCGTATATGACTGAGTAGTATTCTTTTTTTTTTTTTTTTGTGAGGAAGATCAGCCCTGAGCTAACATCCATGCTAATCCTCCTCTTTTTGCTGAGGAAGACTGGCTCTGAGCTAACATCTATTGCCAATCCTCCTCCTTTTTTTTTCTTTCCCCAAAGCCCCAGTAGATAGTTGTATGTCATAGTTGCACATCCTGCTAGTTACTGTATGTGGGACGAGGCCTCAGCATGGTCAGAGAAGCGGTGCGTCGGTGCGCGCCTGGGCTCTGAACCCGGGCTGCCAGTAGCGGAGCGCGCGCACTTAACCGCTAAGCCACTGGGCTGGCCCTGGCTGAGTAGTATTCTGTTGTGTGTGTGTGTGTGTGTGTGTGTATATATATACCACATCTTCTTTATCCATTGATCTGTCGATGGGCACTTAGGTTGTTTCCAAGTCTTGGTTATTATAAATTATGCTGCAGTGAACATAGGGGTGCATGTCTCTTTCTGAATTAGCGTTATCCATGTTTGGATAAATACCCAGAAGTGGAATAGCTGGATCCTATGGTAGTTCTATTTTTAATTTTTTTGAGGTATCTCCATATTGTTTTCCATAGTGGCCACACCAGTTTACATTTTTACAAGCAGTGTATGAAGGTTCCATTTTCTGCACATCTTCTCCAACACTTAGTATTTTTTGTCTTTTTAATTATAGCCATTCTGACGAGCAGGAGGTGATATCTCATTATGGTTTTGATTTACATTTCCCTAATAATTAGTGATGTTGAACATCTTTTCATATGCCTGTTGGCTGTCTATATATCTTCTTTAGAAAAATGTTGAGATCCTCTGCCAATTTTTTTTTTTTGGTGAGGAATACTGGCCATGAGCTAACATCCGTTGCCAATCCTCCTCTTTTTGCTGAGGAAGATTGGCCCTGAGGTGACATACGTGCCCATCTTCTTCTATCTTGTATATGGGACACTGCCACAGCATGGCTTGATAAGTGGTGCGTAGGTCCACGCCTGGGATCCGAACCCGCGAACCCCGGGCCACCAAAGCAGAGTGTGCCAACTTAATCACTACACCACCGTGCCGGCCCTTCTCTGTCCACTTTTTAAACAGGTTTTTTGCTTTTGGTTGTTGTGGAGTTGTGTGAGTTCTATATATAGTTTGGATATTAACCCCTTATTGGATATATGATTTGCAAGTATCTTCTCTCCATCTGTAGGTTGTCTTTTGGTTTTGTGGATGGTTTCCTTTGCTGTGCAGAAGCTTTTTAGTTTGATGTAGTCCCATTTTCAATTTCTTTGTAGATTGTCCCATATTCTGGGTTCGGCTGATTGCCTCCTTATGTTATTGATTTTAACTTATTTCTCTATTCCTTATATTTTCTGTAAATTGGAAGTTGGGTCTAAATATTTGATTAGATTCAGGTTTAACATTTTTGCAAGAATATTTCATAGGCAAGGCTATATATTTTGCGATCATGTCAAGAGGCACAATGTCTTGTCCTGTTCTTAGTCAAACTTGGTTTGGTGTGTTGATTAAGGTACTATCTTTCATTTTAAAGACTTCAGCAGTTTATACTTAGCTTCCGTGTCATTCTCAACAAGAGAAGAACGTATTTAATACAAACAAATTAGGATTCAGGTTGCTTAGGAATTAAATTTAGTAATCTTAAAGTTTTTCAGTTTATCACGTGTGTTTTTCTGATTTAAGGTCACGCTTATCATTTTGTTGTTAAATGTCCTTTTTATAATAATGTTTTAAAATCCTGGCACTTAACATGCAGTTAGAGGTGTATCTCACTCATCCTTTTCTTTTTTCAGTTTTACGTGAGTCTGCTGAGAGCCTCTGATGAGTTTCCACTGTTGTTGACGTTACATTTCAATGGTTAAGGACCAATAAGTAAACTGCTTTTGCTTTGCCTGGTGAACTTCGTATGCGTAGGTCACGCTGTGGATAATTTCGTTGCTTTCTTTGTTTCGGATCTTTATTATAGAGCAATGGAGGAACAAAGCGGCAAAAGATATCCCATCAGAATTATATCGCCTATCAAAAGCAAGTTATTCGGCGGAGTATGCGACATAGAAAAGTTCGTGGTGAGAAAGCACTTCTTGTTTCTGCTAATCAAACATTAAAAGAATTGAAAATTCAGGTGAGGAAAATGTAATATTTGTTTCAGTATGCTCTGGACTTAGAGGGCCTTCCTGAATCCCTGCTTTCCACCTGTGTTTACATATGTATCTGTGTTTTTCTTCAGGGTTGACCTTTTAAACCTCTGTCTACTCATAGTTTTAGCCGTTGAGAGAGGTCTTTTTTGATTTCAGAATGTTGTCTGAAGGACCCCCAAATGAAAATAACTTTCATTAGATGTAAGGTTTTCAAAATAGCCAAGAATCTTTCTGTGAGGATGAAAGTGCTTTTGGATTCTGAAAACTTGTGCAAGACCTGAGTCACTTTCCAATAATGAGAAGCAGTGAGAGCCATTTAATTTACATGTCGAGGTTGTTCCAGAGTAATTGTTCCCTCCTTTTATTGTGCTGCATTTTCTTCTTTGGCCACTTCATAGGTATTTGAGCCAGTTACCAGGATCTGTTATGAAATTTAAGGGGAGATAAAAGGCAGCTACTCACTTGTTTATTCACTTGGATGAGTCACAACTTCTTTTTATCACAGTATTTTTGGTGTCAAATAAGTCTCTTTGATAGAATTTTAAAGTTACCTTTACCTCTTTTAAAGTTACCTTTACCTCTCTTTAAAGAGTCGTGTTTTCTAAATTGTTTTTTAAAGATTCGTTCTAGATCATTTCCTCTCCACCGTCCCAAAAACACACATTGCTTTGGAAATCAATTCAGTGAAGGCAATGTAGGCATTATGAAAAAGCTCCATGATATTCTTATTTCTTGGTATCAATACTAAAGTACTATAAATGAGCATGCCAATGGTATATCTCAAAACCTAGGCAAAAGTGGCTGATAAATTCAAGATGTCCATGAAAAAAGTCTGGCCCCTAATCTGTTTCAGCCACTGATACGTATCCAAAAAGTTGACCAAATTTCCCTCTGTGCTACTTTCATGTGGCGTAGTTTACTGGTTATGCATTTTTTTCTTGTTGCTGATATTTATCATTGTAATTGAGGCAAAAGTACAGGCTTTCTTTGAGGGTGTTATGTGTCCCAGATTGTCCTGGGAGCAGTATTTCCCTTGGTTGAACCCACGGCTCTGAAAATAAACGTATTGGCATAATATCTTTGCTCTGTTATTGTACCTTCTACATCTAAGAAAGCTTGTTTCTGTCACCGGCTTTCTGCCTGTCAGTGGTAAACCTCGAACACTCAAAACTTTTAAATTACAAAAAGAGCCCCTGTGATAAGGATCTTCAAAAAGCCTGTGCTTTTATTATGGACGGCCATTTTTGATGAATAAATCGAAAGTCAGCAGAAATAGCCTCTATCGGGGAGCGTGTTACCTGCACAGATGAATTGTTAGAAGGCAGCCGCAGCCGTTCAAGTGAAAGCCCCAAACCTGCTGTTCTCGGACAGCTCCTTTGCATTCTCCTCTCTCTCATCTCCCACTCTCACTTCAAAGACCACCGTGATCCAAACAGAGTCAAAAGCAAGGGCGCTGAAACGTAATTTCCCCTCACTGCTCAGCGCCGGCAGCTCTGAAAGCCGCAGCTACGTGAGACTTTGTCCCCAGCAGCCTGGGCAGCACTGGCGTTTGTGGTGGGCATGCGTGTGGTCCTCGGCTGCTGGTGGGGGGTGATTTTTTTAAAGGCATGTAATGTGTTTTCTGTCTGATGGAGGCTTTCCTCCAGATGATACTACATTTCCACGTTAAGAGGGTGACAGCCTTTGTGAAACTATAAACGCTTTATCTAGACATGCCCATTTACTGTTGCTTGAAACCTTAAGAAACTTGCTTTGCCCAAGTATTATTCATCCATCTATGATGCCATAAAGTAAATGAAGTACAATTTATTCCTCTCCTGTCTCAGAAGATGCTCGGTGTTGAATGGTGTTATTTCATTTTCCCGAGGGTAGATTTTGAGTAGGTGGTGTTGCCTGCCTTAGAAAGGAGGGAATTTTGGCACAGAGGTTATATGGCTGGCAGTTGAAGCCATTGCTCCTTCATTTCCTTATTTCAGACACAGACTTGCGCGTGCGTGCGCGCGCGCACGCACACACACACACACACACACACACACACACACACACACACACACACACACACACACACACACACACACACACACACACACACACACACACACACACACACACACACACACACACCACCCTACCTGCCATAGCAAGCAGCGTAGAGCCGCTCACCTTTAGGAACAGGGTTTTCGTTGTTCCTGTTATGCTCCATAGGTCAGGAATGCTGCACTACTTGTTACACGGACCTATGTAATGTTAACTATCCTCAGGCATTCTCCTAGCACTTAGGGTTTGAATTATTGTACCAAAGACCTCCATGCCTTTGATTGGTCTGTTCCCTCATTCTGAAATACCATTTCTCCTCACGAGTAAACACTGTTCGTCTTTCATAGCACCTCTTCTACAAAACCTGTCCTGGCCTCTAGTTGTAGAGCTGACTCTTCCTTCCTCCGTGCTCTCCGAAATCCTACATGCACCTTCTAGAAGCCACCGTCTTCACTACTTGGTTTTGCCCTCACTCCAGTGAACCTCTCCAGGGCGGGTTTATTCATTTTCGTATTTCTAGCACCTAGCACAGTATTTGACACACGGTAGCTTCGTAATAAACGCTTCATCAGTTGTTGAGTGAATTTAAATGTCCTTGTATGCGTTCTCAAGGGATAAAGTATGCGCATCAGCCCCTCAGTGATGGCACAGGTGTCTGGAGGCGTTTGCTGTTTGTCCCGTCTCAGGGTAGTACAAGACCCTCAGCATTTGGAGGGGGGACAAGCGCTCCTACAGCCAAGCAGCCGTGACGTTGCGCACATTGTGCTGGCATCCGACGCCTCCGCTGGACCTGTGCTCGCTTCACGGGCCCCGTTTACCAACCTGGGGCCAGTTGCCCTGCCTGATGCCTGTGAGCTGGGCTGGCTTCGGTAGAACTGTCCTGTCAGTCTTTCTCACTTACCAGAAGAGGCTTCTTGCTGCGTAGGCAGATCATTAATGATGTCCATGCATCCTGTTTAATCAGTTTCTGCTTGCTTCTCAGGGGCTGATGTCCTTTTGAGAAGTCCAATTAAGATCTTGGCCTAACAGTTAGGGAGGCCAGTGTTGTTATCCTTGTTCTCATTTCATCTGTGTGCCATTATTAAGATCACTTTTCTGGTCACTTTCCCAGCTTAGAATGCTCTTGGGCCCCATTATACACACAGTTGGTTCAGGGCTGCTTTGCTAGGCTCACATTATCTTTCCAGATTCAGAGTAGAGGAGGAGAGTACATAAAAAGGTAGAATGTTTTTCCCATAACATCACAGATATTGGTGTCATAAAAGATACACGTAATAGAATACATTCAATGAGTATGTATTATGAAGCATACTAAAATGAACACTCTTGAACTCACCCTCCAAGTTAGGAATTATTATTATTTTTTTTTTTTTAAAGATTTTATTTATTTATTTTTTCCCCCCAAAGCCCCAGTAGATAGTTGTATGTCGTAGCTGCACATCCTTCTAGTTGCTGTATGTGGGACGCGGCCTCAGCATGACCAGAGAAGCGGTGTGTCGGTGCGCAGCCGGGATCCGAACCCGGGCCGCCAGCAGCAGAGCGCATGCACTTAACCACTAAGCCACGGGGCCGGCCCCCAAGTTAGGAATTAGAATGTATCATTGAAGGAGCCCAGCTCCTCCTTGCCCCCCACTGGTAATTACTACCCAGAAATGATAAAAATTTTCTGAATTTGAAAAAATGGTTAAGTATTATATAGAATAATCTCTCTGAATGTATTTAATTTTTAACACTTGGCTAGAACTGGGGTGAGGTATGTGGTCTCTACTCTTTAAGAAATTCGTATTTTGGTTCCTAGAGGCAAGACTTGGTCTAAGACTATATGACAGTCCCAAGGGCTGACTTATGTAGTCCAGGCTGCTTGCTGCAGGCATCAGAATAGAAGGAAGAGTCCAGATAGCCTGCTGGTTAATTTAAAGATGGTCTTATGAAAGAATTTGGACTTGACTTGATTATTGAAAGGATGTGGGACCTGGGCATGATGGGAGTGGCGGTGATGGCCTTACCCAAGCCTTGTAACAGAGGAACCGTCACTCCCCCTTCTGCTCCTTTGATTTTCCCGCACCCCCACCCTTGGAGAGGTGGTAAGGTGCAGAACAAAAGGATCTGTGGGTATAATTGTTCCCTAGTTCTCTACCAGACCTCCTGAGGATGTTCCCAGATATATTGGGATTATAGTCTCAGTAGGAATGTAGCAAGTGGGCTGACTGCGAACAGGAGTATCTTCTGTACTCTAAAGTCTTTTTTCTTTTTAAAGAATCCCTGCATTATTTATTCAAATAGGGCATAAGTCTCAGTATTTTGCTTTATCCAAACTTTGTTCTTTTATATTGGCACAGATCATGCATGCGTTTTCAGTTGCTCCTTTTGACCAGAATCTGTCAATTGATGGAAAGATTTTAAGTGATGACTGTGCCACTCTCGGCACCCTTGGCGTCATTCCTGAATCTGTCATTTTGTTAAAGGTATGTAACAGCTCCTTACCTGAGGAACTCTAGAAGGTTTTCATGATACACACCCATATGCAAATTACGGGCAGTGGTGGTTAAGGTTGCCTCGGGTCCTTGGCAGGGTGTGGTAAAAAGTGACTGCGGTGAGTTTTTGCTGGCCTCTGGATTCCCCAGCTCTGGCTGAGCCACAAGAAACTTAGAGGGGGTCACGAGATCGTTGGGTCTTGCGGGGTTTTGATAATTTTTCTTAAAAATAATAGATCTAGATTTAGCCTCCTCCCTAAATTCTGGATCAGCAGAATTACTTAACCATACTTCTACTATTAAAGTATCACTTCCTTTCCTCTTGGCTCAAAAGTACCAGCCAGTCAGGCTGGGAAACAAACAAAGACACGAGGCTTGGCCACAACAGTTGAAATACTTTTGGTTGGCTTAATGGGGTGTGGAAATTTGCTTTGGGTAGAATGGATTTAGAAGAGGTGGAGGTGTTTGAGAAAGTAGGGGTTTCTGAAAAGTTGTCAAAGGGAAGAATCATTGAACCAGCCTCATTAGCCCGATCCTACCCTCCCTAAGGATCTCATTTCATCACTTCCCTTTGCCTCTTTTGTTTCTTGGTGGCCAGAAGCATTCCCACTGTGCGAAAGACCACTGCATTATGTGGTAGAGTAGTAGTCAGGTTTTTGAACTGTGAAATGTATACTTTTCATACCCTGGAGCCTCAATTCTGGTGAGATAAAGTTAGGCCCTGGAAATGATGAAGCGGACCCATATCTACCCCTACACACACACACACACACACACACACACACACACACACACACACACACACACACACACACACACACACACACACACACACACACACACACACACACACACACACACACACACACACACACACACACACACACACACACACCTACCACCTACTCCTCCCTGTTTACTTTTTGCTTTTCTTGAAACTGTAGGTTCTGTGGAAGTCTTTTGAAAACCTGTTGAGTTGCTGAATCCTAAGGGCTCTGTCTAAAATTCTAGAAACAGCCTGCATTACTAAAGAATTTGTACTTGAGATGGGCACCTGGAGTCCGTACTGGTCTTGCAGCTGATCCCAGCATTAGCTCGGACTCAGTGCTGGCTTCTGCCCTAAAAAGGATCTGGGTATTTTGTTCTTGACGGTGAGGAGGGACAAAAATGTGTCTTTAACATAATTGGTATTTTTAGAGGACCAGTCTGACTTTTTATTTCTACCTAACTCATACTGCCACCACTAGCATCTTAATTCACATTAATTAAGTCTGCATTTAGTAACCTCAGGGTATCTGAACATTTCCACATCTGAAGGTGTTTTTAGGAGCAAGAAAACAATGCCTTATACAATGTGCAGTTTTTGGGGTGTAGTCTAGACCCATTGTTGGCAGGGCAGCATTTGTTAATCCTTGACATCACTGGCTGTGGCTTAAACCCGACTCTCTGCTGGACAGTGTTCATATTTGTGTCTTGTAGCAAGAGTAGTCAGCTCATGGGCCAGACTTCAGTGGTGAGGGTCTGTCATGCTCCTCCTCCTGGCTCCCATTCCCTCCTGGTTTTGAATTGTCTTCATTTGTTTTCCAGGCTGATGAACCAATTGCAGATTATGCTGCAATGGATGATGTCATGCAAGGTAAAGACGATATTGATACTGATTGGATATTGAAGCTTTAGTCTACAATGTTTTTTTACTTTTAACCTTGAAAAAAGCTTCTACGTGTTGTTAAGGTAGAACCTCACATTATTTATCTTAAAAGATCATAGAAAGAGAGAGAAAGGTGTCTACAAAAACTTGGAAAATGGAAAGCAGAGAGAAGAGTAGTAATTATTTAGCTGAGCTGAGGAAACCGAAGTAAATGTAACCCTACAGATGGAAGAGGTCAACAGGCAGCAAAGCTAATTCACATCACAGAGCTTCAGAGAGGCACACAGGAATTCCTGCTCTGAAAGGAGGAGCGAGGTATGAGCCTAAAAGAAGGAAACTTGGTTGGAAAACTGTATAAGAAGTAGTTGGACAACTCACTACCCTGCGGATCCTCACAGCCCATCCCTGTATATCCATCACGGCCTCTTCCCCACCTGCACTTCAGAAGAGCAACTGCAGTATGTTTCAGCTCTTGGAAGAAATTAAACTAGAAAGGTGAGAATGAGGCCTGTTATGTACAAACAGGGAGAACACCCTTAGTTCTTGGTTCAAGTGCTGGCAGCCCGTCCCTTTCCTCCCGCATGGGAGGGAGGGGATTCCACTCTGGGGAAACGGGCCAATTTAAGAAAATAACTAGAGATATTTAAAAAAAAAAAAGTGTTTCCTCTCCTGGGGACCCTTCAGTGAAGCCCACCAGTGCCCACCGAACAGAGTTTTCAGGCATCTTTTTAGTACCTCACACTTAAGTAGGCAGAAATGGGCAGCCAAAGATCACCGGACAGTTGAGGAACAAGAGCATGGAACTGAGAGATGTCGGTCAACAGTCCGAGAAAAGGAACCCAGAGGAAGGAGACGACGCAGGAAGCATAAGAAAGCTTAAAAATTAACTGTAAATAACACAGAGAGAAAGGGCAGACAACAGCTAGGGCCTATATAAAGGGAACATTTGGAGAACAGAAAAGAATTCATGAAAGTGGAAAACGATTGCACCAAGGGCCTGATACAGTGAGTGAAAGCCTAAAGATAAGAGAATCCTAAAAGCATCTAGAGATATGGAAGGAAAACCCATCACATTCATAGGACGAAGAGTCAGAAAGACAAACTAATGGGGCAGTGCCCACAAGATTCTGAGGAAAAGTGAGTTTCAAGCTAGAATTCTGTAACTAGAGAGGCTGTTTTCTACCCTCACACTTGATGGCTCTTTGAACACACGTAAAGCCTCAAAAAATTGGTCTCTCATGCTGAGAGACTATGGGAGGGTGTGCTCTTCTTAAACAAGAGAGTAAATCAAGAAAGAGGCCAACAGGAACCAGAAAACAGGGATCCACATAGGAAAGGAGGCCTGGAAGATGGTGAGGGAAGTCGCAGCACGAAGCTCTGCGGCGGGTGGTGGGCACACCCGCTCAGGTGGGAGCGGTGGCATGCAGGCTTTGGTGGAGGATGTCCACAGGGAAACGTGCAAGTGACAGGTGACTCTCTCGAGGTTTACAGGTCTTTTAAGAGTTGACACTTGAATTGGAGATGGTACAGAGGAAAGGAAACACATAAATAATGCAGCAGTTACCAACCCTAGAAAGAAAAAAGTCATGCCAGACAAGAAATATAACCAAGGTACACCAGAAGGTTCAACGGTGAGCAGTATTAATGGAGTGAAACATAATGTCAACACTGGAGCTTGGCTTAACAGCAGCAAGTATCAGTGTCGGGAGGAAGGGTTGGGGACAGGAGGTATGTAACAGGTGGTTGAAGAGCTCACGTTTTATCTTTCCTTGAAGGAGTTAGTAGACATTACCTAAAGTTACGAAATAGTAATATAAGCATGTTATTTAGAAATAAAGAGGTTAAATACCGGAAGAAATGGCTACAGGAGTCAAACGTGTTTCCTTCTAGAGGATGGGAATGGGGGGAGGGGGAGAAACCAACTCCAAAGGGCATCAGGCACATGGTTTCTCCAGGCCTCCCCTGCAGTCATGCAGAATGTCGGCTCCACTTACAACCCCTGTTCCACCAGTATTTGACTTTTTAAACGATGCATATATATCACTCTGATAAAAACAAAAACAGAGAGAAAAATTGTCATCTGATTACTGTCATCCATAACTTCAAAAGTAATCATGATGGGTAAGTAAGGTAATTAAAAGTTATTTTAAACTTTTCATCTTTAGGCATTGAAGTGATCTGATTACTGTCTGTCACGACAATCTTTTCAATGTGGAATTTTTTTTTTTCTTTCCCAGTGTGTATGCCAGAAGAAGGGTTTAAAGGTAAGTTACATTTGTCATGTTTTGTTCATGAATGTCAGAGTCATACTGTAATTTTCTATTAAAGTGCAGGCTATAATTTGATTTTAAAATTTAATTCAATCTGAGTCTCATGACTGAAATTAATTTTAGTTAAATGCATTTTTTATTCAAGCTTCTTCATTATCTTTTTCAGCACTCAGGCCTCAGATAGGGCCTGTGTGTTAGAAGTGTCTGCTACCAGATGTCCATTCTGCTTTCTCTCTCATTTCAGGGGGGAGGTTGGGAAATTAGCGAGTGGCATTTCAAGATTTATATTTGACCTTTTTCCGGTTCCTCCTGTCGGTCCCAGCTTTAGAGCAGACAGTTTGTGTGTAACTGATAAGAATTAAAGGAGAAGAATTTGCTGAATTGTATCAGGCTCAGTGAAAAGGTTTCATTAATCTATTTAGAATTAAGGCATTTCTTGGAATATTACTTTAGATGGAGACACGGCGGTGCCTTGTACTATGTCTTGGCCGCTAAAGTGTGTACACCAATAATATTCATTATTCATCAAATACAGACCTTTGACATTTACAGATTTAACTGTTGCCATTTTGATTCCTTGTGGCCTACTCCAGAGGTCCGTGGCAGGTCCTGATTTTGCCAAGGAATGAGTTTGAATCAAATACCAGGGGTGCTTTGCTAAAGCAAATGAGTGAGCCAAGCTACTGGCCTCAGTAAAGCCTTCCTCTCAGTGCGGCTTTGTTGTCTACACGTTACTACTACCAAGAAACTCCTGGTGTGGTTAAACAAAACAAAACAAAGCAAAACATTTCTCTATGACAAATGGCCATCAAATGAAAGCATCAATAAAATCTGATTAACTTGTGTGAAGATAACGCATAGGAAACACATGGCTTTCAGCAGAAATGTGATTTAGCTGAAAGCCTGGAGTCTGCTGATATTTTTTTTATCCGTCAACATCAAGGGGCTGCTGTGCTTGTGTATTTAATTGGATAATCCCTGTTGATGATGCGTTCTCAGCAAATGGAATACATGATCTCATAATTTTCAGTTCACAACTGTACCTCCACGTGTGTTTCTTTTCCCAGGTACTGGTCTACTTGGACATTAATCTTTTGAACACTTGGCTGACTGCTAAGAAATGACCAGAAGGGAAGAGGAGTTTGACATGTTAGGGCATTAAAGAAAAGGTGGATTTAAGAATTAAACCATTACATGACTCTTCCAAAAGGCAGAAAACCATTCAAAAGTGACTGTCCCAAATGCCTTATGTCAAATAAAGCAGATTGCACTGAAGGACATCAGACTTGAAGGAAATGTTTCAAATTTTATATTTAAGGGGAATGGGGGTGGGAGGGAGGGGGCAAGTAAAGATTGAACAAGTTTAGTAGCAGTAACAGTAAATCATGTTTACATACGAGATTTATAGTCATGGAGGAAATAAAGTTGTTATATTTCCTTGCTTGAGTTTCATACCAGATGCGTTGGTCCATAAAGGATTCGTATCACAGTAGAGAGGACAACATTCTGCTCTGAACTAAAAGTGATTCTTTAGAGACATAACCTGCTTACCAATACCTGTCTTTGATTCATATTTTACTTTCAATAAAGCATGAAAGTGAAGAACTTGCCATAATTGTGGAAAAGTGTCTTCGGATTAGACTCCTCTCCATGTCGCCTACAGCGCGCCCGCCTCATGCACTGCCCAGTGGTCTGTCCCGTAGTGTTGGGTAAAGGAGGGGGCACCTGTGTGTCTCTCGCAATGAGCAGGGGATTGTGTCTCAGTTTTGGCTTCAAAGGCTTTTTGCATTCAGGCATTTAAGAAAGGATGGCAAATGTGTATTACATGCAGTAGCATCTTCCTCCAGGTTTGCTGTTATTCAAAAGTGGGAAATCAAATACACCTTGCACTTTTGAAAAACCTGACCACCTTATCAGAAGAGTGAAGTGGACTGAAGGATGTTTGAATACCACAAGGTTTTTATAAGATTTATTTTCCTGTCCTCTAAGTCGTTTCTTGGATCTTGCTTCTCTTTTTGAAAGCATTCTTCTGAAATGCCCAGAGAGGATCTTTTAGATCACTTTGTTTAAAAAAGAAAACAAGTGTATGGACGGGGTGTGCCGTTTTATCTAACTCAACATTATTCTTATTAGCAACACACAACTGAAGCAATATTCTTAAGAATATTGAAGGAATTTTAAATGGAACTTAAGCCTGGGGTCTGTGTCGCTGTTTCTCTGTGGAGTCTGTATGCACGTGTTCGGAGCAGAGACGCTGACTCAGGCATCTCTCGTTAATACTTTTTTTTAGCCTTGGGCTTGTGCTGGGCTTTCTCCCTCCCACCCCCCTTTTCTGAGAATTTAAACTCAAATAATGGACGGAAGAGGCAGGTTTCAATTTGAGGACCGGTAACCTTGGCAGCCTCCCCTCTGAATAGCTCTTTTTATCAGAATAATTATGGCTGTTTGGTAAAATTATAACTTCTTGCTCGTGTTTCCCCTCTGTGTTTGCAATGTCTTCAGTCTTAGCCCCCTGAGGAGGCGGGGGGTGTTGAATGAGCCTGTGTGGGAGAGAGAGCTGCACATGGGACCCTCAGAAACCGTCCTAGGAGCCAGCGGTTCCCACCTGGAGGTCGGCACAGGGAAGGAACTCGAAGTGGAGATCCCGGATAGCTGATCTTGATTTTTAGATTGCAATCTTTTATTTCACCCCAAAGAAATGAAGCTGGAGCATAAAAGTAATAACACACCAAGCGGCTTACTCTTTCCCAAGGGAAAGACGTGTGTGCAGGTTCACTTAGTGCTTGATGCAGAAGCTTCCTTTTCCCGACAAAGAAGCTGTTTGGCCAGAGCAGGTTCTTTCTGGGGATTGATATAAAAACGTCAGTAGCCGCCAGGAATCTGATATATTTTTTCCCAATTTGCCGTTAATAACAGTTTTAAAATTGTTACTTGAGTCTGTTTTCTTTATGCAATGCTATAAAAGAACAGCCTTATGTAAGTCAGGCTGATAACCCAGTCTCAGTACTGGCTTCTTTATTAACTCTGCCCAGGGGTAAGGGAGGGCCCAGAGTGAGCAAGTGATGCTCCAGGGCTCTGTCCTCAGCCCCAGCAGTTGTCTTCCTCCTGCCCTGACAGCTTCCTTTGTTCTACCAGTGCCACTCAAAACGTGTGTGGTGCGATAGCACCAGTAGCGCTGCGAAGCTGTATGGGCAGTGCAGGAGCTCAGGCCCCAGAGGCACTGAATTAGGGTCTGCATCGAGATCAGACCGCTCCTGCTCTTGGAAGTTTGAGAAGCCCTGGCGGACCGATACAAAGTTACAAAGAAATGTATACCGTGTTTAGTGGCCTTGCATTGCCCCTCTCACCTCTGTACAGGGAAAACAGGTACAAGGTGTAGCCTAAAACCAGATTCTTGCCTTGTCTGGATTTAGAAATGGATGGAGACCATTGTCTTCTGGGCTGTGACCACACTGAAGTAGAAAGACTCTTTCTATCGGGTTTTTTATGTAGTGCACGTGTCCTTTTTAATTTTAGATCAATCTTCTGTTGAAGGTATTATGAAGCTTGAGGTCCCCCATCCCCTTATATCTCTGACCATTCCTTAATCCTAAACGAATGTGTACATCATATGCTGGTACACACTGTTGCCATTACCTGAAATACAGGTTGCCATTTGGACGTCTTCATTCCCTGGGGGAATAAGTATCTTTCTGTGTATTAATGAACCGTGTTGTTGAGAGTTACTGTTATCTTTCTGCCAAATTAAAAAGAAATGAGTGTCCCTTTATTTCCATGGAATCGTAATCCAGAATGAATTTTTTTTTTTTACTTTAAAAATGTCCTGTTGGTTGGTCTGTGTGGTCATGAACTTGTTGATCAGAGCCTGGTTAATATTTGAAGCTAATGCTGGGATTGAATAACCTGTTTTAAGTCCCCAAGGCTGATTTATCTCTGTCTAAACAAACGGGAGAAGTGAAGTGAGCATCAAAGCCTGTCTTTCCTGTTACAGACCGTGGAGGAGCATCACATCCTTTCTCTTGTTGCATTTTAATGTTCAGCTGGTTCAGTGTTACAGGGGACTGTGAGCAGATTTCACTCAGGTGAAAAGCCAGCGTTTTCATTTTAAGCAGATTCTCACCCCTTTGCCAGCATCACCCCCTCCCCTATCACACGGTGCAGGGTTTTGTCGCCAGTTGCATTTCTAATTCTGAAGGCTAGCAGTTCACCAGCCCCAACCCACAGACATTGTATGGACACCAGTATTAGCTGGGGATTTGATTATCAACATTATTGGAATCTTTTACTCAATAAAATACAAATTATAAACACTTGTAAAATGGTACCACTCTGTTGGACAGATATTTCACTGAGCAACAGCTTTGTGCCGAGTCCTGCGTGCCAGGGAAAGAGTCTAGTGGGAGACACAGAAAACAACCCCTCCACCTCATGCGTCCCCAACCTTTGTGGTTTTTTCAAGTCTGGCTGTTGAGTCAGTTGGGCTAGGGAGTCTGCTAGCTGTTCAGATAGCATATACCTATGTAGGCAAGTTTTGAGAATTTGGGTCACCTGTGTTCCAGATAATTTCACCATTTACCTTGTGACTAAGGAAAGTTACTTAGCTTTGTCTTGTCTCCTTATCTCTTAGAAGAAGGCAGTCAGTGTTTGCTGCCTGTTGACCCTCCCACACTGAGAGTCAAGCAGTAATAAATATTGTTGGGGTAAAAGGCTTTGTGTTATTCTTTGTAATTAGAAAGACTCTAGCCTTTGTGAGGAAGTGCTAGGGAATCTTCTTTTCCGCAAGTCTTCAGAAAGAGGTCTTGGAACCTCATAGCCAAGCTACCCAGAACCCCTTCTCTGAGAACTTTAGAACATACCTTATGCTGGAAGCCCTTAGAGCTAAAATGTTGCTGGGCAGGTGTTCCATCATCCTGTTACATAAATCTTTCCTCCTGGCCAGTAAGGAAAATGAAGCTAATGGCCAAACAGTAAGCTGCCTTGATTCTGTGTTTATTTGCAGGGTCATGCTGAAAAGTATTCAAAACACGTTGAGAATGCGTGTTGAAGATTTATGTCTTTGTGATGGGCAGGTCCTGCCCCAGAGGGGCAGCTTTCAGTGTTTTGATTGTCATTGCCAAGAACATCAGGAACAGGTGCTGGGAGCCTTGGAAGCAGGGCTGTGCAGGCACCTGGCAGCTCGAAGCAATGCAGGAGACTGTGGCCAATGCTGACAGGCTGCTTCCTGATCTCAGAACCATGTGTTTTTCATTCTTTATATACCTCTTGAGACTTAGGGAATAATATCGTTCAAGAGTAGAGTACGTGGAACAGGTATTTCTTGTGCTTCCCCTTCCCTAACAAAAAACCCACAGGACCAGCTTTTTCAAATTAATACAGCATCCTGCTAACTGTATCTCATTCATCACTTTTTTTTTAATGCGTACGTTTTAGACAAGTTGGTGACATTTCTTCGTATGGTGAGATTTAAGTATCTTTTCTGAACCTCATTAGATTTTGGGAAGAAGGAAGAAGGAGGTTGCAGAATTCATCTCTTTCTGACTTGCCAGGAGTTGTGTGACCTCTTCTAGGTGACATTGGTCTGCCTCTAGAATTGGGACCTGCACCAGCTCATTACTGGACCGAGCCTTTGCTGTGTCCCACCCAGCAGAGGCAAGACCATGATCCCCGAAGAAGTGGATCCTACTGCCACATGGCCTCCATCCCACAAGTACAAGTGACGTGTTGGCTCTTCTCGTACTGTGTTTCACACTTTCTCATTCATGACGCTGTCTAAATTCCCCCTGAAGTTAGTCCTAAGGGCTTGTCCAACATGTTACTATATTGATTGCAGATAGAAGGCATGATCTGTTTCCCTCTAACATGCTTAAAGAAAAAAAAAACCCTGCCTTCAAGGACTCGGCTAAGATTGCGTAGGCCAGGGCCTTTGAAGTGAAATTGCTCTCCTTCAGGGACGGAGCCAGCCTTATAACAGCAGCTGGAATGGCAGCTTGAATTCCAGATCTGCAGTGCTGCCAGGGAGGGCAGGCCCTGGGCCACAGGAAGTGGGGGACACACCCCAGGGAAGCCAGAAGGCCTGGGCTGAATCGTTGCCAGGTGGCACATTAGCCTATGCACACATGTAGCTTGGTGTCACACTCCCTCTCCTCCATTATTCTCTGGTGCATTTGTATTTGTAACCGAGGGAACAGTAAATGCTACCAGCTCTTTTTATGATCCTGGGCAAATGTGTTCCCCTTTGGACCTCAGTGTTCTCTCTAAAAGGAAGTTGGATGTGTAGAAGTTGTCAAACATAAGCTAGGTGGAAGGAGACAGTGGGGCCTCATGTCTTCAGCTCTGCTCCCACACCCACCCACTCCCTGGAGGAAGCTCCGGGGAGTGCATCTGGAAAATCGCCCACTGGACAGCCTCTAAGGACTTCTCTTGTCAGTCTGTGAGTTGCCTCTTTGGTTGGTTTATTTCTGCAGTTTTTGCTGCATCTTTCCCATCTATAGCATGCACTGGTTCTCTGGATGAAAGAGGCTCCAAGCCGTGCTAGACTGTCTAGAATTCTGGAACTTTGTTTATTTTTGTCTTACTGAGAGGCAGAGTTAGGGCTGGATCTTATGTCTGCACCTAAAACCACTCTGATCCCAGAAAATGAATCAATGTAATTAGTGCTAGACTGTTGTAGCTCCCTGAGGGCAGGGGCTCTGGCCATCATATTCATCACTGTATCCCGCAGTGTGCCACATAATACGTCCTCAGCAAGGAAAAAGGAATGAACACTTCAGGATCCACTAGAAGCTCTTCTGCTCTGACAGTGAGACCCCTGGGAGGGAGCTTTCTGTTACTTCGGTATGACCAGAGCTGTCCCCACCTTTGGGCTTGTCTCTTTCGTCCTCAAAACAGGGACTTCCTAGCTCTGTGCACATTTGTGATCCAAAGACTTCTGTAACCCAGGAGTGTGTCCCCCAGGGTTGCATCCTCTGCCACATCTCCAGCGTCAGTGTGGCAGCCTCCTTCCCTGACAAACGTGTCCTTTGACAGATGTGCCCTGGTGCCGACTCCCACTCCTCCTCCTGTCTTGTTCTCACTGGAGCGGAACTATCCTCTTCTCCCAGCCACCCCTGCAGCCCACCCTCTTCTTTACCAGCCCCTCCTAGACCTTCCTCAGTGCTCAAAGACAACACACCTGGGGGACTCACCGCTCTCGAGTTTTCTGCCCCTGCTTTTCCTGCTGGGCAGTCTGTATCCCCATCCTTTTCCCCTTTGATCTGGCCGGGGAGGGGTGAGCAGCGAGAGGAGAGCTGTTTCCCAGAGGAGTCATTCCCATTTGAGGACTCCCTCGTGCATTATTCTGAGTTTACTGTTGTGCCACCCACGTTTTCATTGTCCATCCTTCTTAGATGTCAGATTTTTTCTAACCAGCTTTCATTTTTCAGCAATTGAGAGGGCAGGAGTGGTGGCTAGGTCGTAGGGTATTAAGTGTTTGAAAAAGAAAAGGCTTGTGCCCAGAGGCAGCCATGCATGAGTGGTCAGTCCTGAGTGGTTTGGATTGAAATAAGGCAGGGAAAGCGGAGCCCCGGAGCCTTTGTCCAACCTCCCCTCGGTACCCGGGCTCCGTGCCAGGCCCTCTGCCTGGTCCCCACTGCACGTGCTGCCTTCTCCCCAGGGGCCCTGAAAGTCAGGATGGTGCCCCCAGGACACACTGGAGATTGTAAGCCTCTTGCATTGAGGTTTTCTGTAAAGAAGAAAATGCTGTAATTGAAAAGCTCCTTGATTATAAAGAAGAAATAGAGAGGCCTGGCGCAGAAGTGCCTTCGTTCTTTGGCCTACGCAGCCAGGGTCGGGCACATTCAGTCCCCCGGTGCCAATAGGACCTTAGGCCCTTGGGGACTGTGGAGTTTGACAGTCCAGACCATGATAGGTCACCGCTGCAACTCCTCACGTAGTGCGTTTCTGCACTACCACTGCCTCCGTGTGCCCCCTTGCTCCGGCTCAGGTGGGGCACCTTTGTCTGCCCTCGCAGTCTGGAAGGTACCATTGGTAGTGCCTTCCTGGCTGGAGTTGGGAGCCCATGGTCTATTGTCTCACACCGTGGAGGGGCGAGGGCTCTTTGCCAGAGTGGCTGGAGAAGCAGGAAGAGGCCCTGGGATTGGCATTGAAATTGAATTCAAGGATCCATCCATCACAGCACACAACAAAGCTGAAGGATGGCGGGGAGATGTCCTTCAGAGAACCCTGGATCTGGTGTGCCCTCCCTGAGAGTGCGAGCCTAGCCCTGCTGTAGGCCAGTCAGCCCAGTGCATGCTGCCCTAGACGGTCTTAAGGCTTTCAGCCGGCATTTCCCAATAGGATTTTATTTCACCAAGATTCTCCCAGGACCAGTGCCCTGTAGACCATACCTGTTTGGGGCAATTGCTACACCATGAAATCCCTTCTGTACCATTCCCAGAAGTGCCTTGGCCAAGCTCGTTCAACTTCCCTCCTATTACAGCTTTGAACCAACCATATAGCCCTGGTGCATCCTGAGAAGGATCCAGGCCTGATGCTAGGCTGGAAATCAAGGGCCCCCAGGGGTGGGCTGGGCTCAGAGTGAGCAGGTGATGCTCCAGGAGTCTGTCCTCAGCCCCAACAGTTGTCTTCCTCCTGGCCTGACAACTTCCCTTGTTCTACCAGCGCCACTCAAAATGTCCTCTGTGGCCCAGTAGCACCAGCAGCGCTGCGAAGCTTTATGAGAGATGCAGGAGCTCAGGTCCCTGACCCACTGGGTCAGGATCTGCATTGGGATCAGGCTGCTCATGCTCTTAGAAGTTGGAGAAGCCTCGGGCTGGGTCCTCTGCGGCTGGGGGAGCTTACAGAAGGACTGGAAAGAACTAGTGCCCCGTGCCCACTTCCCTTCTGCCTTTTCACATTTGTGGGGGGTGAGATGAGGTGGGGGCATGTCCTGCTATCTATTCCTTCTTAATTCTAATTTCTTTGTTGGGGTGAAAGTCTTAGTGGGGAGACCCTCAATCTCGTGGGACTGAAAACTCAGGGGCCTGCATATCTCACATCGTCCAGAGGCTGATGTAAGGATTGCTGAAGGTCCCAGATCTTTCCCTTAATGAAATGCAGTCCCTGTGGCTGGGAAAATGGGAGGGGTGGGGGGGATGGAACTGACAATCACTTGTTAAGCACAGAGCAGGTGCTCAATAAATGTTAAATAAATGAAGACAAGCCTTGAGTCCTCCCTAAGTCCTGTCTGTGAAGTGGGTCTATTGGACTCGCTGACCTTGGAGGGTCCTGTCGGCTTGACCCACCTATTCTAAATAGTTGGTGAGATGGAGATTTGTCTCTATCACTTTTTCAGCCTCAGTTTCTCCAGTTATTAGAGCAAGGGGGTGAGATCCAGGGGTCTCAAAGACCCCCTCTAAAAGTAACGTTTGTGTGACTCGCGGCATGATCTTGGGGCCACCAAGCATACCCCCACCCATTGTCCCCCACAGCTCTGGCCTTGCAGACACAGTTTCCTCCATTCATCTAGGGTTGCCCCTTGGAGGGGAGCCCAGTAGAGAACAGAGAGGTGTATGACAACTGGGGTTCTCAGTGGGGAGTGGGGCCCAGGAGCCGCGCAAGTGTCCGGTGCTGCTGCTGCTGCAGCCACCTGTGACCTTGGGCAAGTCTCGTCCCCTCTCTGAGCTTCCGAGGTCAGACTAAGGTGATCTCTGCGGCCCCTTCCTGTCTGGGTTTTCAACTCTTGTCGGGACCCCACCTTACTCCTGCTGCCTTCCTCCACTTCCTCTTTAGAGCGCGGCCCGAGGCTCGCCTCCCGCTGTCCCCCGGTGAGGTTGGGAGTGGGGAGCGAGCAGCTCAGTCCAGGGAGGGTGTCCGGGAGCCGCTGACCGGCTGGGGAGGGTCACCGCGGGCCTCTGAGCGGAGTCCGTGCCGCCGGGGCGCAGCCCCCTCGCCCAGCTAACCCCGCGCGCCCTTCCTTCCTGCCCGGCTCCTGCAGACGCGGAGCCCGTGGGGGCCTGGGGCGTGGCCCTCACCTTTCCCGTCGCCCCCACTTGCCCCGAAGTTGTCCTTCCCACCGTGGAGCGTGAGCTGTTGGCTGGACCGCTGGGCTCTCCCCCGGGCCCTGCCACAGTCGGGCCGTGCACCCTTGAGCCCGTCTTTGCCCTCTCTGTTCTCAGTTTCCACACCTGTAAAATGGGGCACGAGCGCCGGCCTCGGGACCTGTCGTGGGGCGCCGGGCGGGGGGGGCCTCGGCTCCGCAGTGAGGGGGGAGCGACGCCGGGAACAGCGCTCCGCGGTCACGTGACGCCCCCCCTCCCCGAACTGCGGCGGCGGCGGCGGCGGCGACCGAGCCGCGTCCGAGCAGAGCTGCAGCGGCTGCCGCGGGCACCGGAGAGCCAGCCCAGGACGCCCCGGCCCAGGCCCGCGGTGAGTCCGCCCCGCCCGGGGTGCGGCCCTGGGAAGGGAAAGGGTCGGAGGTGGCCCGGGCTGCCCTCGGCCGGCAGCCAGGACCCCGCGCGGGCGGGCGGGGCGGGAGGGGGGGAGCGGGCGGGGACCCGGGTCCCCAAGGTCGACGGGGAGCGGGGACAGGGGTTGGCCGCGGCTGGGGCGGGGGAGCGAGAGGTCAGGCCTGGGCTGAAACGGCGGAGCCCCCCGCCTGCGGGGGTTGGTCCAGGCCGCGGCTGGGGGGCTCGGGTCCCACCCCCCGCGCACCCCGAGGAGGGGCGCCTTGGGTTCAGAGGAGGGAACGTGAAGAAGTGGGTGCGTTACCCGGATCCCTAGGGAGGGGCCCGGCCCTAACCCCCCAGGAGGAGGCGCTGCGGTTCTCAGAGGAGGGAAGTGGGGGTCCCCAAGCCCCACGACCCTGAGCCATGAGGGCGGTGACGTCCTTGCCTCCCCAGGGACAGAGCGCATTCCCCCTGCCCCCTGTCCCTGACCCACCGCGGAGCAGGGCACCCGCGTCACGCAGTCGGGCGCCCCCTCGTCGCCTCTCCTGGCTCCGCAGGATCTCAGGACTGGGTGGGAATCCACAGGGCGGTCCCTGCGCCCCTCAGGGGCTTTGGTGCCAGCTGTGGGGTGACTGGGCTTGGGGAAGATACCTTGTCTGTACACACACACACAGCTCAGGAGGTGCACACCCTCCCTTCATGGTAGTCAGACCCTGACCTGTGTGTGACCACCCCCCCACCAGTCCTTGTTGGGGTCGTACCACAAGCCTGGGGGTGCAATCAAGAAGGACACTCCACCCTCACACATGGCACATTGGCATCTGTCCCCGTGCTTCGTTTCCCTCCCTCGCCAGTCAGAGGCCGGCAGGAGGGGGCACTGAGGGAAGCTGGGTCAGGAGAGAGCAGGAGAGAGAGGCAGAGGGGAGATGAAGTATGGAGACATCATTTCCTCCCGAAAGGGCGCTGGGTCCCAGGCCCCTGGCCCACCCTGCCACAGGGCAGTGGTTCCTCTTTCCTGGGAGTGTCTGGAAGAAGAAGGGCAGGGGGTGGGGGGACTGAGATTACTAGCTAATGAGAGGGAACATCAGCCGAAGGTGCCCCTGAACTGGGAGAGGGCAGCAGCTGAGTGGGGGAGGTGGTGGTCATGCCCAGCTGGCCCTGAGCATCCCCCCACTCCTCTATCCAGGGCCTCAGCCTCCCTCTGAGCCCCCTGGCAGTTGGAGGATCTGGGGAAGCGGAGGGGTGCCTTAATGGCCTTGGAAAGGATCCCAGGGTAATGATTAATCCTCAGGTGGCGGGCGTGCCTTCCCCATACACAGCAACGTTGCAAGGTGGGGGGCTGGGATCTCCATTGTACAGATGAGGAAACTGAGGGTCAGAGAGGCTCAGTAAACTGCCCAAGGTCCCAGAGTTGCTTTCTGCCTGGGCTGGAGTCAGTTCTCTGACTCCTAAGGGGTGGAGTGGTCCACAGTGGACCTGCTCCCCTGTGCTGCCTGGGGCGGGGGCTGGAGGGGAGCATGGGGGCATCTGGATGGAGGTAGGGAAGCTGGGTCAGGTCGAAGAGAACACCTCCACCTTTCTTCAGGGTCCAGAACTGAGACCTTCTCTCCCTCACAGAGCCCCGTGCTCACTTTGCTGCCCCTTCCCACAGCCATGATGGTGTTCCCACTCTGGAACCTTCCCAGCTCTCAGCCTTCCTTGGGCAAAGCCCTCTCCTCTTCTCTCTGCCCCAAGGTGCCTGCCTGGCAGGGGTCTCAGGAGGTCCCTCTCCTGGCTCTGTCCACCCTCTACCCCCTAGGAGACAAGAAGGATTCTTCCTTTGGCCTCTTGAAATGCAGAGGGTCTCCTCTTTGGCTCAGGCGTTTCTGCTGCTCGGGCCTCAGGCTCCCTGCAGAGTCTGCACAGGCCTGGGGTGAGGGAGCCTGAACCCGCTGTACCTGCCTCTCACCTGGTCCCACCCCCGGCCCGGCTGTTGTGTTCTGGAGCGAGAGGCCCTTTGAGGACTCCTGGGGCAGTTCTGTCTTCCACACCACCTGTCTGTCTATGGAGGCCTTTGTCCAGGCTGTCAGAGGCTGCTGAGCAGTCACACGTGCTGTGCAAACAACTGAGACCGCGCACAGCCAGACACAGACACAAACACTGCTCAACTCACAAACACCCCGAGACCCAGACGCAGGAACACACAGGCACACCCAGGCCAAGACCCCCGCTTCCAACTCTGACCAACTGCAGACACGAGAGACACACTGTCCAGATGTGTACACAGCAAGATAGACCTCCTCGGAAGCCCTCCTTGGGCTGATATCTGCTTCTATTATCCCCTCCAGGGTGCTCACGTGATAACACACACACGCGAGAAAGAGCACAGGAAAGCTCCACGCCCTTAATAATGAACCTGGCAGATACACACATGCACCCACCCTTCCCCAGGCTGTGGGTGCACACATGCGTGCATTGCATCAGCTTCCTGCATGTGGGACATGAACTCCTCATCACCCCGGGAGGGGGTGGCAGAGGCCCCTCTGACCACTTCCAGCAAAGCCTCTCTCTCTTCTCTCTTTTCTGCTTCACGTGAACGCAGCTTGGCTGACCCTAAATACTGGGAAACCCTGGTGTTTCAATGGACCCTCCTCTCCTGCACTCGACCCCCACACCTGCCAGGTTGCCAGAGGAGCCTCTCCCCTGGGCTGCCCCTTTGCTGCCCCTGAAGGTGCCGCTCCACAGGCCACTCCCAAGACAGAACCCCCCCAGCCCAGGCCCCAAGCACCCCTGGGGTTCCCTCTCCTTTGCCACTTTTACTGGGAGGGCTTGCCAGGTCCTGGTTTCTGCTTTGCCCTTCCAGCAAGGCTGGGGGCCAGCTGGTGTGAAGGGAGGGGAATTCTAGAGTCCTCCTCTGCTTACCTCCTTGTTGGGCAGAACCTCTGCCAGGCTGGCCCTGGCCCCCTGGCTGTGCTGGCGAGAGGCTGGCATCACTGGGAAGCACCTGCTGAGAGATACTTCTGTGGGCTCAGATGAAGTCTCCAGGGCAGACTGATGCCAGGTGGGGGGCAGCGAGGGGCTCTGGGCTTCGCCATTCTCACTTGGGCACACACCCTAGGCTTGCCAGAGTGCTGGTTCCAAGCCCAGGCCTAGCCCTGCCTCTTGCTGGCTGTGTGACTTGGGCGAATGATTTCCCCTCTCTGGGCCCATCTCCAGCTCCAGGCGGCTCAGCCTGGCTAAGTGAGGAGTGAGATGGCAGCCCTGTGCCAATGAGGAAAGTAAGTGTGGCTTTGCTGGGCAGCATGGGGCAAGACGGGGCCCCTGGCTAGGGGCTCCTGGCAGAATGAAAACACTAGGTCCGCACTAGGTCAAGCAGGGGTTGCCATTCTGGGGACTTCCTGGGGCATCCACGCTGGGGTCCTCAGAGGGGGACCTGAGGGCAGGGGGCTGCAGCCGTAGTTTACGTCTATGGGTATTTTTATGCCCCAAAATGTGCTCTATTTTTAGGGCTGCAGACTAGTGCTTGCAGGCAGTGACTCAGAGAGGAGGGAGGGAGAAGAGGCAGTGGGGCGCCGGGGGGAGACACCCCAAAACAGGGGGACCCACTGGGATACCAGCCTTCCCCACTGGGAGAAAGGAGGCAAACCTGTGATGCGCCTGCCGTGTGCTGGCACAATGGTAGGGACCGCGTTTGCACACTCGCTAAGCATGTATTGAGTGTGTACCGTGTCTCAGGGACTATGACAGGCACCGGGACACAGGTGTGAGCTGGGTGTGGCATGCTTCGGTCCCTGCCACAGCCCAGTGTGGTGTTACTGTGACCACGTCTCAGATGAGGAGGTAAGGCTCACAGAGGTCAAGTGACCTGCCCACTCCGCTAGTAAATACCTCTGCCACCGTGGGCCACGCTCCTTTGGGCCCCCTTTTGGAGGAAGAAAACCTCAATTCAAATTCTGACTTTGCCACTGACTAGCTGCACAACTTGGGGCAAGTTACTCCATCTCTCTGAGCCTGTTTCTTTATTTGTAAAGTGGAGATCCCCCACTTTATGTGCCTGATGGGGTTGTTTCAAGGGTTAAGAAGACTAATGTAGGCAAATGCCCAGGGCAGTGCCCAGCTCAGCGCGGGCATTTGTTGGGGACTAGGAGGAGATGGGCTGGGAGTTGTCAGGAGTCCTAGTCCAGTCTCTGCTGTGTGACTTTGGACAAGTCACTTAATCTCTCTGTGCCTCATTTGCTGTATGACCTTGGACAAGTTACTCTCTCTGTGCCTCATTTCCTTCTCTACAGAATGGGGATGATGAGCCCTTGTTTGCCTCCTACCTGGGAGTGTTGTTTGTGCAGATCAGACATGATGGCTGGGAGCTGCTTTGAAAAACATAGAGCTTCCCTCAGAGATATGAATGCACAGAAGGAAAAACAAACACCAGGAAAATATGGAGGAAAATCTTTTTTAAAAAACTTCAAATATTTTATTGCAGCAAGAGAAAAATAAGCCTTGTCTTCTCTGTTTTGGGGTAGTGGGAATTTTTTCCATGACTTCACATTTCCAAGGCAGTTGGCATTGCTGCTCCCACGTGGGATGAGTAGTTTTCCCCCTTGAGGACTCAGTGCCTGGCACATAGTAGGTGGTCGGTAAATGGTAGGGGCGGCTATTGGTGAGATTCTGGGTCGCTCAGTGAAAGGAGGAGTGAAGTGTTTCTGGCGGTGTGACGACTACAGCCTGAGAGGTGCGATCAGGACACTGGCTTGGCTTCAGTGGAAGGTGCGTGTACGGATGGAAGGAAGTTTATTAAGGGCCTTGAATGCCAGGCTGAGGAGTTTGTGTTTCCCTGAAAGCCAGTGGGGAGACCATTGGAGGGACGGCTGAGCCTTCTGTGGGCAGGCCTTGGGTACCTGGCCTGGCGCACTAGCCAGGAATGAGGAACTGGCCTGGCCCAGTTCTCTGTCCTGCGCCTGCTCTGTAAGTATGGCTCCACTGCCTGTTTCTCTGGGTCTCATTTTCCCCATGTATGCAAAGGAGGGGGCTCCTGCATCTTCCATCCCAGGGGCAGGCGAGAGGACCAAGGCACCAACCGGTCAGGAACTAGGGGGCTGTTGTCTGTGCTGGAAAACAGGAGATCCAGGTTCCCCCTCTGACCCCACCTCGCTAGCTGGGTGATCTCGGGCAAGTCACCTGTCTCTTCGAGCCTCCCTTTCCATCTGTGGAATGGGTGGATGTGGTTTCAAACTGCCTCTGCAGTTTGGCTCCAGTGAGACCAAGCTGGTGCCCGTGCTGTATGAGCCTCAGCTGTGTCCTGTCTCTGGGGGAATGGTGCTGTTTCTTGCAACTAGCTGTTCCCCAGGCTCCCCTGAGAATTTGGGGCTTCTGGGATTTGGGGGGACAGCAAGTGAGGACAGACTCTGATCCGCCAGAGAGGCCATGACCTTCTCGAGCCGCAGGAGCCTCAGACCTGCTGTAGCCAGGCTGCTGGGGGGAGTGGAGGAGTGAGCATGTGGGTCCAGCCCTCTGCTCAGCTCCTGAGTTCTCGGCCCCATGTCTGCGAGGGAAAGACACCCCCATCCCCAGCTCAGAGGACAGTCCCCTCCAAGGCTCCTCTGAGTTAGAGCTTCTGGGGTGGGGTGGAGGTGGCTGATAGAGAGTGACCTTGGAGACTTCTCTCTGCTCCAAGCTCGGTGCTGGACTGCTGGGGCAGCCCTGACTCCTCCAGTCTCAAAGGTAGGGTGTGTCATTGTCCTGCGAGGGGCTGCCAGGACGAGGCCCAGGCTGATGGTAGGCAAGCCTCCCACCTTGCTGCCTCTTCCCGACCTCGGAGGTCTGGAGAGAGGCCATCCACCTCGGCAGGCTGCTGCAGGCCTTGTGCCAGCTGGGGCAGCAGGCTCAGGAGGCCGCAGGGCTTCAAGGCTCTGGGTAGGTGGGCTCCAGCCTTGCCCCACTCACAACCTGCCTCCCCCTGAGATGTAGGGGCTTTTCCAGGTGCATAGAAGTGCCCTTACAGTCCCTCGCCCAGGGCTTCCAGCTGGCAGAAACAGGACTGGACAGAGCCCCTGGGCCAGAGCCCTCACCTGTCCCAGTCCTGGCAGGCCCCCAGACCTCCCTGGCTGGAGAGGTGTGGTCCCCCGTGGTCCTCTGAGGGGCAGAGAAACCTGGGACCTGCCCTGTGCCCTCGCCCCCTCACTGTACCGTCGGGGCCTGTCCTGTGTCAGCCAGGGTGGGAGCTGGCTGGCTGGCTCAGGGACTCCAGGAGGGTTCTGGCAGGGGAGAAGCAGACTGGAGGCTGAGTGATCGAACGCAGGTGGGGGTGTTCGTTGAGTACTTAACAGTATGCTGGCCCTGTGCTGAGCACTTTTCACGAATCTATTTAATCCTCAGAGCAGTTATTATTAGGCCCACGGAGGCTCAGAGAGGTTAAGTAGCCTGCCCAAGGTCCCCCAGCTGGTGTATGGCTGGAGTTGAGATTTGAATTCAGGGCTGTCTGAGTCCAATTTTACCACTTCAGTGTACTGCATGCAGAATTAGATGGGGAGGGGAGGGCACAAGAGAGAGGAATGGGCTCTGCCCTAGCAATGGGGCATTTCTGGGCAGGGGCGGGGGTGGGGCTCAAATTCTGGGGCTGTCTGCACACCCAGGACCTGGCCCTGAACCTCCTGGCTTCTCTTCCCTCCCTTTTCCCTTCCCCATGGCCTGTCCCTGGGGCTCAGCACCCCGGGCTGGGTTGGGGGAAGAGGATGAGTGGGGAGGTCTATTTGCGGAGGTTCCCAGGGACGTACAATCCCAGAGACCCTGGCTTCTCCTGGCCCCCTCTATCTGTATGAACTCCCAGCTCGGAAGCTGAGAAATCCTCAGCATCAGAGCTGGAGAGAAGCCCATGGAGATCAGCTGGTCCAACCCCCTCGTTTTACAGATAATAATTATTATAATTACGCCCGATGGTAGCAATTCACAAAGGGCTTTCACATCTGGGTTGCCTCTGATGTGCGCCAGAGCCCTTGGGGCTGGCGGAACTCGAGTGGTGATTATTATTATTCTCTTCTCCACTTTGGGCTGAGGAAACCGAGGTTCAGAGAGGTTCAGAGATGGGCCTCGGGGCACACAGCTGGCCTTGGTACTGGGCTCCACACTCAGATCTCTCTTCCCCCTGAGCCCATTGCACCATCCTGGGTCCCCTGAGACCCGGAGCCCACGTGGTGTGGCTCAGAACTGCATCCTGCGTTGGGGCAGGGCAGGGGGTGGTGTCTGGGGGGCCTGGTTCTGAGAGGTCTGCGTGGGAACACGGCAGGTATTAAGTGAAGCTCTGGGACTTGCAGAGTTGCCCGCCTTCCTCCGTGTTGCGGGAACACACTCCCCTTCTCTGTGCCAAGAGTGACAGACTGAGGGGCAGAGCCGTTCCCTAGAGGCCTCCCCACCCACCATGCCCTTGGGAGCCAGGCTGCCCCAGAAAATCAGACTGAGAAGGCTCTTTGAGAGCCCTCATTACACTGAGAAGGAAACGGGCCCAGAGGGGTAGGGACCTGCCACAGTCACACTGAGCCGGTGGCAGAGCCAGGCCCAGGACCCGGCTCTCCTGACTCAGTGCATGGCTGTGCTGCACATGTCCAGTAATGGGACTGAAGACAGTCTCCACTTACTGGGTGCCGACTGTGTGCCAGGGCTGAGCACTTTACACTGAATCCTAAGACCAACCCTATGAGGTAAGTACTATTATTATCATTACCATCTCCTTTTACAGATGAAGAAACTGAAGCTTCGAGATGTTATGAAAATGGCCCAAAGTCACAAACCAGGAAGCAACAGAGGCGAGAATTCAAACACAGGTCCCTCTGACTCCAAAGCCAGGCTGATGTCAACCCCTCTGTGTATTATGATAGGAATAAAATTGATTTGGTCTTCCTTTTTGTTCATAGCCAACCTAGGAGATCATTCGTTCATTCATTGAACATTCGTGGAGTGCCTATTGTGCCGAGGAGGCCAGGGAGCTGATCTGGAGGCTGAGGCCGGGGTTGAGGGTCAGAGATTAGGCAGTGAGGTGGCAGGTCTCCAGACACTCCTTTTTTTTTTTTTTTTAAAGATTTTATTTATTTTATTTTTTCCCCCCAAAGCCACAGTGGATAGTTGTATGTCATAGCTGCACATCCTTCTAGTTGCTGTATGTGGGACTCGGCCTCAGGATGAACGGAGAAGTGGTGCCTCGATGCGCACCCGGGATCCGAACCCGGGCCACCAGCATCGCAGCGCGCGCACTTAACCACCAAGCCACAGGGCCGGCCCGTCTCCAGACACTCCTAAATTCTCTGCCCCACCAAGGATGGCTGCCCCCCCCGCTCCTTCTGTCCCCAACCCAGCCAAAGACTGTGCCTTTGCAACCTCTTTCTCTGCCCTGCTTGCTTGCCCACGATGTAGCCTGATTTACCCTTGTGGGAAAGGGGGCATGACTCAGCAGGGGCTTCTGGATTTTGTGCACTTCGAAGAAGATTCTACTGGCAACAGGATTAGCAACCAGTGCCATGCCAGCCCTTTGCGGGCACAGGCACTGTGCTAGTTCCTCTCTCTGTGGGCATCACCTCATCTAACGCTCACTGTCACCCTGTGAGCCAAGAGCTAGTGTATCTCCATTTCCAGATGTGGGAACTGAGGTGCAGAGTCACACAGCTCAGGACTGGGCTGGAACCCCGCTCTGTCTGGCTCTCATGCCTGTGCCTTTACCCTGTGGCTCAGTCTGCCCTGCTCTGTGTCCAGGCTCTGTGCCCAGGCTGTGTGGTTATGCATTTAGAATCCAGGTTCCTGGAAGGCAGGGCTTCAGCCAAGCAGCAAGTATTTATTAAGCACCTACTGTGTGCCTTGGGAAAGAGCTGTGTTAGGCTAAAGCTTGTGAGGATGGGGAGCTAGAGAGTCCTCTGTGAGGGATATGGGGCCCCATGCCACCACCCCACCCAAGACCTCAGAGAGAGGAAGCTTTCCCGCCTCCAAGGGTGTCAGGGCAGGGTAGCGTGTGCTATTTGCAGGGCTTTCTTCTGGGCGGGAGTGTCCCTGAGAGTGACTCAGAGCAGAGTTAAGACCTCAGAGGGTCTTCACAGCCACTTCTACTTCCTCTGACGCTCAGGCAAGCCGCTTAGCCCCTCAGGGCCTCAGTTTCCTGGTCTGTGAACTGGGGATGACAATAGCACCTAATTTACAGGGTGGTCATGAGGACTGAACCAGCAGGAGTGCTTGGCACAGGGCCTTGGGAACTAGTTGCTGCTTACTGAGCTGAGGTGCATGTGTGAGGTGCACGTGTGGTGGGAGTTGAGGTCTTGAGGGGGCGTCAAAAGAGACGGATCTGCTCTGCAAGCCTCAGTTTCCCATCAGTCATGGCTGATGTAACTCTTGCATGCTCTGCCTCACGGGGCTGTTGTGGGGATCACAGAGGTCCCGGGGCGCGTAGGTGCGGCTCCGTGATCTGCACACCGAGCGAACGGGTCCCGGGAGCGAGGGGGCGGCGGGAACACGGTGGGCGGCGCCACAGGTGCCGCCATTGTCGCGCGCAGGTGTGCCATTGTGGGCCGGGAGAGGCGCGGCAGTTCGCTCCAGGGAGAAGGGAGAGGGCAGGCTCTGAGGGCCGTCTCCGCGCAAGGGGAGGAGTGAGTGCGGGGGTGGCGGGCGCGGCCGGGAACGCAGGGCGCTCCCTCCGGGCCCTCTCGGGGGTCCCCACCCTCCCCAGGGGAGACGCCGTCCCGGGGCGCTGTCCCTGGTCCTGGAGCCCGCCCGGGTTTCGACCTGCAGTTCCTGTGGTGGCCAGTTGAGGGCGCCCGGAACCGCGGCGGACTTCCCAGGCCCTTTTCAGAACACGTTCTTAAAGAGCATTCTTTATTTTCCTTTAATGGCATTCCTAGATAATAAGCCTACCTACACACCTAATTTCAAAAACCAAACCATATACTGCCCTAGGGAAGTAAAAGCCCTCTACTTCCATAAATACTCTGGCATGCTCTCACCACAGGACCTAATGAAGTAACCAAATGCTTACACCTGTTTTTATATATATATAAACTTGAGATTTAAGGGCAGAAAACCTTATCGCTGTACCTGACTTCTAGTTCAGTAGTTGCATCTTTGGAAGACTCAGCATGTATTAAAGACACACTAAAAAATACTCGGATGTAAACCAGAGTTAGGTTCTAGGATGGGATAAACAGGCTTTTCACCCACATGAATGTCTGGGGAGATATTGGATGCATAATAAGTCTTCCTTGGGTGGGATTCTCCCTGGCATAGCTTTCCTGGCCCCCACCCACTGAATGACAGTGGTGATCCCAGTAATTGCTGAGGACCAAAACCGCCCTCACATATTTCCGTAATGCCCTCTAGGGGGCAGAACCACCCCTGTTGAGAACCACTGCCAAGGTGGGGGCCTTGGCGGGGTGAAGAGGGGCTCGCAGAATCCCAGACTGGCTGAGCAGGAGGGTGACACTTTAAGGAATGACAGGGCATCCCGTCCCCCATCTTACAGATGGACCAGCAGAGGCCTGAAGTGGGAAGGGGCTTGTGCCAGGAAACGCTAGTGACCAGCAGAGCCGAGGACCCCAACCCATGTCTCCTGCCCCCTGGTCCAGGGCTCGGTCAGCCCAGCTGCCCTGAGTGGAGTCTGGGCATCAAGCAGTCTCCCGTCCAGCTCAGCCTACTGCCCCTGAAAATGGGCGGGGAGAGCCCTGCCCATAGCAGAGGGTAGGAGAGGGGGGCAGGCTGGACTCCAGCCTGTAATGTGTGAGAGGGGCCTCAGCACCCCCTCTCCTCGGTGATGCAGCAGTTGCACATCTCTGGACCCCCAAAGAGCCATCCTCTCTCCTCCCTTTATTTCTTCCCAATAGTTAGCTGGGCACTCTGTGTGTGTGTGTGTGTGTGTGTGTGTGTGTGTGTATTGTGTGAGCCTCACTTAAAGCCCATGACCTAAGGGCATGTGGGCCTGTGAAATCTGTACATGAATCTGTTGTCATTGCTGTGTGTGCACACGTGTGTGCAAAACCAGCCATCTCAGTAGGCGAGCACACACTGATTTGGGACCTGTGGGTGTGAGCTTGATCTGACCTGTGCATGTGTGTGCACCTGTGGGTTTGCAGGGCAGAGGCTGCCGTTCATGTGAGCATGTCTGCGTGCACTTGATCTTGATATGGTCTCCAGAGGCATGAGTTAGGTGCCTCAGTGCACAGTACAAGGGTAAGTGCGTGTGCGACCTGGTGAAGTTTCTGTGCAGGTGAGCACACGGGTCCACACGGACCTTGTCTATCTTGTTCATCCTCTATTGCTAGTGCCCGAACAGTGTCAGGCACACAGCGGGTGCTCAGTGCATATTTGTTGACCAACTGAAGGAAGGAAGAAGTGCCCTCATGTGTGTCTATGTTTCCAGAAGGGCTTTGCTCTCAGGAACCCTCGAGGCATATAGTCCATATGGCAACCAGAGACATATCCTCGGGGGTGGGGCCTGAGTGGAGGTATTTATTTTGGCCAGGCCAGATTGTCCTGGTCCCTGATGGGGACACTTTGAGTAGGCAGGGGTCTCAGGAACCCATTGAATGGGGGAGGGGTCTCAGAGCCAGGACAGGGGATGGCTGGGTCACTAACCTCACTGGGAAGCTGCTTGGGGAGAGAGTGTGAGCCAAGCCACACTCACTCCTCCCTCCCCTTCCCAGGGCCTGGAGACCCCCCAGGAGACTCCTTCTCCAGGAGCTCAAGGTTTGCAGCATCCTTGGCCATGGGCTGAAGATAATGATGCTTCAAGCCCATGGAATTCTCTTAAGGCAAATGCATTTTTCCATTATTATGTCTCTAACCCAGCAAAGTGAGAGTGGGTATTTATTTATTTATTTATTTATTTTTTTTTAATTAATTTTTTTTTTTTTTTTTTTTCCCCTAAAGCCCCAGGCGATAGTTGTATGTCATAGTTGCACATTCTTCTAGTTGCTGTATGTGGGACGCGGCCTCAGCATGGCCGGAGAAGCAGTGCGTCTGTGCGCGCCCGGGATCCGAACCCGGGCCGCCTGTATCGGAGCGCACGCACTTAACCGCTAAGCCACGGGGCCGGCCCAGAGTGGGTATTTAATATATGAGCGAACTGAGGCCCAGGAAGGAAAACTGATTAACGAAGAGCCACACAGGAAGCTGCCTGGCCAGGCAGGAAGCCCAGCACCACTCTGTTCCTGCCCAGGAGGCCCCAGGCAGATATCCTGAATGGGAATGACTGGGTCGGGGCGAGGTTGCTGGGGACCCTGGCAAGAAATGACCCCACCAGCCCCATCTGGAGCCCAGGCCTGAGATCCCCCCAGCAGTCTGACCCTCCCTGTGCCCTTACATTTCCCTGCCGAGGGTTGGGAAGGGGGAGCTGGAGGCGGGTAGGTGGAACTCTCAGAGTTCAACCTGGGGTGAACTTGGAAAGGGAGCTCTGAACCCCTCCACCTCTGCACCCTTCCCTCCTCCTTCACACGGTCTGACAGCTGTTTGAATAACTTGGGTGCAAATCTAGGAGGCCCAGAAGAGGAGGCTTCCTACTAGAGGGAGGGCCTGGACCCTGGGGGGCAGCCTGGCTCTGGTTTCTAGGTGAGAAGCTGGAGGGAAAGGAAGAAGGGAGCCCTGTCCCACCCCAGAGATGGCAATGACTTCCCAGTGCCAGTTGCCAAGCCCGGGCTCTGTGCTGACTTGGGAGTAGTGAGTTCCCTGTCACTGGGGCCAGTGGAGGTCGGATGTCTGAGGGGTGTTAAATAATGTGTTTGAGGTCACACAGCTAGGAAGTGTCAGAGCCTGGTCCAGCCTCTACGCCCTTACGACACTGCCTCTCTGTGTGTGTCTGTCTGTTTTGGAGGTGGTTCCACATGCCCACACATAGATCTTTCCAACAGCTGCATGGTACCGCCTGGTATAAATGGACCTGAATTTATTTATCCAGTTCCCTCTGGATGGCCATTAGTTTGTTCTGGAACTCTTACTAATAAATCTTTGCTAACTACAAAAATGGTGATTTCATGTAGTTCAGCTTAATACAAATGATGCTGCAGCTAGTGTTTTATTCAATAAACACATGCTATTCAAATACTATTCTCGATGCTTTGCAAGTATTAACTTAGTTAATCCTTGGTAAAACCCTCTGAAGTAGGTACTGTTGTTTTCATCATCAACCCCATTTCGCAGATGAAGAAACTGAGGCACAGAAAGATGAAGTGACTTGCCTAAGGTCACACAGCTGACAAGTGGGAGAGGTGGGATTTGATCCCTGGGAGGGTTCACAAGGATGGGGATGTAAGCACGTGCCTCCCTCTCCCTTGTCCTCAGCCATTCATCCTCAGGCTCGCGCGCTGTGACGTAGAGGGTACATTCTTGGAAGTGGTCTTGCAGGTGAAGAAGGTGCATTTAGTTGCCTGAGGGACCAGGAGCTGGCCAGAGAGTGTCCTGTGCATCCCTGGCTGAGGGAACATGACCCCCACCCCCACCCCACCCCCAGCTCTTGCCAGTGAAGCGGCTGCAGCTGGTCAGGGCCCAAGAGCCGGAGCCCACACTGGACTCTTTGTCTTTGGTGGGAAGCCTGCGGCCCCCATGGCCCCTCTCAAGGGCCCACTGTCCCAGCACCAGCGGGGCCTCCCGGGGGCCAGGCCCGGCTGGGAAACTTGGCACATTGGAGGCCCCTTGGCCACCCTGCCAAGTGGACATGCAGAGCCCACTCAGGAATCATTCCCACTGACAAGACAGACTGGCGAGGCGGAGGGCCACGTCCAAGGCGGTGCGGCAGCCTGGATGGGGCCGGAGTCCTGGGTCCCAGCCCTGGTACTGTGCACACCCCCAGTGGCCCAGGCCCAGCGCCTGGTCCTCCCCTCCCCCCAGCTCTCTGGGCGCCACTGCTGCTGCCACTACGGAAGGACTTCCTGCCTCCTCAGGCCAGCCTCAGTGCTCCCAGAGCCTGCCCCTCGGGAGCCCTGCTGGACTGCCCTGTGGGGAGTGGGCTTCCCACACTGCCCTGAGGTGGTCCCTCCACCCAGAATCTGCGGCCCTGCCCAGAGCAGAAAGGGCCCAGCCCCGGCTCCAGAGCACCCTGCGAAAAGGGAGCCAGATCCTCCTCTGAGAACCAACCCAAGGGGTTAATTCTAGGGGCGAAGAAATCACGCTTGCCCTGCCCGGGCTCTCAACTCTGCAAGGGGCTCTCGAGGGCTCCTCTGCCCCTCAGAGTGTGTGGAGAGGAGAAGGGGTCCAGGGAGGAGGTAGAGGGGGGTAAGGGGGCAGACCCCCCAAGAGAGAAGTAATTGCTGTGAGCCAAGGTCTCAGTTTCTATGTGTCTGAAATGGGGAGACCGCTGTACTACCTCCCCCTGCCTGGGTGAGGCAAACTATGGAGCCCTGTCCCCAGACCTGTCATTTCCCAGGGGAAGATGGAGCTAACTGAGCCCTGGCCCAGGGCCCAGGCAGAACAGCTCCTGACAGCCTTCTGAAGAATCTCTGCCGCCCTATCCTTGTGCCCTTGGCCGTCCCTCCTCCCTTGTGCCCCCACTGCATCCGTTCCCTGCAGTCCCTTCAAACAGAAAACTCCATAGAAAACCTTGAGTCTCTGGGGGCCTCCCTGGGTGCAGGGGGTGGAGGGGATAATCCCTCCCTCTTTGGGGGGCAGAGGGGGCATTCTGGGAGGGGTGGGTGAGTTCTGGGGGCAGGGCCAGTGTCCCCCGTCTCCTGACACATCTTTACTTGGGGCAGTAGAGACAGCTTCCTGTGGGGTGGAACACTGGACTGTGAGCTCTGGGTGAGTTGGGTGCAGAGGAGGGGCTCAGAGTGTTTGTTGGGTGACTGTGTGACCAGCCTTAGGACTCAGAGGCCAGTTCCCCCTGGAAAGGTTGCTGAGTGAGGGAACATGGGCCTGATGAATTTTCCAGAAGAGAATGGGGTATCTCCATTCCTGCCCCTTTGCCCCTCCTCCTCACTGGGGGCAATGGGCGGCTCCTGGGAGAGGACGATGAGAGTGGGCAATAGAGGGCTGTTAGAGCCTCGGTTCTTTCCTTCACTCAGTCATTTGCCGGAAGAGCAGAGCTTCTGACGACAGTGGGGACTCTGGCAGCTGGCATGTATTGAGCATTTACTGTGTGCCAGGCCTGGGCCGAGCCCTTCAGGTGCGTTAACTCACTCGGTCACTGCAAGGGCCCTGGGCGTGTGTGTGAATTAGTCCCATTTTACAGATGAGAAATTCGAGGTGCAGTGAGGGCAGGGACTTGCCCACAGGGCAGACCATTTTGACCCTGGATTCCAAGTCCTTGACCCGGCCCGCTGTGAGCGCCCCCTTCGTGATGACGGGGGACAGACCCACCGACAGAGCCCCATGGCTCTAGGGGGGATGGAAGAGGGTGTCGCCCCCAGAAGAGGCTCTGCAGCCCTTTACGCCCCTGCTCTGGGGTGGAGAGTCGGTCTCGTCCTACCCGGTCCCGCCGGCACTCGCAGAGGCACCGCAGAGGCCCCGCCCGGCCCCCTCATCCCCCCCACCGCCCCCCACCCCCCCCCACCGCCCCCCAGTTCCCCACCTCCCCTCCCCTCCCCGCCGCCCCAGTCCCCAGCTCGGAAAGTCCAGCGAAGCCCCCGCCCCGGCCCGAGGGCGGCGCGAACAAGCGGCCCTTTCTGCGCGCGCTGCCCCCCGCAGCTGGACCGCAGCCCGCGGGGGCGCGGACAATCCCGGGGCTTGTGGCCGGGGGCGGGGCGGCCCGCGTTGCCAAGGTGACCCGGGCGCGGGGAAGGCGGCTCCGCTCGGCGGGCGGCGGCGGCGGCGGCACCATGAGCGGCCGGAAGCGCAGCTTCACCTTCGGGGCCTACGGCGGGTAGGTGCGCGCGCGGGGGCCCGTGTGCGCGCGCCCGCCTGGCTCCCGCGAGGCGGTTTGGGTGGTTCAGTGGTTGTGAATTTGTGCTGTGTGTGAGGTGAGCGGTTTGATGTCAGTGCGTAGCAGCAGTGTTGGTAAGTCTGTGTCTGTGTGTGTATTTGTATTCCTGTGTGTTCCGGTTGCGTGTCCGTGTGCACGTGTCAGGATGTGAATGCGCGGGTGGGCATTTCTGTGTTTGTGCCTAAGTGCCTGACAGTGTATGTAGATGACTGGTGTGTGGACAGGCAGGCTGGGCCTGTGTGTGTGCGCTCTTGGGTGCATGGTAGTGGGGTGGGGGGAGGCAGGTCAGGGGGAGGCCCTGCAGGGGCCCCCACTTGGCCTCTGAAGCTGCTGGGCCCCTGCAGTGAGTCTTCAGAAGAAGGGAACCTAGAAGCCATTAGCAGGTCCCTGCCACCCCCTGCCCGGGCACCTGGGCTGGCCCTGTGTCATGCCGCTTGGCTCTCAGGAACCGGCTCCTCCCAGGACTGCTGGCAGCCTGGGCCTGGAGACGTGTGCGGGGAGGTCAGAGGGGTGACTGGCCCATCTTGGGGTAACTGTCCTTCCTGACCCCAAATACCCATGTCAAAGGGGAGCTGGGGGGATTCTTGCCTTAGGCAGATATTTGGCAAATTGGAAGGAAGACTGGGTAGACAGACTGGGGCTGGAGCCCCTTCCCTGACTGGCCAAGTAGTTGCATAACCTCCACCGGGCCCTGCCTCGCTATGGTCAGAGGGACACAGCACCCATCTTTGGGGTGCGGAGTAATTGGGGTTCGCGTATGTAACACTGCTGGTGTAGAATAGGCGTGGGGATTGTGTCCAAGGCGCCTCCTCTGTCTGGACGCCCAACCTCCAAGAGGACCCCGGCAGAGGGGCTGGGTGGGCTGGGAGACCAGAGGGCTGCCCTCCCTATCTGGGGCCCTGCTAGTCATCAGGCGATAAGAGGAGCCTGGGTTGAGCCCTGAGATTCCTGGTCAGCTGACCCGGAGAGGCAGCCCAGGAAGCGGGGCTGTGTTCTGTTGTGTGACCTTGGGCAAGTCCTGGTCTCTCTGGCCTCACCTTCCTCATCTGCGGAATCTACACTAGCTGATCCCTGGGAGACCTCAGCTCTGCCTCCCAGCAGACACGCCCTAGCTGGCGAAGTCCGGTTTGGGGCACCTTCCCCATCCTCCTCTGGCCTCTAGGGGGCAGGCAAGGGTTGTTTGTTGTCCCAATAGCCATTCAGCCCCTCGGCCCCCAGCTGGGCAGGAGGGTGGAGCCCTCTCCAGCCCTCCGCAACCCCAAGGTGCCCTCAGAGGGCACTGGGGGAGAATCTGGGAGCGGGCACTGCCCACACAGTCTCCCTGAGGCAGGACCTGGAGGGATTTGTGGGGAGACAAAGCCTGGAGGTAGCCCCTGAACTCCGGGGGCTTGCGGTCTTCCTCTGGCTCTGCTCTGGGAGCGGGGTATGTGTGTTGGGAGTAGGGGAGGGGAGGAGGCTCCTCGTGGATCTCCTGCCCCGAGATTCCCAGGCATTGGTCCCCTGGGTGGATACGAGTGGGCTCTGGGATGGAGGCAGGCCGCTAGAGAAGCGAGGCGGGGGAGCTGTTTTTCCTGCCCACCACAACCCGTAAACACGCAGCACACCCCTCAATCCTGTCTGGAAACACTCTAAGCTGGCCCCAGAAACACCCCTACCTCCTTGTTCTGACCCCAGACTGCTGTAGTCACTGTCCTTCTCCACCTGTTCCAAGACCTCCCACGCTGACCCCCACCCCTGCTGCCACCCCATAGCCTGGTCCTGGCCCCTCTACTTTCCTATCCCCCTGTCCCAGTCCTCCTTCTTTGTCTTACTCCTTCACCCCACGCCTTCCCATGTCCCTAATCTGACGTTAGGGCCCCTGCAGCCCACGGGGGACGGTGACAGTGCATCAGGCCCCTTGGGAACACTACTTCTCCAGGCCCCTCCAGCAGAGCGGCGGGTGGTGACAGGGTTGGCCTGATAGGCTGGGCCAGGCTGGGTCAGAAGGGGCTGCCCTCTTACCTGCCGCCCCTCTTGCTGTGTTTCAGGGTAGACAAGTCCTTCACCCCTCGCCGGAGTGTGTGGTGAGTACCGGGGCTCTCAGGAGGGGCTGGGCTGCTTGGCTGAACCTTGAGGACACTCTCAAACCATTACCACCCCCTGTAATGCCAGACCAGACCCGCCAGCCTGCCAACCGTCCTCTCCAGGTGAGGGAGTGAGGGTCTGCCCCGATGTATTCTCCCCTACAGTTCTTTTTTTTTTGGAAAGATTAGCCCTGCGCTAACATCTGTTGCCAATCCTCCTCTCTTGTTTCTTTTTTCTCCCCAAAGCCCCAGTACATAGTTGTGTATCATAGTGGTAGCGTTGCAGCTCTTCTCTGTGGGCCGCTGCCTCAGCATGGCTTGATAAGCGATGAGTATGTCCGCGCCCAGGACCCGAACTGGTGAACCCCGGGTCGCTGAAGTGGAACACGTAAACTTAACCACTGCACCACCGGGCCAGCCCCTCCCCCACAGTTCTTTCTAGAGCTCCCCTTGGAGTCAGGCAAATCTGGTTAAATCTCACCTCTGCCACTGGCTGTGTGACCTTCAGCAATTCACTAACCTCTCTGAACCTCAGTGTTCTCATCTGTGAAATGGGGATTAAAATGCCTATTTAACAGAGTGTGAAGTTATAAACAAACAAACAAAACAGGCCCTGGCATATTGTATGCCCTCCCTGAAAGTGTTTTCTTCCTTTTTCTCTGATCTATTCCTTCCCACCTCCGGGTGGCTTCTGGCTGGGTGGGGGGGTGCCCTTAGCCTTTTCGCTGACCCCCCAGCCCCCTAGTCCCACTCCACACATAGCCTTCAGAACCCCTCCTCCAGCCCGTTCCCTGTCTGAGGCTGCCCTCTCCCTGGAGGAGGAGGAGGGAGGCAGCGGCGTCTGCAGCTTCCCCAACACCGAGTGCGGCGGGTGGAGGTGCAGCCTCGCCTCGGGCCTCACAGCACCCCCGACGCCCCAGCAGGTGGGCACCTCCCGCTTCTCTGGCACCGGCGTCACCTGGGCCCAGCTGGCTGCTCCTGCTGCCACTTCACCTCCAGCAGGAGAGCCTCCAGCGGCTCTGGCTTCTGCTTCCTGCCCTGCTGAGGGCTTCCTGAGTCCCCAGGCCCTGCGGCGCTCCCCCGCCAGCTGCTGGATGAATCCTGTCTGGCACCATTGCCCTACCTGCTGCCAGAGCCCCCCTAGGAAGCCACACCTGGGGCGGGAGGCACAGGGGGTGCCCAGGCTGGGCTCCAGAGCCTGCCCTTTTATTATCCTTTGATTTTCTCTCTGCACCCTGGGGCCAGTTACTCTCCCTCTCTGGGCTTTATCTCCCGCCGCTGTGCCCAGTCAGTTTGAGCCTCTACTATGTGCAAGAGTGTATGCTAAGCCCAGAGCAGGAATAGGGTGAGGGGAGATAGAGATGGAGGTGAGGAAGACACCGTCCTTTCCTTCAAAGAGTTCAGTGACAATATCCCAACAGCTGCCACTTGCCAGGCATCTGCTGTGCCCCAAGTACTGTTGGGTGCTTGAACTGCATCATCCCACATAATCTTTGCCACATCCCTGGCCTAGGACTATTATCTCTAATTACAGATGAGAGCAGTGATGCACAGAGAGGGAAAGTGACTTGCCCAAGGTCACACAACTAGTCAGCCGCAGAGTTGGGATTTGAATCTTGATCTTCCAGACTCTGTACAGAGCCCAGAGTCTCACCCACTCTGTCCCGGGTCCTCCAGGCCACAGGGCAGGTCTGAGTGAGGGATGCACTGCAGGGAAGACTTGAAGATGGAGGGGTGACCCAGAAAACCCACTCTAGGGAGCCCTGAAACAAGAGTCAGAGGGGTCTGGGCTGATAGTAGCTAACTGGCTATGTGACTTTGGTCCAGTCCCTTCCCTTCTCTGGGCCTCAGTTGATACACCTATAAAATAAGAGTGTGGAATCTCCAGGACATGCCCATTACCCACAATGCCTTGCCCCTCACCCTCCTGGCTGGAGCTGCTGTCCAAGGTGCTAACCCCTAGGCCCTCCCTTCCTACCCCAGAAGCCAATTGCCTAGCCCTAACCTGTGCCTGGCATATAGTTAGAGCTCTGTAAATGGGGGTCATTTTGACTATTAGTCATGATTTACTGGCATTCAAGGCCTGTCCCCACCTCCCTTTCCAGCCTGGGACTCACTTCGCCCATGCCCTGCATTTTCTTTCTTTTTTTTTTTGGTGAGGAAGATCAGCCCTGAGCTAACATCTGTGCCAATCCTCCTCTTTTTGCTGAGGAAGACCGGCCCTGAGCTAACATCTATTGCCAATCCTCCTCCTGTTTTTTTTTCCCTTTTTCTCCCCAAAGCCCCAGTAGATAGTTGTATGTCATAGTTGCACATCCTCCTAGTTGCTGTATGTGGGACGCTGCCTCAGCATGGCCGGACAAACGGTGCGTCGGTGCGTGCCTGGGATCTGAACCCGGGCCGCCAGTAGCAGAGCGCATGCACTTAACTGCTAAGCCACGGGGCCGGCCCCCCTGCCCTGCATTTCTGATCAATGGGAATGTGGCCCCTGTGAGCACCACCTCCATGCTTTTGCTCACGTTGTCCCCTCCCCTTGACACGCCCTCCCCTCCCATTTCCACAGGCCCTCCCCACACCCCCAGCCCACCTTTGTCACTGTGTGTTGAGTATTTTCTTTCCTGGTTCCCGACCCCCCATCTTTCTCTCCTTAGAACGCCTCCCCGCCCATTCCTGGGGTAGTGCCAAGAGCACAGCCTTCAGAGTCTGACACACATGGGTTATCTGCCTCTGCCACACTTGGGCAGGTCACTCCCCTCTCTGAGCCCCACTTGATGCTCAATAAGTATTTGGTGACCTAGATCTTTCAGTGAGTTGACCGTGTCCACATAACACTGCAGTGTGAGGCAGGCCCTGAGGTCCTTGAAAACAGGGGTTGCTTGAGTTACTTTTGACTTAGGCTCACTTTCCAGGATGAGTCTCATAAGAGCCGGGCTGTGCTCTTCTCATCTGTGTCTTCCACATGGTCTTGGACAGCTACCCGAATCCAGTAAATGCCTAATGGACGTTCATGGAATTGAACTGAATGTGTCCAGAGAGTGGAAGAGGTGAAACTTTGTCAAGTAAGCTAGGAGGGCTTCCTGGAGGAGGTATGGCTTTCCCCAGCCCTTTTGAAAAAGGAGTAAAAGGTTGGGGCTTGGATCAGGGGAGCAGTGAGGCTTGGTGGAGGCCAGATGTGATCATGGCTGGATTCCCCTCCCCGCTGCCCCTCATCGGCAGGTTATTGGTGGTGGAGGAGCTCAGAACAAGTGTGCACGTGTCAGAGGAATGAGGCCCAAGGGAGGATGAGGAGCCACTGGGACAGTGAGTGACTCTGGTTCTGCAGCCCTAATGGGGGCTGGACATTTAAGGGGGATTCAAATGGTGTGGGGAGGAAGGAGGTGGAGTGGGCCAGGTGGGGGAATGGCTAGGTGGAGTTGTGCAGGGAAAGGAGGGTTCTGGAAATACCCTGGGAAGAGGAGAGTCAACTTTGACCTCAAAGCTGCGAGCCTGGGAGGAGGAGGCAGGACCCAGCAAAGATGAAGTGCCAGCCGTGTGCTGACCGTTTTACTATGTGGTCTCAATAAGTCGTGATGACAGTCCTGCAAGTTGGCCTAATGTCCCCATTTTAGAGGCCAAAACAACACGAGAAGGGTGAAGGCTCTGGCCAAAGTCACAGAGCTGGCGAGGGCTGGATTTGAATCCAGCTTTTTCTCCTGCCAATGAAGGGACCTTGGCCAGAGAGGAGGAAGCCACAGGAATGAGGGAAATCCTGGTTATGGGGTGAGGGAGGAGGGGGAGAATGAGATGACCCCGCATATCTCCAAGACGGGGCACCGCCCAGCCCCAGGTGTCCCACCCGGAGGGCCCATCTGAGAGATGGGTCACTGAGAGATCTCCCCTTGACAGTAATGGTCCCAGTTGCTCCCATATAGGAAACATTTCCTGGGGCCTGGGCCCTGGGCTGAGCATTTCACCTGAATCATTTCATTCCATCCTTACACCAGCTTTACAAAGTAGAGACTATTACCATCCGTCCCCCATTTTACAGGTGAGGAAACTGAGGCTCAGGGTGGGGACGTGGCTGGCCCAGGGGCACGCAGTCAGTGTGTGGTGAACCGAGACTGGCAGCGTGGTCAGCCTGAGCCCCTACCTTTAGCCCTCGTTCTCCTGGATGCTGCCTGTGCCGAGGCGGGGCTTGGGTGGGCGGCCCCTATCCTCCGGTGGCTCGTCTCTGAAATCACTGAGCCAGAGGCCCTGGGGGCTGTGTGCTGCTGCAGGAAGCACGAGGCTGGCCTCATTAGTGGCTCTGAAATGCCAGGCAGGCGCAGCCCGCTGGGCCGCCTCGTCTATTATGCATCTGGTGGGCAGGCCCCCGGCGGACAGCTGGCAGAGCACAGGACGGGGGAGCCAGCAGCTGCTTTCTGGGCCCACACCTGCCACCATGCCTCTGGGCAGGGATCCCCTGAAGCGAATGCCAAGGCAGCTCCTGCCTCATGCCCCTGGTCCAGTGGGTGAGGGGGTCTCCCTGGGGACAGGGGCCTGGATGCTGGTCCCCAGATCATTAGTCTGCCTGTCCCGGCAGCCACTTCTGAGAGAGGCTGGGAGCTTGATGCAGCCGGGCGTCATCTGGGACTAGGGTGGGCAGAGGCAGGCTGAAATCGAATCTTAGGTGCAGAGGCTTCTGGCTGCACAGAACCTCAGAGTGATAGTCATGGTCATTTATTCGCCATTCATTCATTCAGCCACAAGTAACTACTGAGCACCTACTGTATGCCAGGCACGGTTCTAAGGAAAATGAGACAGGCCCAGTCCCTACTCTGAGAGCTGGGTTTGGCTGGTACTTCATCTCTTTGAGCTTCGATTTTCTCATCTGTAAAATGGAGAGTAGGGGGAAAGCCTGGTGGCATAGTGGTTAAGTTCGTGCACTCTGCTTCAGCAGCTGGGGGTTTGTGGGTTTGGATCCCGGGCACGGACCTACACACCACTCATCAAACCATGCTGTGGCAGCGTCCCACATACAAAATAGAGGACGATTGGCACAGATGTTAGCTCAGGGCCAATCTTCCTCAGCAAAAAGAGGAAGATTGGCACAAATGTTAGTACAGTGGCTAATCTTTCTCAAGCAAAAAGAGGAAGATTGGCAACAGATGTTAGCACAGGGCCAATCTTCCTCGGCAAAAAAAAAAAAAGAAAGAAAAAAAAGTGACGTAGGGGAGACAGTCTATAAATAGACAAGAAAACAAGTATGATGGTTGCCTTGAATTTTAAAGCAAGTGTACCTTCTAACAAGAGCTCTTCTTACCTGGAGCTTCCTGTGTGCTGGGCTGTGTTCCAAAGCGCTTTCCATATATTGATGGATTTAATCCTCACAACCACCCCATGAGACAGGTACTGCTATTATCCCCGGTTTAGGGCTGAGGAAACTGAGGCGTAGAGGGTGTAAGTGACCTGTTCAGGATCTCTTGGCAAAGCTGCGATTTGAACCTAAGCAGCCAGGCTCCAGTTTGCACATCGCCCTGTGCTGTAGGGCTGGAGGATGAAGGAGAAAGAAAGTCATGGAAGGCCTTTCTGAGGAGGTGGCATTAGAGCCAAAACCTGAAGAATGAGAGAGCCTGGAAAGGGGTCAGTCCTGACAGAGGGAACAGCAGGTGCAAAGGCCCTGAGGCAGGAATGAGCTTAGTGTGTCCTGGGAACAGTGAGGAGGCCAGCGTGGCTGGAGGGATGAGGGAGAGTGAGGTCTGGGGTGTGTTTGGAGAGAGGGAAGGGGCCAGACTGAGCAGGGTCTTGCGGGCAGGGTAGGAATTTGTTTACAGTGTCAGTGCCTGACATATAGGACCACTGGGTCTCAGGCTCCTGGCTTTGTAAAATCTTAGAATCAGAGAATTTGGGCCTCCTAGCATCTTTGGAGATGGACGAGACCTTTGAGGTATCCCCTATGGCCTCCCACTTAGCAAGAAACCCCTGCTTTGGTTCACGACCTCTTTGAATATTGGGAGAAGACTTTGGGGGCCTCCTGAGAAAAATGCACCTTTATTTTCAGCGACTTCACGGACCTCGTGAAGCCCACCATCCCTGATTGAGACCATTATGACCTCTTAGCAGCTCCTTGGCTAGCCCTTCCTTGCTCACTGCTAGTGATAGGAGGCTCACTACCCTTGAAAGAGCCCAGTCCATTGCTGGACGGTTCAGGTGGATATCAAAAGTTCTTCCTTCCCTAGAACCCGCTGCGCGAGCCGAGACGCACCCTCTGGCTCTCCCTCCTCCACAGTGGCCCCTCAGTGAGAGAAGGATGGGGATCATGTCTCGCCAAGTCTGCTCTCTCTGGTCTCAAGAGTCACTGCTCCTAGCCCTCCCTCCTTTTCGTCTTCTATTCAGCTTGGCTCCTGCAGGCCTTGAAGCCCCTTCAGATGGCTCTCTCTCTATCTTCCCTTGGAGCCAGGAGATGTCCCCTTCTGGGGAAGGCCACCTCCTTGTGGGGGGGCACTTCTGGGAGAGACCCCAGACCAGAGAGACGCCCTCTTCCGGGAAAGAGCCCCTCTGGCTTAAGGAGACAAGAGAAGATTCCCTCCGGATGGGTTTGGTCCTGGGACCGCCTGGGACACTCTGTGTGATCTTGGGAAGCGAGGCCCCCTCTCCGGGCAGTTCCCCAGGCCCACCTTTGGCACAGTGAAGAGGGAAAGATAGTCTTTAAGGATTCTGGAAGCCCCAAGGTTCCCAGTGTGGTTGGCACTGCCTGCCTCTATGTCCCACGATGCTCACACTCGGGGCCCTCTCTCTGGGTGGTGCATAGAAAGATTTGGCTTCTGTTTTCAGGCAGACCTGAGTTCAAATACCAAGTTCAACTTTTCTTACTTGCTGTGTGGCCTTGCCCAAGCCACTTTGGCTCTCTGAACCTCAGATTGTCCATAACAATGAGAAGTGTATTGTACCCCACGGGGGTCTTAGCATGAAATAAGTCCAGTGTATGCACTCAGTGGATGTTTTCCCTCTCTCTGAGCATTTGCATTTTGAGAGAAAAGAGTCATTAAACCAAAAAGAGACTCATTAAAGTTCTAGTAGGAGGGTTTTAGGCACTATTGAGGTGGTTTGGTTGAGAAGCAGTGGTTAAGAAAGGACTTTTCTAGGGCTGGCCCCGCGGCTTAGCGGTTAGGTGCGCGCGCTCCGCTACTGGCGGCCCAGGTTTGGATCCCAGGCGCGCACCAACGCACCGCTTCTCCCACCATGCTGAGGCCGCGTCCCACATACAGCAACTAGAAGGCTGTGC